>NC_079189.1:377728570-378046298 GCF_029499605.1 Hyla sarda | reverse complement strand
TTATTTTATTTTATTTTTTTATGTAGTGCTACTTCTCCCAGCTATGGAACAAACGGTTTCATCATGGGAGCTGTAGTACCTGTACTAATAGACAGATCGCCATGGGTGGCACTCCTGACACCCGATGACCTTTGTCCATCTTTTGCATAGATGGAACGGTTTTCTCCTGTCCTTGCATCACTGCACTATACTCCGGCCGGCCAGTGATGTGAATAGAATTCACATCACTTATTCATAATTCCCGCAGAGAGCTGTGATTGGCCAGATCGTTCCAGTCAATCACAGCTCTAATAGACCTAATATGAATAATAGGTATATACATTACATATACTCATACTACAGTGGGACCAGAGAAGAGCATTATCCAGGACAATCGCAGCAGGTGTCACCCGCTGTGATCTTTCCTTACCTGCAGGTACTACTGCTCCCAAAATGGCGCACACACTACTCCATTCTGGGAGCTCTAGTACCTGCATTAATAGACAGATCGCAACAGGTGTCAGGAGTGACACTCACTGCGATCTGTCTATTAATGCAGGTAGTACAGCTCCCAGCATGGAGTAGAGTGTGCTCCATGTTGGAAGCAGTAGTACCTGCAGTTGAGGACCGATCATAGCAGGTATCACTCCTGACACCCGATGTCCTATCTATTGTAGAGATGTTAGCGCAGGAGAAAGCTGCCCGCATCTATACATTATACAGGAAGATCGCATCCGGTGTCAGGAGTGACACCCATGGCGATCTGTCGATTAGCACCGGTACTACTACTCCCATCATGGAACAGTCTGTTCCATGCTGGGAGTAGTAGTACTACCTAAAAAAATAGATAAAAAATGAAAAACACACACGTTTATTAAACACATTAAGTCCTGCGTTGTTAAGGGGTTAATAAAGGTACGTCCTGGTGCGCACCAGGACGTACATTTTACGTCCTATACGTAACCGCGAGCATCGGCGCAATGCTCGGGTCATGCACAGCAGGTCCCGGCTTCTGATGGCAGCCAGGGACTCGCCGGTAATGGCGGATGTTCGCCATTAACCCCACAGATGCCGTGATCAATACAGATACATGGCGATCCAATCATCCAGAATGTCAGACGGAGGTCCCCTCACCTGCCTCCGCTGCCTTCCACGGGTCTTCTGCTCTGGTCGAGCAGACCAGAGCAGAAAATGATCAATAATACTGATCAGTATCAGCCCTATGAAAATATTTGAAAAATCCCCTCCCCCAATAAAAAGCAAAATTTCCCCCAAAAAGTGTAAAAAAAATAAATAAATAAAAATAAAAAAATTAAATTAAAAAGAATTTCATAAACATATTTGGTATAATAATTATCTTGTACGGTGAACATAAAAAAAATAAACGCAATAAAAATGAGTTGTCAGTTTTTCCCATTTTACCCCCAAAAAGCGTAATTTTATTTTTTAATAAACATATTCATTATCGCCGCATGCGTAAATATCCGAACTATCAAAATATAATGTTAATGATACCGTTCGATGAACGGCGTAAATGTAAAAAATAAAAGTAAAAAAATGCTGCTTTTTTAGTCACATTTTATTCCAAAATCTTTTTAATAAAAAATTATCTAAAAGTTTTATATATGCAAATGTGGTATCGATAAAAAGTACAGATGACGACGCCAAAAATTAGCCCTCATATCGCCCCCTATATACGGAAAAATGAAAAAGTTATAGGTGGTCAAAATAGGGCGATTTTAGATTACTTATTTTGTCCAAAAGTTTTAGATTTATATTTCTGTACCGCTTAAAAAAATAAATTAAAAAGTATCTAGCCATGGGTATCATCTTAATCGTATTGACCCACAGAATAAAGAACACGTCATTTTTACCGTATAGTCTACAGCGTGAAAACCAAACCCTCCAAAATGTGCAAAATTGTGGTTTTCATTAAAATTTCCTCCCTGAAAAAAATTAATTTTTGGGGGGGTTCGCTGTATATTTTATGGTAAAATGAGAAGTTTCATTACAAAGTACAATTGGTCACACAAAAAACAAGCCCTTATATGCGTCTGTAGATGGAAATATAAAAGAGTTATGGATTTTAGAAGGCGAGGAGGAAAAAAAACTAAGGTCCTTAAAAGGCACTGTTATTGTTGAAAACTTTTTATGTTACAGAACTAATCATATGATTGCTTTTTGCAAAAAAAAAAATTTTTTTTAAATGTCAATTTTCCCCATAAAATTTAAAATCTAAAAATAGCCACCACTAGGGGTCGTCTGTCTTTAGCCAGACAGACTAGTGTTGATTTTGCAGTATACCAGGCACCGGCCTTAAAGCAGGCCGGTATCCAGTATAGGAGAAATCAGCTGTATGCATACAGCCTATGCGCGGGCACGCACTGCCTGTGAACGAGCTCAAGGAGCGCGCGCACACAGGCAGTGTGGGATGCAGGTAGATTTCCAAAATACCCCCCCCCCCCCCCCACCCCCAGGTTCTCAGCTGCGCCCGATCCTGTGTCCCATTATGCCCCCCCCCCATTCTCAGTGTGTTTCTCTCAGTGCATTTTTTTTATTTATTTATATTTTTGCTGTATAATAGAAAAGTATGTAATCATGGATATCATTTTAATCGTATTGACCCAAGAATACATGTCTATTTTACCGTTAAGTGTACAGCATGAAAACAAAACCTTCCAAAATTAGCAAAAGTGCAATTTTCCCACACAAATAGTATTTTTTTTTTTTTTGTTGCACCATACATTTTATGGTAAATTGAGTGATGTCCTTACAAAGAACAACTGGTCGCGCAAAAAAACAAGCCCTCATACTAGTCTGTGGATGAAAATATAAGAGACTTAAAGGGGTAGTCCAGTGGTGAAAAACTTATCCCCTATCCTAAGGATAGGGGATAAGTTTCAGATTGCAGGGCGTCCGACCAATGTCAAATCTAGAAAAATGCAATTTTTTATTTTCACAAAAATGCTGAACATATCAATCAAAATGTACAATATGTCACACACAAAAAAAAATTATTATTTTTTTTTACAGATAATTAAAATATAGTTTGGGATATACTCGCCGTGTAAGACTACCCCTCTACCGCGAAGTACGGTACCTCACCATTGTTCTACCCACACTATGTAGGCAGCATTCCCCCTACATTAGGTTGGCAGTATAGTTCCCCCTACGTTAGGTTGGCAGTATAGTTCCCCCTACGTTAGGTTGGCAGTATAGTTCCCCCTACGTTAGGTTGGCAGTATAGTTCCCCCTACGTTAGGTTGGCAGTATAGTTCCCCCTACGTTAGGTTGGCAGTATAGTTCCCCCTACGTTAGGTTGGCAGTATAGTTCCCCCTACATTAGGTTGGCAGTATAGTTCCCCCTACCTTAGGTTGGCAGTATAGTAGGGCTGGGCTGTTCGGCTGTTCATACCGAATACCGAAATTTTTGGGCGATATGAATTTTTCCCATACCGCAATACCGGTTGGGACCTCCCCCTTGGGAATGAATTATCAGCCCAGCGCTGCGCTGTCCCCACATCGGGGAACTAATCATATGTGACCCGCCAGCGCTGTTCTGCCCCCCCCCCCCACCCACCTAATCATGTTACCCGTGAGCACTGTTCTGCTCCCCCTCCACCAAATCATGTTACCCGCCAGCGCTGTTCTGCTCCCCCCCCCCCAATTAATTATCAGCCCAGCGGGGTACTACTCACATGTGTCACCCCGCAAGCACTGCCCTCCTCCTCTTTGTTGGGGGCTGCCGGCGCTGGACGTCTATACTGTACGCTAGTAGTCTCCAACCTGCGGACCTCCAGATGTTGCAAAACTGCAACTCCCAGCATGCCCGGACAGCCAACTGCTGTCCAGGCATGCTGGGAGTTGTAGTTTTGCAACAGCTGGAGGTCCGCAGGTTGGAGACCACTGCTGTACGCTGTATCCCTTTGCCCGGGCTGCAAAAGATAAAGAAAATAAACTTTAACTTACCTACGTCGGCCTCACGCTGTTCCTTGGGACTGGAACGTCGGACAGCCGCCAGCCTATCACCGGCCGGAGCGATGTCCCGCCCCGTCCAGTGATAGGCTGATCCCACTGTCATGTAAGGAGCTCTGGCCGGCTTCTTACATGACAGTGCGTTTAACCTTTCACTGGCCGGGGCGGGACATCGCTCCGGCCGGTGATAGGCTGACGGCTGTCCGACATTCCAGTCCCAAGGAACAGTGTGAGGCAGACGTAGGTAAGTTAAAGTTTATTTTCTTTATCTTTTGCAGCCCGGGCATAGGGATACAGCGTACAGCCGTGGTCTCCAACCTGCGAACCTCCAGCTGTTGCAAAACTACAACTCCCAGCATGCCTGGACAGCCGTTGGCTGTCCCGGCATGCTGGGAGTTGTAGTTTTGCAACAGCTGGAGGTCCGCAGGTTGGAGACCACTGGCGTACAGTATAGAGGTCCAGCGCCGGCAGCCCCCAACAAAGAGGAGGAGGGCAGTGCTTGCAGGGTGACATATGTGAGTAGTACCCCGCTGGGCTGATAATTAATTGGGGGGGGGGGGGGGGGAGCAGAACAGCGCTGGCGGGTCACATGATTTGGGGGGTGAAAGAAATACCGTGGAACTGCCATAAATTACCAAAAATACCGTGATACACCTATTTTGCCATACCGCCCAGCTCTACAGTATAGTTCCCCCTACGTTAGGTTGGCAGTATAGTTCCCCCTACGTTAGGTTGGCAGTATAGTACCCCCTACGTTAGGTTGGCAGTATAGTTCCCCCTACGTAAGGTTGGCAGTATAGTTCCCCCTACGTAAGGTTGGCAGCATAGTTCCCCCTACGTAAGGTTGGCAGTATAGTTCCCCCTACGTAAGGTTGGCAGTATAGTTCCCCCTACGTAAGGTTGGCAGTATAGTTCCCCCTACGTAAGGTTGGCAGTATAGTTCCCCCTACGTAAGGTTGGCAGTATAGTTCCCCCTACGTAAGGTTGGCAGTATAGTTCCCCCTACGTAAGGTTGGCAGTATAGTTCCCCCTACGTAAGGTTGGCAGTATAGTTCCCCCTACGTAAGGTTGGCAGTATAGTTCCCCCTACGTAAGGTTGGCAGTATAGTTCCCCCTACGTAAGGTTGGCAGTATAGTTCCCCCTACGTAAGGTTGGCAGTATAGTTCCCCCTACGTAAGGTTGGCAGTATAGTTCCCCCTACGTAAGGTTGGCAGTATAGTTCCCCTTATGTAAGGTTGGCAGTATACAGTAGTTCTCACATTAGGTAGGCAGTGGCCCCCCACAGACAAACAGCCTTCAGCCATACACAGTGTATGGCTGGAGGCTGTATGCCTATATATACTGCCTCACCTCAGTGCTCCGACCACTGCTCCTCCTCTGGAGCAAAGATGACGTGCCACTGGTAACTTACCATGCGCGCGAGTCCTCTCTGCTCCGCTCTGCCGTTTCTATGGGCGCACGCATGGGACGTCAGTGACGTCCCTGCGTGCGCTACCTCCCGGTGGCCCCTGCAGTTTTAAAGGTAACGTGGGGCTGCAGAATGGTAACCGGGACATCCTTGTGTCCCAAAAAGATCTTTCAGGACACAGGGATGTCTCCTAATGTGACGGGGGAAATTAATCTCGGCCGGGACACCCGAGGTTTGGATAATTCATACCCCGGGCATCCCGGCCGACTGCAGCACCCGACGTATAAGACGACTCCCGACTTTTGAGAAAATTTTCCTTTTTAGTTTAACCTCTTAAGGACCCAGCCATTTTACACCTTAGTACCCAGCCATTTTTTGAACATCTGACCACTGTCACTTTAAACATTAATAACTCTGGAATGCTTTTAGTTATCATTCTGATTCCGAGATTGTTTTTTCGTGACATATTCTACTTTAACATAGTGGTAAAAAATGTTTGTAACTTGCATCCTTTCTTGGTGAAAAATCCCAAAATTTTATGAAAAATTTGAAAATTTTGCATTTTTCTAACTTTGAAGCTCTCTGCTTGTAAGGAAAATGGATATTCAAAATATATATTTATATATATATATATATATATATATATATATATATATATATATATATATATATATATATATAAATTTTTTTTTTTTTTTCACATATACAATATGTCTACTTTATGTTTGCATCATAAAATTGACGAGTTTTTACTTTTGGAAGACACCAGAGGGCTTCAAAGTTCAGCAGCAATTTTCCAATTTTTCACAAAATTTCCAAACTCACAATTTTTCAGGGACCAGTTCAGGTTTGATGTGGATTTGAAGGGTCTTCATCTTAGAAATACCCCACAAATGACCCCATTATAAAAACTGAACCCCCCAAAGTATTCAAAATTATATTCGGTCAGCCTTTTAACCCTTTAGGTGTTTCACAGGAATAGCAGGAAAGTGAAGGAGAAAATTCACAATCTTCATTTTTTACACTCGCATGTTCTTGTAGACCCAATTTTTGAATTTTTACGAGGGGTAAAAGGAGAAAATGTATACTTATATTTGTAGCCCAATTTCTCTCGAGTAAGCAGATACCTCATATGTCTATGTAAAGTGTTTGGCGGGCGCAGTAGAGGGCTCAGAACCAAAGGAGCGACAAGGGGATTTTGGAGAGTACGTTTTTCTGAAATGGTTTTTGGGGGGCATGTTGCATTTAGGAAGCCCCTATGGTGCCAGAACAGCAAAAAAAAAAACACATGCCATAGCATTTTGGAAACAAGACCCCTTGAGGAACGTAACAAGGAATTAAGTGAGCCTTAATACCCCACATGTGTTTCACGACTTTTGCATATGTAAAAAAATAAAATAAAATTTCACTAAAATGTGTTTTTCCTCCCAAATTTCACATTTTGCAAGGTTTAATAGCAGAAAATATCCCCCAAAATTTGTAACCCCATCTCTTCAGAGTATGAAGGTACCCCATAAGTTGGCCTGTAGTGCACTACGGGAGAACTACAATGCTCAGAAGAGAAGGAGTCATATTTGGCTTTTTGAGAGCAAATTTTGCTCGGGGGCATGTCTCATTTAGGAAGCCCCTATGGTGCCAGGAGAGCAAAAAAAAACCCACATGGCATACCATTTTGGAAACTAGACCCCTTGAGGAACGTAACATGGAATAAAGTGAGCCTTAATACCCCACAGGGGTTTCACGACTTTGGCATACGTAAAAAAAAAAAATAAAAAATTCCACTAAAATGGGTGTTTCCCCCCAAATTTCAAATTTTTGCAAGGGTTAATAGCAAAAAAATACCCCCCAAAATTTGAAACCCCATCTCTTCTGAGTATGGAGGTACCCCATAAGTTGACCTGAAGTGCACTACGGGCGAACTACAATGCTCAGAAGAGAAGGAGTCATATTTGGCTTTTTGAGAGCAAATTTTGCTCGGGGGGCATGTCACATTTAGGAAGCCAGATGGGGCCAGAACAGCAAAAAACCCCCACATGGCATACCATTTTGGAAACTAGACCCCTTGAGGAACGTAACAAGGGGTACAGTGAGCATTTACCCCCACTGGTGTTTGTCAGATCTTTGGAACAGTGGGCTGTACGAAATTTTTAATTTGCACAGCCCACTGTTCCAAAGATCTGTCAGACACCAGTGGGGTGTAAATTCTCACTGCACCCCTCATTACATTCCGTGAGGGGTGTAGTTTCCAAAATGGGGTCACGTGTTGTTTTTTTTTTTTTTTTTTTTTTTTGCGTTTGTCAAAACCGCTGTAACAATCAGCCACCCCTGTGCAAATCACCTCAAATGTACATGACACACTCTTTTTTTACTTTTAATTTTATTTTGTGGTAGTGTAGTGTTTTTAGGGTAAAGTCACATGGGCGGGGGGTTACAGCGAGTTTCCCGCTGCGAGTTTGAGCTGCCGCGCAAAATTTGCTGCATCGCAAACTTGCAACCTTGCAACTCACTGTAAGCCCCTGCCCATGTGAATGTACCCTGTACATTCACAGGGGGGGGGGGGGGGGGGGCTCCAGCTGTTGCAAAACTACAACTCCCAGCATGCACAGTCGATCAGTGCATGCTGGTAGTTAGTTTTGCAACAGCTGGAGGCACACGGGTTGGGAAACACTGAGTTAGGAAACAGACAATGTTTCCCAACCAGTGTGCCTCCAGTTGTTGCAAAACCACTACTCCCAAACATTCTCAGGCATGCTGGAAGTAGTAGTAGTTCGGCAACCTCTTTAGAGCCAGATGTTGCCGAACTACAACTCCCAGCATGCTTGGAGTTGTAGTTTTGCAACACCTGGAGGACTACAGTTTGCAGACCACTAATACAGTGGTTCCCAATCTGTGCCCTTCCAGATGTTGCAAAACTACAACTCCCAGTATGTCCTTACTGTCCAGGCATGCTGGGAGTTGTAGTTCTGCAACATCTGAAGGGCCAGATGTTACAGAACTACAACTCTCAGCATGCCTGGACAGTAAGGGCATGCTGAGGATGTGTAGTTTTGCAACATCTGGAAGGGCACAGTGGTCCCAAAACTGTGGACCTCCAGATGTTGCAAAACTGCAACTCCCAGCATGCCCAGATGCCAAGGGCTGGCTGGGCCTGCTGGGAGTTGTAGTATACAGGGTCCCAATACAGCAATGCACGTCGCTTTACAGCGACGTGCATTGCTGTAAAGGGCCCGACCGCGGCTGAAGATCCACTCACCTGTCGCCGCCGCCGTCTTCATCGCCGGGATCCAGGTCTTCAGGGACGAGGTAAGTACCGGGGCCGGTCCCCAGCACTCCCCCGTCCTCCGCCGCGTCCTCCAGTCTTCCTCCCGTCCTCTCCGGACTTCAAGGGGCCGGGCAGGGCGGGAGGAAGTAACCGCCCCCCCTGCGATTGGTCGGTTAACTAACCGAAGAATCGCAGGGGATCGGAGGATCGGAGCCTCCAGCATGGTCCTGGCTGTCTGTGACAGCCGGGATCATGCGAAATTACCAGGCGGTCGGGTCCCAGAGACCCGATCAGCCCGGTATCGCGACAGATCGCAAGGGCGATTTCCCTTGCGATTTGCAGCAATCGCTGACATGGGGGGCCTACATGGCCCCCCTCGGCGTTTGCCCTGGGTGCCTGCTGAAGCAATTCAGCAGGCATCCGGTTCTGATCTCTGCCCGGCGCGCGGCAGAGACCGGAAAACGCCAGGGCGTATGGATACGCCCTGGGTCCTTAAGGGGTTAAAAGTCTTTTACGCCGGAAAATATGGTAATAAATGTGATTTAACCCCTTCCCTAATGAAAGTTTGAATCCCCCCCCCTCCATTTAAAAAAAGAATGTGAATATAAACATATGTGATATCGCCACGTGCGTAAATTTCCGAAACTATAAAGATATAGCATTAATTAAACCGTGCGGTCAATGGCGTACACATAAAAAAAATTCCAAAATAGCATATTTTGGGTCACTTTTTATACCATAAAAAAATGAATAAAAAGCGATCAAAAAGTCCGATCAAAGCAAAAATGGTACCGATAAAAACCTCAGATCATGGCGCAAAAAATTAGCCCTCATACCGGCCCGTATGCGGAAAAATAATAGAAGTTATAGGGGGTCAGAACAGGACATTTTTAAACGTTATAAATTTTCGTGCATGTAGTTGTTTTACTTCTGGAAAAAATAAAATCAAACCTATACAGTGGTCCCTCAACATACGATGGTAATTCGTTCCAAAAGAAGGATCGTTAGTTGAGGGATCCGTGCAATGTAAAGTATAGGACAGTGGTCTCCAACCTACGGACCTCCAGATGTTGCAAAACTACAACTCCCAGCATGCCCGGACAACCAACGCCTGTCCAGGCATGCTGGGAGTTCTAGTTTTGCAACATCCGGCGGTCCGCAGGTTGAAGACCACTGGTATTGGAGGTTATACAGTACTCACCTGTCCCCGCCGCTTACCGCTGCCCTGGATGTCGCCCTCCATTGCTGTCGCCATGTCCCTGGACCGTCTCTGTCCCTGGACAGTCTCTTCATCGCAGTCATCGCGTTGCTGCGCACGCCACTCCTATTGGATGACGGGACGGCGTGCGCGATGACGTGATGATGACGATGGAGAGCGCCAGCGATGCAGGGGATCCCGAAGAGGATGGTCCGAAGCGCCGGCACAGGTGAGTGACACCCACCGGACCACACGGGGCACCTTAAACAGCTATCCAGTGGCAGCTGAAGCAGTCTGCGCTGCCGGATAGCCGTTTATGCGATGGCCCCAACATAAAAAAGCATCATATGTTGATGCTGCCTCTGAGAGGCCATCGCATGTTGAAATTATCGTATGTTGGGGCCATCGTAGGTCGGGGGGGTCACTATATAAGTAGGGTATCATTTTAATTGTATGGACCTATAGAATAAAGATAAGGTGTCATTTTTACCGGAAAATGTACTACATAGAAACGGAAGCCCCCAAAAGTTACAAAACTGTGTTTTTTTTTTTTTTTTTCTTCAATTTTGTCTCTCAATGATTTTTTCCTCTGTTTTGCTGTAGATTTACGGGTAAAATGACTGATGTCATTACAAAGTAGAATTGGTGGTGCAACAAATAAGCCATCATATGGATTTTTAGGTGGAAAATTGAAAGGGTCATGATTTTTAAAAGGTGAGGAGGAAAAAACGAAAACGCTGAGTCCTAAAGGAACTTCATAATTTAAATGTTTGTTTTGTTTCAGCAACATGTGACTGCACAGCCATGGCTGGCCACAGCATTGATGTTGTGTGCATACTGATGTCAGCTACTGGCTGCACAGTCACTTGTCCCTGTAAACAAGATGCAGCTGAAAGGAGTGTTGCACATTCAGATTGGTTTGCTGCAGGTTTCCACACAGAAATTCACATAGCAAACTGTAGTATATTTCATTAATCTAGATATGAAATCACTAAATTTCCTGCCTGATGTTGACCTGGTTAGTTTTTCACATCTGAAGCATGTAAATTTGTAGCGGGTTTCCATAGTTAAATAAACGGGAAACTTGAAATCTTCACTAAATCTACAACATTCCCATGAAAAGTTGCACCAAAATCCATTCAGAGTTGAATGCGGACTTTTCTGCAGAATTAGTCTATTGTGAATCTACCCTTATTAGGCTGGGTTCACACTACGTTTTTCAACTATGGTTGCCGCATACGTTTTCTATCAAAAAACGTATGGGGAAAAAAACGGATGGAACAGTATGGGAAAAAGTAAACCGTATGCGTTTTTAAACAGTATACTGTTTTTAAAAGTGCATACTGTTCCGTCCGTTTTTATAGAAAAAAAACACATATGTTTTTGAAAATTTTGCCCATTTTTAATGGGAGGGGTCTTGGGTGGGGACTTTAGGATTCAAATGCGCATGTGCAAAGTAAAAACATATACGTTTTTCCCATATGGAACCGTATACATGTGCGTTTCCCATTGACGTACATGTTAAAAAAAAAAAAAAAAAAAGGTATGCGGTTGCAGTACAGTTTTTAAACCGGAGACAAAATCGTGGTCGACCACGGTTTTGACTCCAGTTTAAAAACCGTACTGCAACCGCATACGTTTTTTTTTTAACATGGACGTCAATGGGAAACGCACATGTATACGGTTCCATATGGGAAAAACTTATATGTTTTTATTTTGCACATGCGCATTTGAATCCTAAGGTCCCCACCCAAGACCCCTCCCATTAAAAATGGACAAAATTTTCAAAAACTTATGGTTTTTTTTTCTATAAAAACGGACGGAACAGTATACTGTTTAAAAACGCATATGGTTTACTTTTTCCCATACTGTTCCATCCATTTTTTTCCCATACGGTTTTTGATGGAAAACGTATGCGGGAACCGTAGTTGAAAAACGTAGTGTGAACCCAGCCTTACTCTATGGTTTTCAGTCTTCAGATGTAAACAAACTTATCATTATTTACAGCTGCATGTGTTTTGTTTTTTTTAAAGTTCAAGGAGGATATATCAAAACGGTTCAAGTCCAACACAGACCAGCTTGTGCTTATATTCGCTGGAAAGATTTTAAAAGACCAGGACACACTCGGTCAGCATGGCATACATGACGGGCTCACTGTGCATCTGGTCATAAAGACACAAAACAGGTATGCACATTTACTAGAATATTGTCTTCTCCCACACTGATTTATTTGTTGCATCTTAAGTTCTTGTTTTTTTTTTCTGTAGATCCCAAACAGCAGCTGCCACTTCTCAGCCAAATAGCCCGAGCAGTCCATCATCCACCTCTACAACATCTAGCAGTACACCAACCACCACATCTGCCACAACTACCCCTTTTGGCTTAGGTAAGTCTGCTCTACTGTTAATATTTACAGATGATTCACAATCCCTGGCAAAAGTTATGGAATCCCCACCATTAGGGCCCATCCACAGTGCTGAATTTCTGCTGGCAACATTTTTTCAATGGGATTCTGCTGCACAGTTCATGCTGAAGAATCTATGTCATGGAAAATCCTGCATCGGAAATTCAAGATTTAGTGCCTAATCAAAAGAAAATTTTTATTTTATTTTTTTATGTCTTTCCCCTAGACTGCA
Organism: Hyla sarda; assembly: GCF_029499605.1. NCBI lineage: Eukaryota > Metazoa > Chordata > Amphibia > Anura > Hylidae > Hyla > Hyla sarda. Next base: position 378,033,839 of record NC_079189.1, on the reverse strand, counting down.
TTGCCATCTATGGAGATGGTTTGCTACATCGTGGTCCTGCCACCAATGATTTCAGCAGTGCCCGTTCTAGACAAAATTTTCTGCCTGGAATATCTCTGCGTGGAGATTTACCCATAGAGGATGGTCACTTGGGTTTAGTACTTTTGTAGTAGCAAATAAACAAATCACAGATATGACACAAAACGAGGTTTGTTTGATATTTAAAGCGTACCCGTCAGATCCAACAAAAAAAACTTTTTTATATACGGTATATATATCACTTAGTACCTAATCCTGACCATGTACATCTAATTTTTGTGTCTAGCACCTTTATTTATTTTTTTATTTCACTTTTAATTTAGCTCACTAGTCTGAATTCCTCTCAAAAGGAGGGGGCGTGGCCTCACTGTGCAGGTCTCCGCCCCCTCCCTCTTTATGCTGTCTGCTCACATCTCCCCTAGCATTAGCAAAACTACAACTCCCATCTTGTCCTCCCTGGCAGTAGCGGGACACAAGCTGACAGTGGGAGGATTTTTCCTCCAGGTATGAGCCCTGCGCTCACAGCTGTCAATCAAGGAAGTGTGTCCATGACATAGGTAATGATGCAAGGACACAGGACTAGTATGTATCCAAGCAGGCAGGGGGGGGGCAGTTGTTTGATTGACTTTTTCAGTATGAAATACTGAACATTTTCTAATGAAAGCAATTGCAAAACCTGTTGATTATACATGCTTTACAACATATCAAAAGGTTTTGTATCTGACAGTGCCCATTTAAACATTCTGGCACTAGCATTGTCTCAATGAATTGGGGAGCGCTAAAGCACCTTGCACCTACAAAGTTAACTTCTTTCACCACTTGAATGTAGAATATTGTAAGTAAGTTAGTCCATACCTCAAAGAATTTCACTGTAAAAGCCTAAAAAGTATAAACACAGTAGGAATTGGGATTTTGTTTTGAAAACTCCATAATATTTTCCGCAACAGTGAATGATTGATTTTTTTTTTTTTTTACTCTGCTTCATCTGGAAAACGTCATTACCTAGAATAACTTACTTTTATTTGTCTGAGGTTCATGAAGTCAGATTAAGCTATTTAAGGGGTTGTCTGGGAAGCAGGAAAAGGGTCCTACCTCTTCAATCCTTGGTAGTCTCTATAGTATACTGTTCAGAGACCAGAGGGGGCGAGTGCTTGTCTCAGTCATGGTCTGTAGGCATGGTTTAGCCCACACACACTGTTACCAATGTTGCGGGACAAGCACCTGCCCCCTCTTGTCTCAGAACAGTATACTTCCAAGATGGCCAGGGAGTGGACGTGGAGCGCAGAAGAGGTAGAACCTTCTTTTGATTTCCAGACAATCTCTTTTAAGCATTGTTTGGTGTCACATCTGGGATTTTTGTTTCCTATGAGGTGATAAATCTGGGGGACCATCCCATAAGTTTAGGGACTTCATCACTTTGCCACACCTTGTAGGGGTGATTTGTACAGATTACTGTCTGAATACCAGTCTTAAAAATGTCTATATATGAGCAAAAGTAGATTATTTATGGCAGCCATTCCTGTGCTACCACATGGTGATATTGACTTTTTGACTCTTCCCTTTTTGTCTTTATTTTCAGGAGGACTCGGGGGCTTGCCTGGACTTAGCAGTTTAGGAATGAATGCATCAAACTTCTCTGAGCTGCAGAGTCAAATGCAGAGGCAGCTTATGTCCAATCCTGAGATGATGGTTCAGATCATGGAAAATCCCTTTGTTCAGAGCATGTTATCTAACCCTGACTTGATGAGACAGTTGATTATGGCCAACCCACAAATGCAGCAACTAATCCAGAGAAATCCTGAGATCAGTCACATGCTTAATAATCCAGACATCATGCGACAAGTATGTAGTATTAGACTCTTTCGTATATTCTCTTTTGTCCTACACCATTCCTACTTTTGTTATGGAGTCTGTCAGCATCCCTACTGGATAATGATTGGGCCACTCCAAAGGCACTGTAGATCGAATGTACTTGGCGGAAAAAATTTAGGGGGAATACACCATTGTGAAATACACAGCTATATGCCATATGGTTGCTTCTGTTACCTATTCACTCCTATTTGTATTGAAAAGCTTAGAAAGCAGTTAATTTGAATACCCTTTACAATATAGATGCTAAATAGAGACGCAAATGGTGTATTCATCATTGTAAAATATAGTGTCAGTAGAACAAAGATTTTTAGCCAGGAATGCATATACTTTAGCTTCTGCTTTGAAACTTAAGAGACAGTGGTGTAGTGTGTTTTTATTTTTTTTATATTTTTTTTGTTTCAGTAGGACAATTCTATTTTATGTGCTGCTTGGTGAGTGCAATAAATTATCAGTCTTATCACTTCAATTTCTAGACATTAGAACTGGCAAGAAATCCGGCAATGATGCAAGAGATGATGAGGAACCAAGACAGAGCCTTGAGCAACCTTGAGAGCATTCCTGGAGGCTATAATGCCTTGCGCAGAATGTATACTGACATCCAGGAGCCAATGCTTAATGCTGCTCAAGAACAGGTACTTACAGTCGTTGGCTTTGTTTGTGGGTAACTGAGAAGAGGCACAGTGTTACTCCTGACCACCAAGTTGTGCAAAGAACTGCAGCATTCCCATTCACTTTAATGGGGCTACACTTCAACTCTATGAACAGCGAGTGGCTGGGGCATGCCTGTGCAGGAAAAAAACAGTGAAGGGGACACAGCTTTTAAGGGGTACTCTGGTGGAAAAGTTTATTTTTAATTTTTAATCATCTGGTGCCAGAAAGTTAAACAGATTTGTAAATTACTTCCATAAAAAAATCTTAATCCTTCCAGTACTTATTAGCTGCTGAATACTACAGAGGAAATTCTTTTCTTTTTGGAACACAGTGCTCTCTGCTGACATCATGACCACAGTGCTCTCTGCTGACATATCTGTCCATTTTAAGAACTGTCCAGAGTAGGAGAAAATCCGCATAGCAAACATGCTGCTCTGGACAGTTCCTAAAATGGACAGAGAGGTCAGCAGAGAGCACTGTGGTCATGATGTCAACAGAGAGCACTGTGTTCCAAAAAAGAAAATAATTTCCTATGTACTATTCAGCAGCTAATAAGTACTAGAAGGATTAAAATGTTTTAATAGAAGTAATTTACAAATCAGTTTAACTTTCTGGCACCAGTTGATTGAAAAAAAAAAAAAAGTGTTCCACCGGAGTACCCCTTTAAATCACGGTTGTGGCCCCTTTTATTCTCTTACCACTGATCATAAAATCATGTTGTATTCTTGCACTGTAAGATAGGACTAATCCTAACTTTAGAGTTGGAAGCGCATGGTTTTGAGTATAAGACACTGTAATAAAGTATTTTATGTTTGAGTCTTGTTTACCCCAAGAGTATTTGCTGTAGAACTGCTAGTGTGTAAGGAGGGAGACATATAGACATAAAGATGGCTGAACAGTTAACAATCTGTACGAACAATTTTCATGTCTGTCAAACGGTGTTGTAGGTGAGGTGCACGGGCCAATCTCTGGTTCAGCAACAGAACAAACTCTTTTTGTGCTTTTTGCTTTCATGTGTATTCTTTAATTGTCCAATAAATGTACATATATAATAAAGCAAAGGCATACGGTATGTGTTTTCAATGGGATAAATAACTATTCTAATTTGTCACTTTTCTGATATCCATATTGAATGCAATATAACGCTTTTTTGGTTGCTCTTCATTGGGGGGACACCTATACTGATGGGTCTATGCTCTTGCCACTAGGAGCCGCTGACACTAGGGAAAATAGTAGGCTCCTCCCTGGCAGGATATACCCGCCCACTGGAAGTGAGGTAATCAGTTTTAGCTAGTGTCAGTAAGAGACAAGACACAGGTCTGGAGCTCTCTTTTTTTAATTTTTTAATTTTATTTTCTAGTAAGGGCTGTTTAGTTTTGTTTCTCTTTTTTCAGGGTGGGGTTCAGGAGGTGCTACAAAGGGGTACAGAACATAAGAGTATGGGCAGGCAACCCTTTCTCGCCAACTGCTTGTGCCTGGAAGTTGTACCCTGGTATGATGCAGCGTGGCCATATGCTGGTTGAAGACGTCTGCATGAGTATAAGAAGATGGCATCCGCAGGGGAGTATTTTTCCCTGGCCCTGCTTCCTTCCTCTTTACAAAAAGGGACTTTGTCCTTTATTAGAAGCGTTATGTGTGGGCTCTCTTTCATGGGGGGCTTTGTTTTCTGCATACTGGGTCCTCAGGAGGATAGCCGCTGACCCTTCTGCAGTAGCTCCCTTCGCAGGAGTTATCTTCCGGCTCACCTCTGAACAGCCTTGCTGTTCCTTTGTTTTCAGCCGGCAGGATTCATCGGGTTATGGCACATGGCTCAGCTCTTCTTCTCCCCCTGAGCCAGCGTGCATACTGGAGGCCAGGCAGCACATCCTCTTAAGATTCAGGGGGTTATGGCAGCAAGTAGCTCCGCCTTTCTTCTCTCCCCCCTAAGCAACTCGTGACCCGGGAGGTCAAGGCAGCTCCTCCTCCTGGTTCACACGCCCCACCGATCTTTCCCCACGACCGTGATAACTCGCACCTCCAGCGGTGATAGCTCCGCCCCTTCACCATTGCGGGGGTCGTCAGCGCTTTGGAGCCTGAGCGGCTCCGTTGGCCTTCCTGGCTTCAGCCCGGCAGGAGCTCGTCTGGCTCGCTCTTGTTCCCTGGTCGCAGAGCTGTGCGGCTGCAGAGCGCGCTGCTCTGTGCCTTCGACGCTCCTAGGGCTGCCAGTGTGCATTTCCTTAGTGTCCCTGCATGAGGGACTTGGTGCGGCGTCCTTCCCTTTCTAACTTAGCAGATCAGATGGACAGCATCAGCCCAGGGCACCTAGCTCCCCATGCTTCCCTCCTGCCATGTGTTAAAAAAAAATCTCTGCTGCTGGTCACTCTATTTGGTGGCATTTGGCTCCCTCTTGTGGCATATCATTACAATTGTGTCCTTCTTTCCCATTTTTACTTGTGAGCTCACCTTTGTGTCATCCATTAACTATTACAGCCTTGGCTTGTAATATCTGTTCTTTTCAGCTTAATATATGCCAGGGGCTGTTTTATTGTTTCTGTCACCCTGTATGGGATCTGATATGGCAGATAACATTGAGTCAATTGAGGTATGCCTCTGGCATAACTAATTTCGGCAGGGTTCTCGCTCTGTCAGGGAGCGTTTGTGTCTCGTTGTGGTGGGTCATTGCCAGGGATTTCACGATCCCTTGGATGCTACCGAGGTTACAGTCAGTGACTGTCCTATACACTGAGCGCCATGACCTGTCCATTATGTCCGCCAGTCACCCATCAGGGTTTCTTAGCATGTGCATACAATTTTCCCTCTTCCACAGGCTGCTGCATATGCGGGTAGTCCCCCGGATCCCCACGTCCAGTGTGTGGGGTCCCTGCATGGGCATGGATTGGACTTGATATCATTATTCCAGACAGTAGTCTCCTCTGTCTCTCATTTCACAGCTGCCGCATCCGCGGCTGGTTTGCGGTACCCCACTACTAGTGCGAGGATTCCACCAGGTTGATCCGTTGTCTACTATAGGACCCATACCAGTAAGCCAGACAGTGGTCTACATGGTTTTCTCCACCACCTCTCACTTATCCAAGAAGCTGATGTATCTGCAGCTGGCGTTCCGTTACCTCACTGCTACTGCACGGTGTCCGGAGGGGTAACCTGGCATGTTATCATGGACCCTCTACAAAACGAAGGGGATACAATCCACAGCTCTTCAGCCTCCCCCAATCTCCCAGGGTGATGGGGTTTCTATCCATGACGTCTAGACCTTCCCACCCTTCCACATGGGTCAATGGAGCACAGTTATTGCCTATCTGACTTGGGCCCCTATCAACAGCGCCTGGAAGGGCACTCATCCTGTCAGACCGTTGCCTGTATGGTCTCCGCTGCCATTTGTCTCCCCTCTCAGGGCTGCCGTGTGCTTAGCTGTCTCCCCCCCCCCCCCCCCGTACCTCACCGTTGGTGTGAGGAATCTGTAAAGGGTCTGTGCAGGTACGAGGGACTGATGCCAGTAAGCCAGAAGTTGTCTCTATGGTTTCCTATTCCACTGGGTCGCCCATCAGATCGGCCGCACTCCTGTGCCCCACTTTCTGTGGGACGGTTCAAAGTAGTGACCCTGCATGTTCAGGAATACTCTCCAGTCAGCCAGATGAAAATTCAGGTATCCCACTGCCAAGGTGCAGTTATGAACAAGTCACTCCTTTGTGCTGCTTGGGCCCTATACAATGTGGTAAAGGCTGGTTCCCTACTTTACCAGGTCCCTCTCTACATGCCTGCTGCTCTCACAGCCTAAGGCTGGTAATCCACCTTCGCTATGTGGTTCTGAATGCGGGACCCGATGTGGTCATTCTCCCTATGCCAGATAACCAGACTCTGTCCGCATAGTTTTCTAATCCACCAGGTCTCATCCCCCATTCCTGCCATTTTGCGACTGCAGTCTGGTGACTCACTTCCATGTGATGTTCCACTTAGTGTGCCTCTGTGGGTTCATTGGACCAGTCAGTCAGACTGTCTGCATGTTTCCCGCACCACATACATCCTTTTTCCCTTGCATCTTCAGACCTGATGTGTAATACCATTAGGAGATTTGGGGGGGGGGGGGGGGGGGTTGGGCGTCTCCTGCAGGTTCCATGGCCTTTTACAGCAACAGCAGCACTCTCTGTTCGACGTTGGTCTTCTAGGGGCATGGTTGTGACCTACCGTTGGGTGCTGACCTGTCTTTTGTACTGACTGTTTTTTGGAGATCTGCATTTTCTTTCGTGCCTGCAGTCTTGGTACCCCACTACTCGTGAGGTAACCATGTCTGTGTCCCTACATCTGCTAAGGTCCCACTGCACGTGTAGAGCTCCCCTTCCCTTCTGTCAGTGGGGTGTGCTTTGGGCCTTCCTGTGATCTTGTTTTCCACAGGTCTGCGGTGGTATGGGGCCTGATGGGACGACAGTCAGTTCACTTTTATCTGTCTCTACTTGTGCTTACTGCCCACTATTGCAACCTGTCTCTCTCCCTGTTTATTGGTTATCTACTGCTGCTAGGACAGCCTTGGCCCTCTCCTCTGTTGGTGGAGTTTATGCAATCATGTATGGCTCGACGACAGCTGGTCTAGCAACAGTCTGTTGTTTGGGCCCTACCTTTGCTCTCCTCCTCCCTCAGCACAGTTATTCATCCTTCCCTTTGACAGTGTCAGTTGCGCTGCACTGATACCTCAGTCTTCTGGAATAACCTTCCTGTGCCCAGAAACTGGGAGTCCCAGCTGGGTTCCTTTTTGTTCCCCCTCCGTTTCCGTCCTGACGGGATGTTGCTTCAAAGTGCTCTGGTCCGCTCTTACCACTGGGGTCCATGGCCAGTTAGTCTCCTTGTCTTGGACACTATTCTAGTATGCTTTGGCGTCCCTTCTTTTCTTGGTCAGCCCTCCTGGTTCTTTGGGCCTTAGTGATGATGAGTTCTCGGACATATGTAGCAATCCTGCCCAGACTTCTCCGCGATCCCATTTGTGGGGCGGTTTTTCTGTATCACACTTCTTCTTTTCTCAACTCTGAAGTTTGTCACCCGGAGTGTTTCGTGGACATTGGGTTTACTTACCCTTCGGGTGTAAGTCTTCCGGGAGACTCAGGAACTGCCACTTCCCAGGTCGGCTACTCCGTTGTTCCGGATCTTGGCAGTTTATTCTCTCGCATACATCTTGCAGGGGATTCTGGACACTCCAGTTCCCATGCCTGTTGCTCTGTTTTTCCAGGATGCCCCTTTTCAGGGAGTTCCACTCCCTTTTTGACCATTTATTACCTTTCGTTGCCTCCTTCGGGGGACATTATGGTCATCCGGTTGCACCAGTCAAGCTAATTTTGCCTTCCATGTGCTCGCTGCGGGCTCCAGGGACAGGGATTTTTGGTCTGCAGATGTTCAGTTCAATAATCTTATGCATCGGGCCTCTCTAAAGCCGGTTTCCGTATCTTTATTTTTTTTTCCAGTGGTTTTTCTGGTCGCCACCTTCTGTGCTCTCCTTCTGCTCAGGCGTATGCTGCTCCCCCTGGTTTTTTCATCCATGTTCTCTTGAATCGGTTGACTCTGGATAGAGTTCTCTTGTGGTGGCCCTTTTTTTCTTTTTTTTTTTTTTTTTTGTTTTGCAACCGGGCTAGACCTCTGTCTGGTTCTGTGTTCCTTGGAGTTAATTACTACCTCCTTCCGGGATGCTTCCGGACCATCTGGCTTCTTAGTTGTCCTTTTCTTGTCTCTATATGGACCGTAGGCTTCGAGTCTCTGCAAAGGATGGTCCCTTCCTTTTGGCGTCCTAGTCCTTCTCCATGGACAGGGGTTCTTTTCCGAGAACTCAGTTTGTGGGCCTCGGTTGTTTCCGCCCTGGATCTCTGCCGCAGGCCTTATGAATGAGTGGGTTCAGTCTCTGGACTGTTTGCCTTTCTCTGGTGGTTGTTTTTTTCCCACCCTAGGGAACTGCTTTGGTACATCCCATCAGTATAGGTTTCCCACAGTGAAGAGTGATCGAGAAAAGGAGATTTTTTTGTACTCACCGTAAAATCTTTCTCGTAGCCTACATTGGGGGACACCGCATCCACCCATTTTTGTTTTTTGTCCTGATAATCTCTTCCGCTTATTGGGGTTTTTATCGGGATTGCTTGCTAGGGTCCTTCGGACATGTTTCTTTGTTGGCTTCTCCTACTGCTTTGTGATTAAACTGATCACCTCACTTTCAGTGGGCGGGTATATCCTGCTAGGGAGGAGCCGATTTTTTTTTTTTTTTTTTTTTTTTTTCCCTTAGTGTCAGCGCCTCCTAGTGGCAAGAGCATATGTCCATCAGTATAGGTGTCCCCCAATGAAGGCTACGAGAGATATTTTACGGTGAATTAAAAAAAAAATCTCCCTTTTTGTGGCAACGCACAAATAGGATAAATTGTTTAACTACATGTGAATTTTTTTTTTCCCCTTTTCTTCAGTTTGGAGGTAACCCATTTGCATCATTGATGAGCAATGCTTCCGCCAATGCAGGAAATCAACCATCACGAACAGAAAACAGAGATCCTTTGCCTAATCCTTGGGCACCGCAGTCTGGCTCTGCTGGGTCTCCATCAACAGGCAGCAGTGCAGCTACCTCAACTGGAAACAGCACAGGGGGCAGCACCACTTCAACAAGTTCTAGCTTGCCAAACCTGTCATCTGGACTAGGAGGTACCATATTACCTTATCTAACATATGTAGTTGAATAGGCACCAAACAATGCTAAAGACATATAGGACAGTATTGGTGCAGGGGGCTTTATATAAGCATTACAATAGTATAGTCATCATGTGAAAAATTGGCTAGCAGAACAGATATGGGCTGTGCCAATTACCGTATTTATCGGCGTATAATACACGTTTTTTAGGCAAAAATGTTTAGCCTAAAGTCTATTTGCGTGTTACATGCCGATAAACTCTCCATCGCTGCCCGCTTCTCTGCCCCTGCCTATCCTGGGGTCCAGAGACCGCCACGCCACTGCCCCATTGCCTTCCCATGCCCGGTTTTATAATTACCTGTTCCCGGGGTCCGCGCTGCTTCTGGCCGCACTGTGTCTTGAAGCGTTCTGTGTCCCGTGTCCTGCTTTGTTGCTATGCGCTGCGCAATGACAAGTGACGTCTTCAACGCGACGTCACCGTCAGTGGCCCGGCGCACAGTGACAGCTAAGGACGCCTCCGGAGCCAGAAGCAGTGTGGACCCCAGGAACAGGTAACTATAAAACCGGGGATGGGGGAGGTAATGGGGCAGCAGCGGCGGAAGTCTTTGGATAGCCAGGGGGAGAGAAGCGACGGCAGCAAGACTCTAGACCCCAGGAAAGGCAGGGGGAGAGAAGCGGGCAGAGATGGCCTCTCTCCCCCTGCCTTTCCTGGGGGCTTCTGCGAAGTCAGAAACAGTCTATCCGGGTATACACATGCACACACGCACCCTCATTTTTACCTAAATATCCTTGGAAAAACGAGGGTGCGTGTTATAGGTTGATGCGTGGTATACCCCGATAAATACAGTATTTGTTGTTGTTGTTGTGTTTTTTTTTTTTGTTTTTTTTTGGGTGGGGGATGTAAATATAAACATATATAAAAAGCAGCAACATGACTGTCAAAGTTTAATGGCTGAGAACATAAATAACTTAGAAACTATGTTCAAGTATCGTGTAAGATGTTTAGTGTGGTATTTCAATCAAACAAATGTATCAGGTTATGGTGGATACAACCACACAATATGCGCCCACTGGGGAAGATTTATTTTAAAAAAAATTGTGTAGAAAAGTGGTGCAGTTGCCCATAGCATTCAGATTGCTTCTTTCATTTTTTTTAAAAAGGCCTCTGAAAAATGAAAAAAGGAACACTCTTCCACTACTCAGGGTGTTATAGATTCCCCCCCTTTATCTTTACATAGATTACATTATGCTTGTATCCCAAGCTCTTGGAGGTAGGCATTTATTAACAACCTGTTCTATTTTGTATCTTAAAGCTGGGATGTTCAATACACCTGGAATGCAGAGCTTGATGCAGCAGATATCTGAGAATCCTCAGCTTATGCAGAACATGTTGTCTGCTCCCTACATGAGGAGCATGATGCAGTCACTTAGTCAGAATCCAGAACTTGCAGCCCAGGTAAGTGTTTTTTTTTATTTTTTTTAAAATAAATATATAGGTGTATTGACTTAAATGGGATTTCGTTGTGGAATTTAGATAAATTAAAGACTGGTCTTTAAAGGGGTACTCCACCCCTAGACATCTTATCCCTTATCCAAAGATATTGACCAAATATTTTTAAATACAATGAGTTTTTCACAAAAGCCGCTGCTTATATGATCAAAAATTTACCACTAATATTAGGTACAATATGTCACAAAAAATTATCTCCGAATCGCTTTGCTTAGTAAAAGCATTCCAACATTACCACTTTAAGAGAAACGTTAGATTTAAAAAATGGAGTACATTCATTAAAGGGGTACTCCGCCCCTAGACATCTGGGTGCTGGTGGCTGGGGTTGTTATGTTATAGCCACACCCCCTCATGCCGTCACACCCCCTCCCATAAACATGCTTTGAGGGAACGTGGCCGTGACGTAAAGGAGAAGATATTTAAAAAGAAAAACTACCACAAGAGGACATAGTTTTAACCCGTTAACGACCCTGGACGTGTATACTCGTACCTGCCGGCCCTCAGCTGATTACTGTAACTGGTGGCCGGCGATTGCCGCGGCCAGCTATTAACTCTTTAGATCGATGCTGTCTAAAGGTGCCTTAATCCCATCCCTGGTGGTCCAGTGGGGTGGAAAGAGTTATGATTTTTGAAAGGTAAGGAGGAAAAAACGAAAATGCAAAAACAAACACTCGGTCCTTAACCCCTTAAGGAACAGGGGTTTTTCCGTTTTTGCATTCTGGTTTTTCCTCCTTACCTTTAAAAAATCATAGCTCTTTTAATTTTGCACCTAAAAATCCATATGATTGCTTATTTTTTGCGCCACAAATTCTACTTTTTAATGACATCAGTAATTTTACCCAAAAATCTACGACGAAACGGAAAAAGAAATCATTGTGCGACAAAATTGACGAAAAAACACAATTAAAATTTTTTGGGGGCTTCCGTTTCTACGCAGTACATTTTTCGGTAAAATTGACACCTTGTCTTTATTCTGTAGGTCCATACGGTTAAAATGATACCCTACTTATATAGGTTTTGATTTTGGCGTACTTCTGGAAAAAATCATAACTACATGCAGGTAGTTGTTTAAAATTGACCCCTTTAACTTTTATTTTTCCGTGTATGGGGGCTAATTTTTTGCACTGTGATCTGAAGTTTTTAGAGATACCATTTTTGTATTGATTGGACTTTTTGATCACTTTTTATAGCTTTTTTTTCATTTATATAAAAACTGACCAAAAAGACACTATTTTGGACTTTGGAATTTTTTTGTGCATACCCCATTGACCGTGTGGTTTAATTAACTATATATTGTTATAATTCGGACATTTCCGCCCACGGTGATACCACATATGTTTAGGTTTATTTACACTGTTTTTTTTTTTTTTTTTATGGGGAAAAGTGGGGTGATTCTTACTTTTATTAGGGAAGGGGTTAAATGATCTTAACTTTTTTTTTCCACTTTTTGCAATGTTATAGCCCCATAGGGGGTTATAACATTGCACACACTGATCTCTTACACTGATCATTGTTATCCCATAGGATAACATAGATTAATGATTCTGCCGATTGACTGCTCATGCCTGGATCTCAGGCACGGAGCAGTCATTCGGCGATCGGACACACAGGAGGAAGGTAGGGGACCCTCCACGTGTCCTCCAGCTTTTTGGGATGCCGTGATTTCGCCGCGGCGGTCCCGAACAGCCCACTGAGCTAGCTAGGGGTAGTTTACTTTCACTTTAGACGCAGCGATCAACTTTGAACTAAAGGGTTAATAGCCATGGGTCCCGGCCCGCCCGACCCGCTATGCCATGGTGTGGCCCTGTATTATAGAAAGGGAGAGGACTCGGGACGTACATGTACACCCTGTGTCCTTAACCCCTTAAGGACCCTTGACGTACGTCATGACAAACTGGTACCGGGCGGGGATTGGACCGGGATGCCTGCTGTTGTTCAGCAGGCATCCCGTGCAAACACCCAGGGGGGTCATCAGAACCCCCCCCATGTCAGCGATCGCGGCAAATCGCAAGTGAATTTGCGCGATTACGGGTCATTATGGGTCGATAGTGACCCGTAATATAAGGGGGATCGCGGTTGTCTAAGACACCCACGATCTCCCTGAAGGCATAGGAGTGAGGTGGCAGGAGTGCCACCCCTCCTATCCCTGCTATTGGTGGTCTAGACGTGACCACCAATAGCAGATAGGGGGCGGGGGGGTTAACTTTCGTTTTCCCCGTCCTGCCCACCCACAATAGGCGGGGCAGAATGGGGAACGTAAGGAGACCGGCGCCGAAGATCCACTTACCGATCTGGGCGGGCGGCGATTACGTGCGGCTGGATCCGACGGAAGCCAGTGAGTTGCTTAGCAAAATCATGAGGGTACAGTTTGAGACCATTATACAGTGGTCTCTAACTGTAGCCCTCCAGATGTTGCAAAACTACAACTCCCAGCATGCCCAGACAGCTGTTTGGGCATGCTGGAATATGTAGTTTTGCAACAGCTGGAGGGCTACAGTTTGAGACCACTATATAGTGGTCCATAAACTGTAGCCCTCCAGATCTTGCAAAACTACAACTCCTAGCATTCCCTAACTGTTTGCTGTCTGGGCATGCTGGAATTTGTAGTTTTGCAACAGCTGGAGGACCACAGTTTGGAGATCACTTTGCAGTGTTCTCTAAAACTGAAGCCCTCCAGATGTTGCAAAACTGCAAATCCCAGCATGCACAGACAGCAAACCGCTGTCTCGGCATGCTGGGAGTTGTAGTTGCGTACCTCCAGCTATTGCATAACTACATCTCCCAGCATGCCCTTCGGCAATCAGTGCATGCTGGGAGTTGTAGTTTTGCAACAGCTGGAGGCACACTGGTTGCAGAATACGGAGTTAGGTAACGGAACCTAACTGAAGGTTTTCCAACCAGTGTGCCTCCAGCTGTTGCAAAACTACAACTCCCAGCATGCACGATCTGTCAGTACATGCTGGGAATTGTAGTCTTGAAACAGCTGGAGGGTACATTCACACGGGCAGGTTTACAGTAAGTTTCCTGCTTCAAGTTTGGGCTGCAGCAAATTTTTCACCGCAGCGCAAACTCCTAGCGGGAAACTCACCGTAACACGCCAGTGCAAATGTACTCTAAAAACGCTACACTAACACATAATAGAGAAAAAAACTACATATACACCCCCTTATACTGTCCCCCCCCCCCCCAAATAAAAATGAAAAACGTATTGTATGACAGTGTTCCAGCTGTTGCAAAACAACTCCTCCCAGCATTTCCGGACAGCCACTGACTGTCCAGGCATGCTGGGAATTTAGCAACAGCTGGAGGCACCCTGTTAGGGATATTCTACGCCAGTGATTCCCAATGTCCCCCCCCTATGCGATCCCTAATTTAGTCCTCAAATGCGCATGGGAAACAGTTTAGGGCCACATATGGGGTATCTCCGTACTCGGGAGAAATTGCACTACAAATTTTGGGGGGCTTTTTCTCCTTTTACCCCAAAATGAAAAGGAAAAGTTGGGGGCTACACCAGCCGGTTAGTGTAAATTTTTATTTTTTTTACACTAACATGCTGGTGTTGCCCCATACTTTTTATTTTCACAAGCTTTAAAAGAAAAAAAGACCCCCAAAATTTGTAACACAATTTCTCCTGAGTCCAGAAATACCCCATATGTGGGCGTAAAATGCTCTGCGGGCGCACAACAAGGCTCAGGAGTGAGAGCACACCATGTACATATGAGGCCTAAATTGGTGATTTGCACAGGGGTGGCCGATTTTACAACGGTTCTGACATAAACGCAAAAAAATTAATACCGATATGTGACCCCATTTTGGAAACTACACCCCTCATGTAATGTAATAAGGGGTACAGTGAGCATTTACCCCCCACAGGTGTCTGGCAGATTTTTGGGACAGTGGTTCGTGAAAATGAAAAATTAAATTTTTCATTTGCACAGCCCACTGTTCCAAAGATCTGTCAAACGCCAGTGGGGTGTAAATACTCACTGCACCCCTTATTATATAAGTTCTGTGAGGGGTGTAGTTTCCAAAATAGGGTCACATGAGGGGGGGGGTCCACTGTTCTGGCACCACAGGGGGGCTTTGTAAACGCACATGGCCCCTGACTTCCATTCCAAACAATTTTTTCCCAAAAGCTCAATGGCGATCCTTCTTTCCTGAGCACTGTAGTGCGCCAGCAGAGCACTTGACGTCCACACATGTGGTATTTCCATACTCAGAAGAGATGGGGTTACACATTTTGGGGGTCATTTTGTCCTATTATCCCTTGTAAAAAAATCTTAATTTGAGGGAAAACTAGCATTTTAGTGGAAAAAAAAATCGTTTACACATCCAACTTTAACGAAAAGTCGTCAAACACCTGTGGGGTGTTAAGGCTCACTGGACCCCTTGTTACGTGCCTTGAGGGGTGTAGTTTCCAAAATAGTATGCCATGTGTTTTTTTTTTTTTTTTTTTTGCTGTTCTGGCACCATAGGGGCTTCCGAAATGTGACCTGCCCCCCAAAAAAAAATTTCAGAAAAACTCGCTATCCAAAATCCCTCTGTCGCTCCTTCCCTTTTGAGCCCTCTACTGCGCCCGCCGAACACTTCACATACACATATGAGGTATTTTCTTACTCGAGAGAAATTGGGTTACACATTTTAGGAAGATGTTTCTCCTATTACCCCTTGGAAAAATTCAATAACTGGGTCTAAAAGAACATGCCAGTGTAAAAAATGAAGATTTCGAATTTTCTCCTTAAATTTGATGCTATTCCTGTGAAACACCAAAAGGGTTAACAAACCTTTTGAATGTCATTTTGAATACTTTGAGGGGTGCAGTTTTTATAATGGGGTCATTTGTGGGGTATTTCTAATAAGAAGGCCCTTCAAATCCACTTCAAAAACTGGTCCCTGAAAAATTTCGATTTTGAAAAAAAAAGTTTAAAAAAAATGCATCAAGTTTTGGAATTTTTCACCAAGAAATGATGCAGGTATCGACAAAATTTTACCACTAACATAAAGTATAATTTTACCACTAACATCTGTTTGAGTTTTATATAACTAGCACCATCATAAACGTTACTAATGTTACTTTATTTTATCAGTTTTCCTTTAGTAACATAAGCGACAATTGTTGTTTTGTTTTCTAGATGATGCAAAATAATCCACTCTTTGCTGGGAATCCTCAACTCCAGGACCAGATGCGACAACAGCTACCCATTTTTCTACAGCAGGTATGTTAAAAATCACATGATGCCTATGTACAAAGACAGTAAATAAATAAATAAAGCTGCTATCACAAATTATACTGCTTACACATGGCTGCAGCCAGGTCACTCTGTGTGTCTGCTCATAGCGCATCAGCAGCAGGAAATATGCTGTGGATTCTGCTATGTGTCACCCTACACTTCTAGTCACAAGTATTATTATTTTTTTTTTTTCTGACCGTGACTAGTTCTTGGGTTGCATTCACTATACACTTAGTGGCAAACTTACTCCCGCAATTAATACTTTAACCCCTTAAGGACCCACCCGGCCATTTTTTGCACATCTGACCACTGTCACTTTTAACATTAATAACTCTGGAATGCTTTTAGTTATCATTCTGATTCTGAGAATGTTTTTTCGTGACATATTCTACTTTAACATAGTGGTAAAATTTTGCGGTAACTTGCATCCTTTCTTGGTGAAAAATCCCAAAATTTGATGAAAAATCTGAAAATTTAGCATTTTTCTAACTTTGAAGCTCTCTGCTTGTAAGGAAAACAGATATTCCAAATAATTTTTTTTATATTCACATATGCAATATGTCCACTTTGTTTGCATCATAAAATTGATGAGTTTTTACTTTTGGAAGACATCAGAGGGCTTCAAAGTATAGCAGCAATTTTCCAATTTTTCACAAAATTTCCAAATTCACAATTTTTCAGGGACCAGTTCAGGTTAGAAGTGGATTTGAAGGGTCTTCATCTTAGAAGTACCCCACAAATGACCCCATTATAAAAACTGCACCCCCTCCCCCCCCCCCCCCCCCCAAAGTATTCAAAAGTAAGGGCATGCTGAGGATGTATAGTTTTGCAACACTTGGAAGGGCACAGTGGTCTCCAAACTGTGGACCTCCAGATGTTGCAAAACTGCAACTCCCAGCATGCCCAGACTCCAAGGGCTGTCTGGGCATGCTGGGAGTTGTAGTGTAAGGGGACCAGCTGGAGCAGTGGTCTGGACTTCTGCAAAGGTCCCGCGCCGCCGAAGATCAACTCACCTGTAGCCGCCGCCGCCGCCGGGATCCGGATCGTCAGGGACGAGGTAAGTACCGGGGCCGGGCCCCAGCACTCCCCCGTCGCGTCCCCCCCTGCGATTGGTCGCTTAGCTAACCGAGGAATCGCAGGGGATCAGAGGAGGTGGCAGGCTTGCCACCTCGCTCCTATACTTCAGCATGGTCCTGACTGTCTGTGACAACCGGGATCATGCAAAATTACCGGGCAGTCGGGACCCAGAAACCCGATCAGCCCGGTATTGCCGCAGATCGCAGGGGCGATTTCCCTCGCGATTTGCGACGATCGCTGACATGGGGGCAGACATGGCCCCCCTGGCGTTTGCCCTGGATGCCTGCTGAAGCATTTCAGCAGGCATCCGCTTCCGATCTCTGCCCGGCGCGCGGCATTGACCGGAAAATGCCAGGATGTACGGGGACGTCCTGGGTCATTAAAGCCCAGGGTGCGAGGACGTCCCCGTACGTCCTGGGTCCTTAAGAGGTTAAATTTGTTTACCTCTACTTCCAGAAATATGTGGTCTAGGACAGTGTTTCCCAAGTATGGTCCACAAGTACCCCCAACAGGTCATGTTTGCTGGATTTCCTTATTCTTTCACAGGTGATATAATTCTGGTCATTGTATCAGGCATCGCCACAATTTTATCACCTGTGAAAGAATAAGTAAATGAAAACATGACCTGTTTGGGGGGGGGGGGGGGGGGTTACCTGAGGGCCACGCTTGGGAAACACTGATCTAGAAGAGGAGTTTAAAAAAGGAAAAAAAAAGTACTAAAATGTAACCCCTTATGGACATGCGACGCTCTGCATCTTGCATGAGATGCACTCCCTACATAGCAGGTAAGCGTCACCGATAATGGCGGACATTAGCGATCATGCTGATGTCTGCCATTAACCCTATAGATGCCGGGATTGATGCCGATCGAGGCATATATATATTGAAATTGGTGGTTCTGGTAGTTTCATCAGACACCCACTGTGTGTTCACAGCCTGCCGATATGCACGAATGGTCGCAGAGATCTCTTACTTTCCTTTGGCGTGCAGGATGCCCAAATATCCAGTCTATTTAAATATGTTTTTTATCCCCCAAGGTTAACAGCATAAACTTAAAAAAAAAAAACTACAGGTCATGGTGGAAAAATTTGCAAAATTACGTTTCTTATAAATTTCCCACCATAAATAACCACCATAAAACTTTGGTTGCACTGTAGATTTTATGGTAAAAGAAAAGGTGTCAAGGTGCAAAGAACAATTGGTGGCACAAAAAACAAGCCCTCCATATGGGTCTGTTGCTGAAATATAGGGGTCAGGGGTATATTAATTGGGTATCAGTGTAATTGTACAAACCTTCCCCTTAAACGTTGTGGTGTCATAATAAAGTAAAATTAATAGCATAAAAAAACAGTCATACGGCCCTGTTGATGGACAATGGAAAAGGCAAGGAGGAAAAAGGAAAAACACAAAAATAAAAAATGTTACATCATGAAAGGGTTAAAATACCACAGACAAACATTCTTTGTAGAAACTGTACACAGACAATGTAATCTAGCTATTTGCAAAGTTGCCTTATTTACCGTGAGTGCAAGTGCATTAAAGCGTTTAAGAAAAAAAATATATATATTTTAAAAAAAATGTGGTTGTGAAGGTGGACATAGATTTGTGTGTTATACTGACACTTGTTGTAATCTTCTAAATGACAAGCTAGATGTTTAGCTTGTAGAAATGATAATCCTTTTGTAAAGTACTTTACAGTGAAGCCAACATTATCACGATCACCTCTTCCTTTTCCTGCTAGATGCAAAATCCAGATACATTGTCAGCCATGTCAAACCCCAGAGCAATGCAGGCCTTATTGCAGATCCAGCAGGGATTGCAGACTCTGGCTAGAGAAGCTCCTTCACTTGTCCCAGGGTAAGTTAGAACATTCACTGAACATCCTAAAGGTACTAGCCAGTCCCCAATAATATATGAACCCCACCCCCAGCTGCAGGAGTGATCTGACTATATCAGATTTCCTTAGTTTTTTTCCCCGAAATGTATGTGATGTTAACTCACTCCTAACTAATATGGCCGGATGTAGAGAATAACAGCCTGTAATCTATCCTATAGCAATGTCTGGCTAACTCAAAGGTTCTGTATGTTGGTAGGATAAGAAGTTCCTAATGTTTTACTCTTGTATAAACTAGGAGTACTGGTTTTGGTGGTATTGGGGGTACTGCCAACCCAAATCCTGCACCTGTGTCCACATCTGGGTCAACTGAGAACACAAGTCCATTGTCTGGAATATCTGAACCCGGTCACCAGCAGTTTGTACAGCAAATGCTTCAGGCTCTTTCTGGCACAAATACTCAGGTAACCTTTGTCAGATGGTCAGTGTCAATACTGTACATTATAATGCTTGTTTCTGTACTCCATGGTGTTTTATGAACATGGACCTCTGGATTTCCTAATTGTGAATCTAAAACATGTACCAGCTTTATAAAAGCCGTTTAGGTTGTTTGATAAACGTTATGCATCTTCAGTCTGTTTAGTCTAAATTTACACTAACTACCAGTTGGTGAAATTTACACTAGTATATTGCACCACAATTCAGATGCAATTTTTGGTCATGGTATTACATTTTAGGCCATGCTCTCTTCTACTGAGGCCACCCCCATTTGTCAGACCTGCCAGAAAAGGGTCTTTACAGCACAAAATGTTGCTCATTTAACACGGTTTTAATAGGAAATCTACCATATGTGCGAATCCAGTGTTTGGTTCATCACAAAGAACTGGTTATAGTCAAACTGTGTTCATACAATACTGAAGCTGTGTACCTACACAGCCTGACTAAAGATATGAAGCAGAAGAGATCGCAGTGTCTACTGTATAGAGGATTATTAGTATCAATAGATGTTTATACTAGTGCTCAAAACCATTTAGGACTATGGACAACAAGAGAACACTGAAACACAACAGAGAGCCTCGTATATATTCCCGATAGGTTATGATAGGAGAAGATGCATCAGAATAGCAGATAGGATTAGCAGAAAATACTTTATGCAAGAGTTATGTGCTGTTTACATAAAATATACTTGCCAAAAACTCTCTTCCCACAATAAATAATATAAAATCATCAAAGTAGCTCCGATAAAATGCACATAAACATAACTTGTCAAAATGACTTGTAGATATAATCCAGCTCACATTAAAGGGGTACTCTGCCCCTAGACATCTTATCCCCTATCCAAAGGATAGGGAATAAGATGTCTGCTCGCGAGGGTCTCGCCGCTGGGACCCCCCAATCTCCGCGCAGCACCCGCATTCTAAACAGTATGTCACATCTCCTACTGTGGGAATCCAGCGTACATCTTTTCCCCTATTCTATGGATGTCTAGGGGTGAAGTACCCCTTTAATTAGTAATGCGTGCTAATCCACATATGTCCAAAGGTTGCACACTATTCTCAATCCGTGCAATAGATCAATTCATATTGGATGTCCTTTTCAAGTGTACTTCTAGTACTTGTTAGAAGCTTACAAATAACCAACTTCAGAATTCATGTAATTTCATATACTGGCCAATTCATGGAAAATATCTGGTAATTTAAAAGCTATTTATGCAATATATTTTCCATTAATATCCCTACATGGATCCGCATAGCCGCATTCTGGCATTGGTAGAATCACTGCGCATCAAAGGCTGACTTCTGGGACGCAGTCTCTACATAAGGTTTCCTGGGACTGGTTGACATCTGACTGCTTCATGCTAACAGATTGGCTGCTGTGGATAATACTTAATTCTGTAGAAACAAAACTCAGTTGATATAATAAAGTAGTGGCCTAATAATGGATGGTCCAATGTGCTTGTAAATAGTCCATGGGTACAATAGATGTGGTCATATAATAAGGCAAAAAAAAAAAATGAAAGGACTGCATTGTTTTTCCACTCTTACAGGGCTTGGGTTGGAAGACCTACCAGAAAAGGTTAACTATTGATGGTTGGATATTATATACATAATATACATTTTATTTTACACAGCTTCAGAATCCAGAAGTAAGATTCCAACAGCAGCTGGACCAGCTCAGTGCAATGGGATTCCTAAACAGAGAAGCAAATTTACAAGCTTTAATAGCAACTGGAGGAGACATAAATGCAGCTATTGAACGACTACTGGGATCCCAACCATCATAGCGACCCTTCCCAACACAGAAGAAAGTGTAATTTATTTTTGATAATGGCTTTTAAGTCCCGATAAAACACCTGCTTTATTTCAGTTTGACTCCTGGAATTCATTGCCCTTACAAACTAATGAATCATTTAGTTGGGATGAAGTGCAGTAGTTATCTGAACCGTGGGAATCCAAGCTTGTTCATTTGAACGTGTTGCATGTATCACAGGCCACCTCTTTCATATGTTTCGTTGTTTGATTTTATTTTTTTAATTTTCCACCCTTTTTTCTTTTTTGTTTTTCACTTTTGATGCAGTTGGTAAACAGGTTTCAACGAACTATAGATTTCTTGGAAAGGTATTTGCTTTAAATTCATAACCTTTGGTAATAATTTATATAGAATACAAGGAAACTATATGGAAACAGAATCGATTAAGGTTATAATAAGTGATCCAATATCGCTTTTTGTTACTTCAGCATGTATTTTTGCTAGCATAATGCTGTGCGATTCATACTGCTTGGTTTTCATTCAGCATTATACTTTTTTTTTTCTCTTTCTTTTCCCTCTGCCTCCTTTCTGTAAACGTTTATCATTTTTCTGCAATACGTTTAAAGTAGTCCTGACTGCACACCCACTCAAAAATAAGGTAATCCATTGTATTTAGGAAATTGTGAAGTAGCAAACCTTTAAAAAAGCCTGTCAAGATGAAAGAGACTCTGTAGCGGCTATATTGCTATGGACACAGAGTGTAGGTTTTAGTAAAAACATTGTAGGGGAGAATGCATAGGTCTTCATTGATAGCCAGGCCTTTTGTGGTGGCTTTCTTTCTTTAATATCAAGACAAGACAAACTTAACCTGCAGTCCTAACGGTCCCTGCTTCTAACACCAGTTTGTATGGACACAGGCAGTTAGCACCACAGTTCACTTCTGTTTCATGTGACTTGATTTCAGGATGTGAGAAAGTGTCATGTGCTCTAATCATTTTTAACCACATTGTACAAACAGATTATCCTGCGTTTTTATCAGTAGTTCTCTCTCCTGTGCACAGGTAATAAATAAATGCCAACAAGTCTGTTTCTTGGCGCCTTTTCATTTCCCACCTCACTTGATAGGTTTCAGTTTTTTACTTTTTTTTGCAGCCTTGCATTGTGTCAGTGCAGATAGGAGAGAGAAGTGTCAGTTTCACAGACTGATTCCTGTATGGGGGGCATTTATAACAGCATTTATACTGTTCGTTTTATAGACTGGTGCCTTGGAGGAGTGTCATTCATTCAGTTATTGAAACATTAAGGGTGCGTTCACACGTACACAGATTTGATGCGCAGGATTTTCTGCTGCAGATTTCAATGTAAACTAAATGACTGAGCACAGCTTCTAATTGGCAGTTACAAATCCTGTGCATCAAATCTGTGCATGATCCTGTATGTGTGAATGTAACCAAAGGGCGTATTTGCTGCAGCTTTTCTGCTTTTTGTTTGATTTCTTTTTAGGGTAGGGTCACCTGTAACTGATCTGCTGCAGATCCGCTGTTGACTGACCCTATAGTGTGCCTCCTGCTTTGTCTGCTTGTAGCAGCAATCCACCGCTACGAGCAGAGACACAGAGATGTACAAGTCAGACATCACTTGCGTTCTCTGCCTATCCCAGGGAGTATGGGGAGCGACCGTGATGTTGGTGAGTACACGGTCTGTGTCTCGCAGGTCACAGTGGTTTGCAGCTACGAGCAGGCGGCACACTAAAAGGTTCATCATCGGCAGATCCGCAAAAATACGTTGCTGATCTTTTACGTGTGACCCTACTCTACTCTAAAAGGGATTATCCAGCAGGGGGAAGGTTTCCTAACTATTTCTATTGTTCTCGCCTCTGGTGTCCTTCTCAAGCCTTTCAATTCAATAGTCTTTCTGAGTTGTAGTGTGACTGTCAGGCCCAGGAAGAACTAGGCCTAATGTGTCATACTGGAGCTCAGCAAATCGATGTCCCTTCTTGGCCAGCGATTCGTTGAACTCCAGTATAAGGGCCTGGAGGAACAGGACACTAGAAGCGCTGCAGGAATGCAGGAGGTAAGTAGAGGTGTGTTTTTTGTTATCCCGCGGTGCCTGTGTATCTCTGGCTCTCCCATAAGCAGTGCATGGAGGGGGAGTGGCAACCCCCGCCGCTTTGTGCACAAGCATAGCCAATGTTCTGCATGCAATTCTTCAGGACACTGGGGTGCTGGGCAGGGGACTGTGGAGGGTCCCAACGATTGGACCCCCTGTGATCAGACACTTGTCCCCTATTCTGTGGGTAGGAGATAAGACGAAAAGTGCCTGATTTTCTGTTTAAATTGTGCTTATTGTTTTGCTCTAGACAGTGACCCAGATTTATCAAACTGTTTGGTAACACAAAACAAAATGCTGTATTTGTAGATCTATACACACACCACCTTTCTAGCACCGACTTGGCCCCCGTTTGCTTTCAGAAGTGCCTTCATTCTTGATGGCATACGTTCTTCTAGGTGTAGAAAACATTCCTCAGAGCGTGAGATCCAGGGACTGTGGAGGCCATTGGAGTTCAGTGAACTCATTAGGGGGAATTTATTAAGGGATTTACACAGGTTTTTTTGTGCATGTCTGACTTTTTGTGGTATGCCGGCATGCACAATTTCTCACTGCACAGATGTTTTACACAAGATCTGCTTTTTACTTTGCAGTGGTCAATGATTTACAACATGCGACTTTTCTTTAAAAAAAAAAAAAAAAAAAAAAGGGGGGGGGGGGGGATGATGTGTCATACAAAGTGGTGTTCTGAAGTGAAATTTTACAAAAATGGTTCAGATTTCTCAAACTGTGTGTGAGAAAGTGAGATTTTCCCACAACAACCAATCACAGGTCAGCTTTCACTTTACCAGAGCTCATTAGCTGAGCTGTGATTGGTTGCTGTGGTGGGAAAATCACTCCAGTTTTTTTTTCCTTCTCTCACACAGTTTGATAAATCTGGGCCAATGTGTACTAGCCCCATATTTATCACAGGCCCTGCACCATCTAATAAATCTTGGTGCAGGTACTCTCCAACTACACCGTCAAAACCTGTGTGTAAAATCAGTGCACCTACACCGACTTTGATAAATCTCCCTTGTTGTCATGTTAAAAAAAATAAAAATGATGCTCAGTTGGTACTAAGGATCAAGTGTGCCAAGAATGTCTCCCACCTCACCCCCCTGATACAAGGCAGGGTGTAGCCATGCTTTCATGTTTACACCAACTTCTGGCCCTGCCTTCTGAATGTCAGCTTGAAGCAAGACTCATCACACCATTCAACGTTCTAGTCTTCTGACAGCACCTGGTGTGGTCTCCTGCTGCAGTGAGAAGACTGATGTGTTGTGCTTCAGAAATGGTATTTCGCTTACTGTGGTGGAAAGGAGTGGTTTTAGATGACAGAAAGGAAACAGTAACCGAAATAACCTTTCTGTTCATTCTCCACTGACCCTGAATCGATATCTAGCTCTAACTGCTGTATACACTATACTTACCTTGCCCAGTCCTGCCCGCGCACTCAGGTCTGGTACTTGTGTTTACCTCATGCTCTTCTGAAAATGATCTGAGTCCACTGCAGCCTGAGTGAATGACTGCTGTGTGTTCAGAACAACATGAAGAGAGCAGGGAGAGCTTGTCATCGGGGGCAGCTAAAGGAGACAACTGGGTTCTGTGCTGAGTGAGGTAAGTATTGTACAATTTTGTTTTTACACACACACTCACTCACTCACTCTAATTGAATTGGACAACCCCTTAAACAAAATAAAGTCCTGAAAGTGTCAGAATAACATCTACATGAATGTAAGGACCCAAGATTTTCCAAGCAAAACATTGGCTACAGCATCATACTGTACTTCCTCCTCTATCTTGCTGTCTTCTCTTCCTCAGGTAAGTAAGGCTTGGTAAGGATCCAAATGCATGAAGAAATGGATGCTTGCTTGGCACTAACCCTCACTGTCACATATCAATTAACCAGTTCTGTACAAGGTATCAAAATAACATTTAACAGTTACAAGAACAAAGCATTTCAAAAGATTGACTTCTTTCCTCATCCATCCTAGTACATACATTGCTTAGTTATAACACCTTTAACAGTGGAAATGTACCTGACCAAGGTCAGAGAGGCATCAGATAAGGAGATAAATATATTAAAACTGTTAAATAGAACATTTAAATAAAGTACTTAAAAAAAATTGTTACATATAATACATATAAAAATTGTTACATCTAATGATATGTAACAGTTTCATACATATAATTATGTTACAAAAAATTGTTACATATAACATTGTTACATATAATATAATTATCTATTTTTACATATAATTGTTAAAAATAGATAAAATAAAAAAAAGTGTAAAACCAACCTTAAAGTTGGGAACTGCCAATGTATTTTTGAGCCAAAGCTAGAAGTGGATAAAAAGGGAGGGAAGTATAAAGGAAATAGTCATCTCCTGTTTGCTGGATCCTCTTCTTGTTTTGGCTCATAAACTGCAGTGGCTTTTTTTTTTTTTTTTTATGAAAAAATGTGTACACAAAAAGAAGCTGAGAGTCCATAGAGAAATCTAAAACGTTGCACATACAATATTTGTTTTGTCATAGTGTTTCTGGGGTCAGTGGCAGTTTTTCCGAAATGCAGCATGCTGTAGCTATGGCGTTGGGTATTTTTTTGAGCCAAATCCAGAAGTGGATCCAGCAGGAAAGAATAGTCCTTCCTTTATACTTTGAGCCATATCCACTCTCGGCTTCAGCTCAATAACTGCTGCAGTAGCAGTTAAAAAAAAAAAACACGTATGTTGAAAGCCTTAGGCCCTAAGCAGAATTTCCACTCATCCGCCCCAATTCCGCTTCCGCTTTTGAGGATTTTGTGCTGAATTGGTGCGAAATCCAAGCGGAAATTCTGCAGAAGTGTGAATGGGAGTGTGGACTCCCATAGAAGTGTATTGTGCTTTCATTTGAGGAGGAATTCTGCCGTGTGAATAGACTCATGGTTTTTTTCTCTTCTGATTAAAAATGGTGTTTTGTGTTTTCTTTAATAGAAATCGTTCAGTCACGTGATCAAAGAATTTCATGACTGGTAATAAGAAAATTTTGACTTAAAATAAAATTCACAAAAACATGTCATACATTTACGTGCAGTCCATAGTTTAACTGTTAAATTGCCCCACTCGTTAACAATCGCGGTGTTGTTACAGTTCTTGGATGCATCAATGGTGGTCCAGTGGCCTCATCCATACCCAATGGGTTGTCAAGACAGCCGAGGACTTAGGGCTCGTTCACATTTATACCTAAGCATTACACCATTTAAACGGTACCAAAGCATATGCTGTGGTATACTTTGTGCACTTTTTACATTAAGGAATTCATCGGTATGTCACTTTGGACCTGTTTTTCTTCTGTACATTTTTTTTTTTTTCCAAATTAAAAAAAATTATACATATTTAGTATTAACACGTGAGACTTGTCCAAACGAGTAAGTTATCACATGCCGTGTGGTGAACGCCACAGATGCAAAAAAAATTCCAAACTCCAGAATTGCTGATTTATGGTCATTTTAATTAAAAGTGGTCAAAAAGCCAATACTCCACAAAATATATACTGGTAAAAAACTACAGCTCATGACACAAAAAACAGCCTTCCTACAGCTCCAGAAGTGAAGAAATGAAAACATAGGGGTCAGAGCAAGACAATGTTTTTTAAAATTAATTTTATACCTTTTTTTTTTTTTTTACCGGAATACTATTATCCCAATTTGATATTTAAACCTATAGGTCAATATTGATTCTAACTAAGTATGTCAGTTATACTGTAGTGTGAGCATTTTTTTTATTATGCCCTACAAATAGTTATTTTTTCATAATACATTATGTGTTAAATTTAGGTTGTCAGTAAATAGTTCATCATGTCCAACAAAAAATTTGCCTCACTCAAAAATACAACTCACTCCTTAGTGCAAACATAAAAAAAAGTTATGAGTCTTAGAAGGTGAGGAGGGAGAAAACCTAAGTCAAAAATATAAAGTTTGGGGTTCGGGAAAGGTTCAATACGCATTGTGAAGGACCAAAAAAAAGTTTGTGGCTTTTTTTTTTTGCTTAGGGAAAAAATGCAGTGAAAATAGTATGTGTGAAGGAAGCTCTAGGGCCCATGCACACAACAGAAATGCTTGGATTTATTTTGAGTGGAATTCCACTTGCAGCAGATTCCCATTGTTTTTAATGGGATTCTGCTGCTGTGTGCACATGGCAGAAATTCTGCACAGAATGCATTGCTATCAATAGGGACAGCCCTGACTGCAGTGGCATCTGAAGCACATGTTATTTCCCCAAGTCAAAATTCCATTGTGTACATGGGCCCTTAACCTCTTGGGGACGCAGGCCGTATGCATACGCCCCGCATCCCCGATCCTTAAGGACTCGGGGCGTGCCTGTACGCCCTGAGCATTTCCGGTCCCTGCCGCTCACCGGATGGGGACCAGACCGTGATGCCTGCTGAAATCATTCAGCAGGCATCCTGTGACCACGCCTGGGGGGGGGTCCTGAGACCACCCCTATGTCGACGATCAATTCAGATCAGCAATGTGTGGCAATTCCGTGTCAATGACCCGTGTCAATCACCAGTGACCCGGAAAAAAAGGATGATAGGTGCACCTATCATCCTTTAGCAGCAGGAGTGAGGTGGCACTGGTGCCACCCCACGATCGTCATGATTTGTCCTTCGTTACCGGCCAATGAATCAGGATGCCTTCTGTTGGGGTGTCCCTAACGGCACCCGCTCCACCCCTGTTTCAGAGGGCGAGAGCGGGTGCCGGGAGTGTATCCCTAAGACTGGGGCCCCCCGATCCCCAGCATCCGACGGCAGGATCAGGAGCGGAGTTGGTGACAGCAGGTGGATCATGGGTGCGCAGCAGCAGGAGGTAAGGCTAGCCTCCTGCTGTTGCTTAGCAACAACTCCCAGCTTGCACACAAGGGCATGCTGAAAGTTATGCAACAGCAGAAGGCACAACTACAACTCCCAGCATGCCCTTTGGTAGTTTCTGCATGCTGGAGGTTGTAGTTATGCAACAGCTGTTGCATAACTACAACCTCCAGCATGCACGGACAGCCAAAGGGCATGCTGGGAGTTGAAGTAGTGTGCCTCCAGCTGTTTCATAACTACAAGTCCCAACATGCCCTTCGGTTGTAAGTTTATGCTGAGAGTTGTAGTTTTGTAACAGTTGAAGGCACACTTGTTTTTTTATTTTTTACCTAACTCAGTGTTTCACAACCAGTGTGCCTCCCACTGTTGCAAACTAGAACTCCCAGCATGCACTGATAGACTGGGCTTGCTGGGAGTTGTAGTTTTGCAACAGCTGGAAGCATACTGGTTGTGAAACACTGAATTAAAGGGGTTCTCCCTTGCTTATACTGTTTTTTGTTATTATGTTTGTGTGTTATGTGTGTATAAGTATGTGTTTTTTTTTATGTGTGTTGTGATTATGTATATATGTATTTTCTTACCTTTTGTGAAGATCCGGAAGTTGGCCCCTTTTTCTTCCAGTGGCTTGCTGTGCACCTCGGCCTCCGCCATGTTGTGTTCGGTAAGTGGGATGTCGGAGGGTGTGTTCTTGCTTCTGTCCTTCCTATCTTCTGACATCCGAGGCAAATCTTTTCTTCCTGTTTCTTCCGTGGCTCAGCGACGAATCTGCGGCCTCTTCCGGCACATGCGCAGGTAGTTTTTTTTTTTTTTTTTTTTTTACCAATAAAGTTTTTTTTGCCTAATTGATAAACTGTCTGCGCTTGCGCGAAGCTACGCTATTAGCGTAGACCTAACGTACGCTACGCTGTTAGCATAGCACTTGCATACTCGCGCATGCGCAGACAGTTTGTCAATTAGACAAAAAAAAATTATTGGTAAAAAAAAAAAAAACTACCTGCGCATGCGCCGGAAGAGGCCGCAGATGCGTCGCTGAGCCACGGAAGAAACAGGAAGAAACGATTTGCCTCGAACGTCAGAAGATAGGAAGGACAGAAGCAAGAACACACACCCCGACATCCCACTTACCGAACACAACATGGCGGAGGCTGAGGTTAACACAGCAAGCCACTGGAAGAAAAAGGGGCCAGCTTCCGGATCTTCACAAAAGGTAAGAAAATACATATATACATAATCACAACACACATAATAAAAACACATACTTATACACACATAGCACACAAACCTAACAAAAAACAGTATCAACAAGGGAGAACCCCTTTAAGTAACAAACTCCCAGTGTTTTGCAACCAGTGTGCCTCCAGTTGTTGCATAACTATAACCCCCAGCATACACAGGCAACCAAAGGGCATGCTGGGACTTTTAGTAGTATGCCTCCAGCTGTTGCATATCTACAAGTCCCAACATGCCCTTTGGCTGTAAGTGCATGCTGAGAGTTGTAGTTTTGCAATAGCTGAAGGCACACTAGTTGCAAAACACTTACCTAAATCAGTGATTCGCAACCAGTGTCCCTCCAGCTGTTCCAAACTGCAACTCCCAGCATGCACTGATAGACCATACATGCTGGGAGTTGTAGTTTTGCAACAGCTGGAGGCACACTGGTTACTAAACTCTAAGTAACAAACTCCGTGTTTTGCAAACAGTGTGCCTTCAGCTGTTGCATAACTACAACCCCCAGCATGCACGACAGCCATAAAGCATTCACCCACGGGAATGTACCCTAAAAACACTAGACTACACTACCCCTACACAAAATAAAGGGTAAAACGCTACAAACGCTAACAGCCCCCCCCCCCCCCCCCCCCACTAAAAATGAAAAACATTTGGTACGGCACTCTCTCCAAAACGGAGCCTCCAGCTGTTGCAAAACAACAACTCCCAGTATTGGCGGACAGCCATTGACTGTCCAGGCATGCTGGGAGTTTTGCAACAGCTGGAGGCACCCTGTTTGGGAAACACTGCCGTAGGGTAATTTTGGTATCGGAGTCAAGTGTAATTCTTGCATTCTGGTCCGTCCTTATGCAAATCCCTAATTTAGACCTCAAATGTGCATGGCGCTCTCTCACTTTGGAGCCCTGTCGTATTTCAAAACCGTTTAGGGTCACACAGTATTTCCGTACTTAGGAGAAATTACTTAACACATTTTGGGGGGTCTTTTTCTCCTTTTACCCCCTTATGAAAAGGTAAGAAAAAAAAATTTTACACTAACATGCTGGTGTTGCCCCATACTTTTTATTTTCACAAGAGATAAAGGGAAAAAAGAGACCCCCAAAATTTGTATTGCAACTTCTCCTGAGTACGGAAATACCCCATATGTGGACATAAAATGCTCTGCAGACACACAACAGGGCTCAGGAGTGAGAGCGCACCATGTAAATTTGAGGCCTAAATTGGTGATTTGCACAGGGGGGGCTGATTTTGCAGCGACATAAATGCAAAAAAGTAAATACCCACGTGTGACCCCATTTTGGAAACTACACCCCTCACAGAGCGTAACACGGGGGGGGGGGGGGGGTATAGTGAGCCTTAACACCCCACAGGTGTTTGACAATTTTCGTTAAAGTCTGATTGGAGGTTTTACTAATATCCTGGTGTTACCCTAAATTTTTCATTATCGCAAAGGAAAAAATAGGGGAAAAAAAAGCACTCCAAAATGTGTTTCCCCATATGTTGAAATAAATGGAAAGAAAAAAGACCGGGGAACGGCGCCTCGTGTATTACCCTTAAACACAAACTGCAAGTGTAAATGTGGGAGAAACCCACGGCACTGATAGGTGGCTGCTCACCAGATGTAAATAGAAGTAACGCATATCACCCCATATAGGGGTACTCACTGATGTCCAAAGGAGGGCTGCAAGCCGGAGGTCATAGGCACATACGTCCTGACGTAGTCATCAAACGGAAATTGGAAAAGGACCTCACTCATCCAGGCGCCGCCGGCCAGGTCATCAGGTGCACAAAATGATGCAATGCACACCCTTAAGATATAAAGTAAAGTTCACAGTCTTCTATCTGAGCATCTCTAGATGGTACAACAACATGTAGAGGATAACTCCGGGAACTCAGGAGTTAAATCCTGCTACCTTCTTGTCCTCCTCCCCCTCGCTCTCGTCCAGCAGCAGCAAGCCCCTGCAAGTAAACCTGTTTACTTGCAGGGGCTTGCTGCTGCTGGACGAAAAGTCAAACACCTGTGAGGTGTTAAGGCTCACTGTACCTTTTGTTACGTTCCTTTAGGGGTGTCGTTTCCAAAATAGTATGCCATGTGTTTTTTTTTTTTTTTTTTTTTTTTTTTTTTTGCTGTTCTGGCACCATAGGCTTCCTAAATGAGACATGCCCCCCCAAAAACCATTTTAGAAAAATTCACTCTCAAAAATCCCATTGTCGCTCCTTCCCTTCTAAGCCCTCTACTTCGCCTGCCGAACACTTTACATCCACATATAAGGTATTTCCTTAGTCGAGATAAATTGGGTTACAACTTTTGGGGGGGATTTCTCTCCTTTTACCCCTTGTAAAAATTCAAAAAATGGCTCTACAAGAACATGTGAGTGTAAAAAAAAAAAAAAAAAAAAAAAAAATGAAGATTTGGGATTTTCTCCTTCACGTTGCTGCTATTCCTGTGAAACACCTAAAGTGTTAACAAACTTTCTGAATGAAGCCCTCTGATGTCTTCAGAAAGTAAAAACATGTCAACTTTATGATGCCAAATATGTAAAGTAGACATATTGTATATGTAAATCAATATATTATTTATTTGGAATATTCATTTTTCTTACAAGCAGAAAGTTTTAAAGTTAGAAAAATGCTAAATTTTCAAAATTTTAGAAATTTGGGGATTTTTCACCAAGAAAGGATGCAAGTAACGACGAAAAATTACCGCTATGTTAAAGTAGAATATGTCACGAAAAAACTATCTCGGAATCAGAATAAAAGGTAAAAGCATCCCAGAGTTATTAATGCTTAAAGTGACAGTGGTCAGAATTTCAAAAAAGGGCTCAGTCCTTAAGGTGAAAATGGTCCGAGTCCCTAAGGAGTTAAGGTGCTTCTGGGGGGGGGGGGGGGGGGGGAGCATTCAACTTGGGAACAAGGAGGAAAGTGGTATGGACATGCAGGACAGTAAGGCAGCTTGCTGGGTAAGAGGAAGCGGGGTAGAGGGAAATATGTCAGGGAGGCTAGTATATGTCAGGCTGATCACCCTCTGACAGCCAGGGGTATGACTGCTCTAAGAAGAATAGGAATCCAGGCAGGCTAGACAGGTGTTTTTATTGGTGGTCTTAGTTTTTACAGAAACAGACAGGACAATCTGGAATCTTTAAACAGTGTTTTGTCTTCCTGGTTCTTGAATTTGACATATCACAGATACGATTGCCAGATTGCTTGGAGAGTCTGTTGAGTACACAGTGGTCATGGTGCATGTTGGCACCAATGATAAAGTAAGAGAACAATTGTTTCAGGACTAAGGCACATGGAGCACTGGGCTGACTTTTTTGTTATCTACAGACTCTATGGTAGGGTGCAGAGACACCACATTTGTGCAGTACAGTCACCATTTGTGCAATACAACCGGAGGGAAATAAAAAAAACGTCTGCTGACGTATCCCCACTGGACCTGCACCATACCCCATTCATTTAAATGAGCCGAACAGAGTCAGATAGTGACCCTGATTTGGCTCTTTTCGAACCGTATCAGTTTTATTGTCGGAGTAAAATCCGTGGCAGACCATAGTTTTCAGTCCAGCAACAAAACCGGATATGATCCAAAAATGAGCCAAGTCACTGTCTGACTCAGTCAGACTCATTTAACCCCTTAAGGGCTCAGCATTTTTCAGTTTTTGCATTTTTGTTTTTTCCTCCTTACTTTTTAAAAATCATAACTCTTTCAATTTTCCACCTAAAAATCCATATGATTGCTTATTTGTTGCGCCACCAATTCAACTTTGTAATGACATCAGTCATTTTACCCAAATATCTACAGCGAAACAAAAAAAAAATCATTGTGCGACAAAATTGAAAAAAAATAAATAACTGCTTCCATTTCTACTCAGTGCATTTTCCAGTAAAAATGACACCTCCACTTATATAGGTTTGATTTTGTCGTACGTCTGGAAAAAATCATAACTACATGCAGGAAAATTTATATGTTTAAAACTGTCATCTTCTGACCCCTATAACTTTTTTATTTTTCCGCATACAGGGATGTATGAGGGATAATTTTTTGCACCGTGATCTGAAGTTTTTATCGGTACCATTTTTGTTTTGATTAGACTTTTTGATCGCCTTTTATTCATTTTTTTATGGTATAAAAAGTGACCAAAAATACGCTATATTGGACTTTGGAATTTTCTTTACGTGTACACCATTGACCGTGCGATTTAATTAACAATATATATTTATAGTTTGGACATATACACACACGTGGCGATACCACATATGTTTATTTTTATTTACATCGGTTTTTTTTTATGGGAAAAGGGGGGTGATTCAGACTTTTCTTAGGGAAGGGGTTAAATCACGTTTATTAACACTTTATTGCACACACTGATTTCCTACACTGATCACTGCCAGCATGGAGTTGATCAGTGTTATCGCCGCTCGACTGCTCCGGCCTGGATCTTGGACAGCGAGGAGGCAGGTAGGGATCCTCCTCGCCTCCTGCTAGCTGTTCAGGATGCCGCGATTTCACTGCGGTGGTCCCAAACAACATGACTGAGCTGATGGGAAGGTTTCACTTCTGACGTGGCTATCAACGTTGATCGCCGCGTCTGAAGGGTTAATACCGGGCATCACCGCAATTGGAGATGTCTGTATTAGCCGCGTGACCCCGCGTTCTATCGTGGGACCCGGCGCAGGACGTAAATATACATCCTGTGTCGTTAAGGAGTTAAATGAATGGGGCGTAGAGCGGACCCAGTGGGGATACGGCAGTGGCTGGTTTTTAAAGATGTCCAGAAGAGTGGAGGAGTGTTTAAACTAGGGACAGGGAGGAGGGGAATTGCAATGTAGAGGGGAAGACAGTGTAGAAGAAGAGCTGAGGATAAGTATTGAAACTGGGGATGGAGGGACAGGAGAGGTCAGAAAAGTTAATAGGGATAAGAGGAAAGATGATATGAAAAATCACTTAACTTGCATGTATACTAATGGTGGAAGACTCACCAAGAAGACTAAGGAATCTTGGAAGAAAACTACAATTTAGTGTTAATAAGTAAACTGTGCCTGGACGGTTAATTTGCATTGTTGTAGTTTGTCAGAAATGATCACACAAATAAGAAAGAGGGAATAACCTAAATCTCCTAGTATAATGGAGACCCCTTTCGAAAGACACAAAAAGATGAGGCAGCAAAGTAGAATATAATCATTTTTATTGGAGATTTCAACTACCCTGATATACTTTGGGAAGCAGAAATCTGCGGGGCCAGTAAAGAAAGCAGGGTATTAGTGCAGGACCCAAAAACTAATTTTAACAAATAGGATAATAAAAGAGTCTGTCTGGGCATGCCACTGCCTTAGGTGATCATAAGGATAAGAGTAAGACTATTGCTGGCTGCGTGTGGGATCAGACTTTACACAGTTTCTGTGGTGATTTTAATTTGATAGAACAGAATATCAGGGTTTAGGTGTTGTAATATGAATAACAAGTCTGGCCATATTATGGCTGAGGGCAACCTGAAACATACATTTGCCAATAATAGCCACAGGAGGGCATTGTTAACCAACTCTTCAGAACTGGCTTTGACTCCTACTCAAAAACATATTTTGCTTCCCTGGATTACAGGAGATATCCCATGCTCAATTTTTTATTTTTTTTGCAGTATTATGGGCTGCCTGGATATGAAATATTAAATCAGTGTCTCGGTATCGCGATCCCGTCTTCCGCTGCCGTCTTTTTCCTAGATTGCCTGTGGTCAACACGTCACACTGCGGACCGGTGGCCAAAGTGAGTGCCTGAGCGGCAGTGTGATGTATTAAGCCATGGCACTGGTCACTGGGAGTTAATGCATCCCACTGCTGCTCAGTATGATGCTGGTCATTTAATTGTTTAGATGCCATTGTTTAGAATACCGATCACTGCATCTAAACTGTATTTATTTAATTAAATCACACCCTTTTCTTATTTTCCAAATAAAAAAATATACATGACAATCATGTAACTAAAATAATTGTAAATAAATGTAAAAATAAAAACAAATTTGGGAAAGGGTTACATTCATTAAAGGGTAGCTCCCACCATCCTATTTTTTTTTCTGTCCCTGCCTATTGCCAATCTATCCCTAACCCCCTCCTTGCTTTTAATTTTTATTTTTACTATATTAAAAATGCCTTTTGTCTGCCTGGCAGTGTGCTCACTACCAGGCAGACTTCCCCAGCAGG
Organism: Hyla sarda; assembly: GCF_029499605.1. NCBI lineage: Eukaryota > Metazoa > Chordata > Amphibia > Anura > Hylidae > Hyla > Hyla sarda. Next base: position 377,998,389 of record NC_079189.1, on the reverse strand, counting down.
CACCACGTCACTGATGCCTGCTGGGGGGGACTTCCGCCCTTAGTTCATCTACACAGGGTGCCTCTAGCTGTTTCACCACTACAACTCCCAGCTTGCCCTGACATCTATTGGCTGTCAGGGCATGCTGGGAGTTGTAGTATTGAAACAGCTGGAGGCACCCTGTGCAGATAAGCTATAAGTTACATGCGGTGCTAGCCCTTCCCCTCTGTCTCCCCCCCCCCCCCCCCCCCCCCCGGGCATTTTCTATGTACCTATTGCACTGTCAGATACAAAATCTTTTGATATGTTGTGAAGCATGTATAATCAATAGGTTTTGCAATTGCTTTCATTAGACAATTTTCAGTATTTCATTCAAACAACTGCCCCCCTGCCTGCTTGGACACATACTAGTCCTGCTGTGTCCATGCATCATCGCCTAGGCCATGGACACACTTCCTTGATTGACAGGTGGTAGCGCAGGGCTCACAGCTGGAGGAAAAATCCTCCCACTGTCAGCTTGTGTCCCGTTACTGTCAGTGAGGACAAGCTGGGAGTTGTAGTTTTGCTATTGCTAGGGGAAATGTGAGCAGACAGCATACTGAGGGAGGGGGCGGAGACCTGCAGAGTGACCATGCCCCCTGCCTTTGAGAGGAATTCAGACTAGTGAGCTAAATTAAGTGTAATAAAAAATAAATAAAGGTGCTAGACACATAAAAATTAAATCAGGATTAGGTACTGAGTGATATATAAAAAAAAAAAAAATTTCGTCCTTGGTCCTGCTCCGGTGATATAACCTGGGGTTACACGGTAACACCGCATCATATCACGGCGGGCCCGGCGTCATAGTGAAGCCGGGATCCACCGCTAATAGCGCCGATCGCGGCGCCGCGCGCTATTAACCCTTTAGCCGCGCGCTCAGAGCTGAGCCACGCGGCTAAAAGCGAAAGTAAAAAGTGCTGGTTAACTCAGTAGGCTGTTCGGGATAGCCACGGCGAAATCGCGGCATCCCGAACAGCTGACAGGACAGCGGGAGGGCCCCTACCTGCCTCCTCGCTGTCCGATCGCCGAATGACTGCTCAGTGCCTGAGATCCAGGCATGAGCAGTCAAGCGGCAGAATCATTGATCACTGATAAATGATCAATGATAAAGATCAGTGTGTGCAGTGTTATAGGTCCTTATGGGAGCTATAACACTGCAAAAAAAAGTGAATAAAGATCATTTAAACCCTTCCCTATTAAAAGTTTGAATCACCCCCCTTTTCCCATAAAAAAATAAACACAGTGTAAATAAAAATAAACATATATGGTATCACCGCGTGCGGAAATGTCAGAATTATAAAAATATATAGTTAATTAAACCGCTCGGTCAATGGCGTACGCGCAAAAAAATTCCAAAGTCCAAAATAGTGCATTTTTAGTCACTTTTTATATAATTTAAAAATGAATAAAAAGCGATCAATAAGTCCTATCAATGCATAAATGGTACCGTTAAAAACTTCCGATCACAGCGCAAAAAATGAGCCCTCATACCGCCGCATACACGGAAAAATTAAAAAGTTATAGGGGTCAGAAGATGACAATTTTAAACGTATTAATTTTCCTGCATGTAGTTATGATTTTTTCCAGACGTACGACAAAATCAAACCTATATAAGTAGGGTATCATTTTAATCATATGGACCTACAGAATAAAGATAAGGTGTCATTTTTCCTGAAAAATGTACTACGTAGAAACGGAAGCCCCCAAAATTTACAAAACAGCGTTTTTTTTCAATTTTGTCGCACAATGATTTTTTTTTCCGTTTCACTGTAGATTTTTGGGCAAAAGGACTGACGTCATTACAAAGTAGAATTGGTCGCCCAAAAAATAAGCAATCATATGGATTTTTAGGTGCAAAATTGAAAGAGTTATGATTTTTTAAAGGCAAGGAGCAAAAAACGAAAATGCAAAAACGGAAAAACCCCCGGTCGTTAAGGGGTTAAGCCTGTTAACAACCTGTTGTTAGGGGAGTGTGCAAGTGGTAAACCATGTGACTTGTCAGCCCAATGGGAGACATCCAAATCTTCCCCTTATATAGTGTGGTAGGAGTTCAGTGTAAGCTGAGATACAGTTTGGAGAAAGTCTGAAGAGAGAGTGTGAGGTGTTCTTAGGAGGCCTTAAGTCTAATCCTGCAACCACGCATCGTCTAAAGCAAATGCCCTGCACCCAGGTCAACGTCAAAGCATAGCGGTAAGCACTAAAGTTCCTAGGGTTCAAGTCAGTCATCTAAAGCAGTAAGTCATTCAAGTCACTAAAGTCAGCGTGGGTTGCCATACAGCAAGTCAGTCATATACAGCACAATCAACTACAAGTCCCAGCAAGCTCATAAACTTCCAAGGTTTACCCTGCACCTCCCTTTATTACCAATATGAGCTGTAACGGATTTTACCATCTATCCTACCTCAGTAAAGTCAGCTTTTACGTAACCTTGTGTCAGAGTACTTATTGCCCAAAAACAGAGTACTTTTTGCCCCATGCATGGCCCAGGAGAAGCTTGCTCAACCTCGGACGGTGTTCAGGTTAACAGTGACCTGGCGTCACAAAAAGGTTAATTTGCACATTACCATCACTTGACGCCACATATCCATGTGAAATTGCCCAAAGGCTAGTGTATTTTATATATCATATTTATTGTGATGTTATCCACACACACTAGAAACATTATTTCTCCATCTTGGAATATTCTTGGTATATGATCTTACATAGAACTGGCAGATGTTCTCATGACTGCCCTTTTTTCTTTCTATAAATGCTGCTCTCAGTTGCCCTACACAATTCAATAGAGCTGCACTTTGTTCTATCTGGAAAGGCAGCTTTGTCTCTGTATACGCCAGAGACGTTATTATATCTCAGAAATGCTGTACTAAGGGTTTTGCTTGCCATCTGAGCTTCACCTCCTAGTGAGCACCATCGTCCTTAACCTGATAGGCCTGATAGGACGGCCTGAGATAGGTCCAGCATATTTATTCAATAAAATTGTTGATTGTGATTGTTGCTGTTTTAATCATTATTAAAGTGTTTTTGTCATTAAAAAAAATTGACATGTCACACAGACATGGCAAAAATTTCACCGGTCAGCATGTACGCTTAATAAATTGGGCAAATTTGGTGCTAGTGGTTGAACTTGATTTAAAGAGATATGCAAATTCAGCTTTAGAGCAGACTCAGGTGCTAGATTTCAGGGGAGTGGTGCGGATTACAGTACAGCCTAGTAGCTGTGAATCGGGGAGCTAGTGGAAGCAGTGCACAGATGTGAGTGACTTAATGGTGTAGTGGCTAAACTCTGCTGGGTTCTAGCAGTCGAGAAGAATGCCCAGTAGCCTCCAAACCCTAATTTTTATGTCTTTTATATGAAGTGGTCAATTAACTAGTGAGAGGTATGTACAGATTAAAGGGGTACTCCAGTGGAAAACTTTTTTTTTTTATCAACTGGTGCCAGAAACGTAAACAGATTTGTAAATTACTTCCAGGGCCGCCATCAGGGTTGGTACAACCAGTACCCCAGTAAGGGGCCTGGACCACCAGAGGGGCCCGACTGAGGCCAAACTTTTTTCGAATCAGTGAGTGAGTCACTCACTGACCGCTGGGGGGGGGGGGGGCGTCACTATATACTGACTGACTGTACTCCTCTGTAAGTTACAGCAGAGAGGGGGCCCGCCGATATCATCACGTTCATTTTTATTTTTTAATTACTGACTCCTGACCTGCCCGTCCCAGCCCTGCCCTGTCTGTGGTCCAGATCAAGGGCTGGAGTGAAAGAGGCGCCATCTGGAGGGCAGTAGACTGATGCAGGCCTGCAGCTGGTATAAGACGTGCCTGCGCGCGGAAGTTACCAGCAGGCCAGTTACGTCGGCCCATGTGTCCCTCCTCTCCCTGCCCGGCGCCCGCAATCGAGGAGCAGAGCAGCCGGCTACACTGCACACAGGTACTAACTTGTATGGGGGCAGTTTATGTGTATGGGGGGGCTGTGTATGTGTATTTAAAAAAATTGAAAAATCCTCTCCCCCAACAAAGTTTTTAATCACCCTTTTTCCCCATATTAATACATGAAAGCGTAAAAAAAACCTATAAATAATAAACATGTTTGGTATTGTTGCGTGTGTAAATGTCCGAACTATAACAATATAATGTTAATGATCCCCTACGGCGAACGGCGTAAACATAACATTTTTGCTTTTTTGTCACATCAAACTATTTAATACAAAAATATTTAATAAAAAGCGATCAAAAACTCACATATACTCACAAATTCCTGAATACGGTGAAATAAGAAAGTTAGAGATGGTCAAAATAGGGCAATATTAAACATACTGATTTTGTAAAAAAAAGTTTTAGATTTTTTAAAAGCAATACAATAATAGAAATGTATGTAACCATGGGTATCATTTTAATTATATTGACCCAGAGAATAAAGAGTACAGCACAAAAACGAAGCCCCCCAAATTTGCTAAATTATGATTTTCATTTAAATTTCCTTACACAAAAACATTTTTGGGGGTTTACCATACATTTTAGGGTAAAATGAGTGATGTCATTAAAAAGTAAAACTGGTCACGCAAAAAACAAGCCCTCATATGGGTCTGTGATTGGAAAAATAAAAGAGTTATGAATTTTAGAAGGCGAGGAGGTAAAAACAAAAACACAAAAATAAAATTGGCTGCGTCCTTAAGGTGTTAAAAAATGCTGTTCATCGTCACAATCCACCAAGTCTGATGTAGTCCTCCTATATAAAATGAGAAGAAAAAAAAAGGTTAGTACATTTTTGATGCTCTCCCCTGGGGAGTGCGCCCATACTGCAGTGTGTTCCTAAACAGGGAGCCTCCAATTGTTGATGTGTGCCTACTGTATCCTGTATATAGAGTCATCTATAGACAGCTGTATATGCAGGATAGTGCACAAAGACTTAACCCAAAACTGCTCAGCAGCAGTGTGGGTTAACTCTTTCCTTGCTGGACTCTATAGTAAACATGGGTACACTATGCACCCCTGTATACTATACAGCCGGCGGAGGTAAATAGTGTTGCTCTGCACCCTTTATATTTATATGCTATACATCACTTCTTACCTCTTTACACTCTGTGGACTGGGCGCTCTGCATCCGACCAATGGAGTGGGTACCATTGCCTTCAGGTACTGAAGGCAGTTAAACAAATTGCCACAGGGTACAAAAATCTTTCTAGACACCTGCAAAAACACAAGAAAAAACTGAAGAAAAACTGACAAAACGCAGGAAAAAGCTGTGACAGTTTTTCTGGCGTTTTTTTCTGGTGGACAAAAAACCTCAATGGAATCCAAGCCTCAAAGCAATAGAACAAAATCCCTGTGTCCACTTTTCCTGTGAGGTGCAGTTCAGGTGTACAAATAGAACTGTGTGGAGATTTAGAACATTGCACAAAATGTATCATGTGCCTTGCACAAGTATAGTAAATTTGGTGCAATTGCACCAAATGTAGACCAACCAAAATGATCTACAAAAAACTTCTACCTACACCAACATTGATAAATTTCCCCTAATGAGCTTTTCCTGCCAACTCTGGATTAGGGAATTCCTTTGTGAGTCAAATGCACAGTCCATTTTTTATGGGCTGTTCTATCATTGTCTTTAATAAAGGAAAGTTCCCCAAAATGTTATGGTACATACATTTCTATTGGTTGCTATGGTCAACTCCAGTATAGCATTAAAGGAGTAGTCCAGTGGTGATTCAGTGGTGAGCAACTTATCCCCTATCCTAAGGATAGGGGATAAGTTGCAGATCACGGGGGGTCCGACCCCTGGGGCCCCCCGCGATCTCCTGTACGGAGCCCCGACAGCCCGCTGGAAGGGGGCGTGTCGACCTCCGCACGAGGCGGCGGCCGACACGCCCCCTCAATACAACTCTATGGCAGAGCCGAAGCGCTGCCTTCGGCAATCTTCGGCTCTGCCATAGAGATGTATTGAGGGGGCGTGTCGGCCGCCGCCTCGTGCGGGGGTCGACACCCGCTATCTCGGCGGAGAGCCGAGGCCCCGAACAGAGAGATCGCAGGGGGCCCCAGCGGTCGGACCCCCCGCGATCTCAAACTTATCCCCTTTCCTTAGGATAGGGGATAAGTTTTTCACCACTGGACTACCCCTTTAAGTTTTTCACAGAGCATGATGGAGTTGAAGACAGCTAAAAGGTACGTTGAGGCATTCTAGTCTGCTTCCATCCTAAGAAACAAAGAGAAAAGTCCCACAAAAATTTGTATTAATTCATTGTCTTGATCAACCAGACCACCTGGGTTAAAAAAAAGAAAAGACCACCATGTTTTAAAGTAAAACCAGAGGGCGAGCAGTCCCTAAAACAGAGAGTAGACACTGAGGAATATATGGCATGGAGTTGAGTTGGAACAAAGTAGGTTCTATGAAAATCCTATCGAGAGGTCCCCAAAAGAGACCTGCCAACTACCCTTACTTATATTGGTACAACAATCTTGTCACTGGAGTAGAGATAAAGTAAAATGGAAATAATTCTACAATGAATGCATAAAAGGCTTAACACGTGCTGGAGGCGAGTTAAAGGGTACACTGCTGTTCAAGCATTCCGAATATTTTGTTCCGAACGCTTGGAGCGGGTGGTGGATCGTGACATCATGACCACGCCCCTCATGGCGTCACGCCACACACCCCTCAATGCAAGTCTATGGGAGGGGGCGTGACGGCAGCCAGGCCCCCTCCCATAGACTTTCACTGAGGTGGCATGACATTACGTCATGACCCCGCCGCCCGCACCCAGCATTCTAAATGAACACCGGCTGCTGCACAGAGATCGCAGGGGTACCAGCGGCAGGACCCCCATGATCAGACATCTAATCCTGTATCCTTTGGATAGGGGATAAGATGTTTAAGGGAGGAGTACCCCTTTAAGGTGGCTATATAAAATGGAGAGAGCCCCCTTATGTTTGAGAGAATATTGCGCCCTCCTTATTTTTTAAAGGATACCTCTCTTTGAAATCTACAGGAAGTATTGCCAGCAACTCTGTAGTCCGCTGCTAAAGCAAGTAGTATATGAAATAGCTGGAACCTTTTAAATTTTCAAGGACTAAGAGTCCGCAAGGCCCTGAGGGTATTGGAGCCACCTGATCTCTAACAATATAATGGCAGAAACACACCTGTGCCATCAGGGAGGAACAAAGACAAAGAATCTTCAGATCAAATATTTACCTGGACTGAAGCTTGTTTCTATCTGCAATTCATTTAAAGGGGTACTCCACTGGAAAACTTTTTTTAAATCAACTGGTACAAGAAAACTAAACAGATTTGTAAATTACTTCTATTTAAAAATCTTAATTCTTCCAATACTTGTCAGCTGCTGTATATTACAGAGCGTGAAAAAATAAAAAAGCAAAAATGGAGAGGGTATAATGATTTGAGTGCTACTGTTAGATGATTCGATAAAAGAAACTTCGACCAGCCAGCATATACACGGGATATTCTTTATTCAGATAGGTTTAAGCAAGACGACAACGCATTTTGGCGCACACTCGCACCTTCCTTAGGTCCAAAACAACTGTAGGACTCCTTTATAACAGTGTGCTTGTATCTCCATCTTCATATCTTTGTAATCCTTTGGAGTAAAAAAAAAAGATAACTAAGCATATAGTGTCTGTACCTGTGTGTGATGGTTTTCTCACAATTCTTATGTGATTTTCACCCCAATATTTATTGGTATCAGCATACAAAATGAATGTTGTCTTGGATTTTTCCAAGGATTCAATGCAGCCGAGACCTGACTCTCTAGTCAGCTGATGACAGGGAGCCTGTATGCTTCAATGGATGGAGGGATCACTTGGTGGGAGAGAGATCAATCTGCAACTAATGCAACAGCTGTAGGCACCCTGATTGAAAACCACAGGTTTTTTGAATGGATGTAGCTCACTTATATTTCAATGGGTGGGGTGGCTGATGTGTGGGAGGGAGGAAAATGGAATTATGGGATTTGTAGGCATAAGAAGAAAACTCAAACAGGAAATACCAGTTCACAAAAAGCTAGCCACAGTGTTATGGTAATCTCATGACATAGCCATTTAGCCCCAAGACAAGCGCAGATCCTTCCTAAGCATGTCCATTACTGTCTGCCAGGTACATACTAAAATCACCTTATGGTGAAGAACCCCTTTAACCTCTTTGTGCATCTGTCCTTATTAGGGCTTGGGGGGGGGGGGTAAATTCCTGTGATGCTGTCAAGATCTAGTCAAGGAAACTGAATTACTTTTAGGAACTAATTCTATTTTTAATGCAGCATGTGCAAATATTTTGTCAGGTCCCAGTTATAGACATTTCGGCGAAAAATCTGCAACTTTAGTGAACATAGCTTTAGAAGCACCTACATTTTGAACTTGTCATGTTTTAGAATATCGATCAAGTCTTGCTTGATATCATGACAACAATAACATGAATATAAAAAAGCAAAAAAAAAACATTATTAGATGAACATAATTTCATAATTGACATTATAAAAGTTCACTAGTAACTCTATCTAAATCATCACAGATTTATTATACTGTGTGAAAGAAAAAGTGGAGGGATTTTCCCATAGCAACCAATCACAGCTCAGCTTTCACTTTACCAGAGCTCGTTAGCTGAGCTGTGATTGGTCGCTGTGGGAAAATCACTCCACTTTTTCTCTCACACAGTTTTATTAATCAGGGCCATTGTTTTTGTATTTTCAACTGTAAAAAATGGCTGCTTTTCAAGAAAAAAAATTGAAAGAAAATCTGCCATTTTTATATGGCTGGAAATACAGGTCACAAAAGATGTTTTAGGATAATAAATGACTTTGTAACTAATTTTAGAGCCACATGCTATCGAATCTCATTAAAAATGTTTACTACAAACAACACTTTCTTTGCATACAGTTGTATTTTAAAGTGTTGTACACTGTACTTTTCAATCTAGATAAGGCAATGGTATATCAGTCACAGGTATGCCACTATTTTTTCCACATATCTGAGTATGGGCGCATTAGACAAATTCGTAAAACTTAAAACCTGGAATGGATTTTGTAACAGATTTTCTTCAATAAGAGTGCCTGGGTGTCTTAGACTCCAGCTCAGCCTTTACTTCACATACTATTTCTAAGACGTTCTTCTGAACATTTACAGTCATGAATAGCTCAGGTGCTTCTGGAGGCTCTAGTGTGTCAAACTGGGACTGTAGTAATGTTAATGGCATGAAATGTCCTCTCCTTTTCTGCATCCGTTCAGATATCAGTTCCATTGAACCTTGCAAATGGATGAACAATGTACGTGAAGAAATGTCATCTTCTTTGTGCTGGCATTGACCTTCAGGCTTTTGACCAGTTGTCAGGGTTTTCCTGTAGGCTTTCTTCAGTGCAGAACATGCCAGTACAACATGCTGACCACAGGCTTTTTCTCTACAAGAGAACATAATGATTATCACTTTTCCAGGAAACATACATGATATCATATGCTTGTATACATTCATCATTCACAATAGCAATGGTTTGCTTAAAAGGAGATGTCTATTGCTAAAAAATGTTTCAGTACTATGCCTAGGCTGCCTGCATATAAAACAATAAACCAGTTTTGTGGCTTAATGCATTACACTGCCGCTCAGCCTATCATCTGCCGAGGTGGGACATCGCTACAGCCGGTGATTTTCTGAGCTGCTGTTGACACGTTGACCACGGACAACTCAGAAGAAGACACCACCAGAGAACTGGAGCGCAATACCAGGACACCAAGGGAGCGGCGGCAGATGAGTCCTTTATTTGCAGCCATCCTGGGCATAGCAATGAAAAAAATGTTAGCATGAGACATCTCCTTTAATGCTTTCCCTGGTAGACTTAGTGGTGAATGCTGCTGAATTGTAATAGCAGTCACAGCCCATGGACAAGAGTAGCACTGTTCCTTAACCCCTTAACAACATCAGACGTAAATGTACGTCATGGTGTGGTGGGACTTAATGCACCATGACGTACATTTACATTATGTACATGACCACGAGCACCGGACCGGTGCTCGCATCATGCACGGCAGGTCCCGATTGCTGTCAGCAGCCGAGGACCCGCCGGTAATGGCGGACATCAGCGATCGTGCCGATGTCCACATTAACCCCTCAGATGCTGTGATCAATACAGATCATGGCATCTGCGGCAATGCGACACTTAAAATGGATGATCGGCTCACCCGCGGCGCTCTGTTCATCTATAATGGCGGACAGAGGTCCCCTCACCGGCCTCCCTCCATCTCCTGGGGTCTCTGCCCTGGTATGAGATCGAGCAGATCAGAGCAAAAGATCGCCGATAAAACTGATCAGTGCTATGTCTATGCATAGCACTGAACAGTATTAGCAATCAAATGATTGCAATAAATAGACATAAAAAGTGTAAAAAAAAAAAGGGAAAAAATTTGAAAAATCCCCTCTCCCAATAAAAATGTAAATCGGCCCTTTTTCCCATTTTACTCCCAAAAAGTATAAAACAAAATAATTTATAAATATATTTGGTATCACCGAGTCAGTAAATGTCCGAACTATCTAAATATAATGTTAATTATCCTGTATTATGAACGGCGTAAATGTAAAAAAAAAAAAAAAAAAAAGGTCAAAATTTTTATTAAACAAATTTATAAAAAGTGATTAAAAAGTTAAATATCAGCAAAAGTGGATCCGATAAAAACTACAGATCATGGCGCAAAAATGAGCCCTCATATCGCCCCGTATACGGAAAAATTAGAAAGTTATAGGTGGTCAAAATAGGGCAATTTCAAACATACAAATTTTGTTAAAATAGATTGAGATTTTTTTTTTTAAGCAGTACAATTATAGAAAAGCATATAACATGAGTATCATTTTAATCGTATTGGCCCATAGAATAAAGAAAACATTAAATTTTTACTGTAAAGTGTACAGCGTGAACGCAAAACCTTCCAAAATTTGCTAAATTGCGGTTTTCTTTCAAATTTTCCCACATAAATAATATTTTTTTGGGTTGTGCCATACATTTTATGGTAAAATGAGTGATGTCATTGCAAAGTAAAACTGGTCACGCAAAAAACAAGCCCTCATATGGGTCTGTGGATTGAAATATATGAGAGTTATGATTCTTGAAGGCGAGGAGGAAAAAATGAAAATGCTAAAATAAAATTGGCCTGGTCCTTAAAGGGGTCTCCGCCCCTAGACATCTTATCCCCTATCCAAAGGATAGGGGATAAGATGTCAGATCGCCGCGGTCCTGCTGCTGGGGACCCCCGGGATCGCCACTGCGGCACCCCGCTATCATTACTGCACAGAGCGAGTTCGCTCTGCACGTAATGACGGGCAGTATAGGGGCCGGAGCATTGTTACATCACGGCTCGGCCCCTCGTGACATCACAGCCCGCCGTCTCAATACGAGTCTATGGGAGGGGGCGTGGCGTTCGTCACTCCCCTGCCATAGACTTTTATTAAGGGGGCGGGCCGTGATATCACGAGGGGCGGAGCCATGACATCACGCTGCTCCGTCCCCTGTATCGCCCATCATTACAAACTCGCTCTGTGCAGTAAAGACAGCGGGGTGCCGCAGCGGCAATCCCGGGGGTCCCTAGCAGCGGGACCGCGGCGATCTGACATCTTATCCCCTATCCTTTGGATAGGGGATAAGATGTCTCAGTGCCGGAGTACCCCTTTAAGGCCAAAATGGGCTTTGTCCTTAAGGGGTTAAAGGGGTAATCCAGTAATTAAATCCTATGTAAAATCGGGGAAGAGGACAGTAACAAAAAAAAAAAAAACTTGCCTATTTCACTCCCGTGCCGTTGGAATCAGGAAACCTGGTTCCTTGTGTCTGGCGGTTTGGTGCACTGACCTCACATGGCCACTCGTTCTATTATCAACAGCCGCTGTTTGACTTACTGGCCATGTGACGTCACTTCACCAAATGCTGAAGTGCCGAATTCCATCAGATCTAATCCCAACATAGGGGGAAAAATGCAGTTTCACCAACAGCCTCTGACAGACCCTATTTAGTATATAAGGTCTATTTGGTTGTCCTCATGATGTTCGTAATGTTTCTGGGGGAGGGGGGAGGGGATAGTACAGGTCTGCTCTGCTGCTTTTTTGGCCTTGTTGATGGAATCTGAGTTTCATAGCACTGACTATGGCAGCCAGTAACTATGTGTATCTATTTAAATACACTTATCATGACAGCTGGCTAGGAATAGTTGTCCCCTCTAAAAGTAGCAGAATGATATTGTTTCCTGTGAAGATCCTTCAGTCATTTGGCTCCTGTGGGAAAGTCACATATATAGCATAATGACATGTTATGATTTTGTTGCACTGACCTTAATGTGACAAAAAACATCTGCCTCCAGCAACGTAAGAGAATAGCAGACATGTTGTCACCCCCCTCCCAGACATTCTCTGCTATTGCTGGTTTATCCCTCTAAATGTTTTTTTCCGCAATATATCTTACATACTTTGTTTAGTATTCCATTAACATTCAGTTGAGGGCTTATGCACTTATGTTTTGCATAGGGCCATGTAGGTTTAGGGCTTCTACTGTCGCCATGTCTCAGATTTCATACACAAGCATACATATTGTATTCCATACTAATATAAGAATTCCAATCTAATCTTACAAAAATCATGGAATGCATCATCTGACTCAAATATACAGGTATAATCCACAAGAAGCATTGCTTCTAGGTTAGACTATGGCCCTCATTTACTATTCTAAACCCGACTTCTTTTGTCGTTTTTTTTTGGCGCATCTTTGTCTGCGACATGTCGCAGACATCGTGCGCCAGTCTGCGACACGATGCGACATTTTTTCCCGACGGACCCGATGTGGATTCTCCCAAACCCGAAAAAGGGGCGTAACCCGACATTTCTGAGCTTTCCCACGTATTTATGAAGGTTTCCAACCCGAATTTGTTGAATTGTTGTGGATTTTTTCCCGACAACTCAGAGGAGTTGGAAACCAAAACCAACAAAACCCACGTGCGACAAACAGGATGCGACATAATAATAATTACCAGGGGAAAAAAGCAGTCGGGTAAGAAAGCAAGATAGACTTACAACCCGATTTTCTAAGTAAATGAGGGCTTATATCTGTACATACAGCAACCAAAGAAGAGGTTTGGCTCCTTGTATGACTGACAGTTCTATGACCCTCCTTAATGGTTACAACAATACATTGACTGTTGCGGAGCAGGTTACATATCACACATCATTGCCAAAACATAGTAACAAAAGACCAATGAGTGACCACAAAACCATTGGCACAGGAGTAACAGGGGACTTGATAGTATGTGCTAGTTAAAAGAATATATGTTATTCGTAGCCATATTATTGTCATTCTGGGGTTTTAGGAAGAATATAGCTAACGTGTATTCCTACTCCTGGAGCTTCTCTCCCTATATCATGATCAGCAGCATATATCACCCGACTGGTTCACATTAAATGCCACTAGTGTGCCACTTTTAATTAGTTTTGTCCAGTATGACACTTTACACTTCAGCTCTTAAGAGGGATTTTCTATAGATGTCACTCAGCATGTAACATATACCATGATATCATGTGTCATTGAGATTATACACTATCATACAGTTACCCAAATATTACACATTTCTTTTACAAATACAACTATGTATTGTAAAGGATATAAGTATATTAGAATTGTTACAGATAAGTAATATGCAGATGTGGAATGCCATGTACATCACACTGAAATGCTCTTTTCTTCATGGTCACTGGTGATTGCTTTGTAAAGCATTTAGACATGAGTGCTTCATTAATCTTTCATGGGACGCTCTGGCGATCAAAACAATCATTGGAACTTGCTGTCCTAAATCACAATAAATGTTATATGCTATCGTGAATGAGACCTTACACTAAGAAGATGTATGTACTATGAAATTCTTTTGATCTGACATCTGGTAATCTAGCTTAGGAGTTAAAGAGGTTATTCGGTGCTTTGTAAAAATTCATATCCTGCTGAGGCAGAGAAAATATAGGTTAAAAAATTATACTTACCTAGTCCTGGTTGTCATATACCATGGCAAAATATGTATTCATGTTGCATTGTGATTGCTTGTCATCTGTGATACATGTTCTGCAAAATTTCTATCGGTATGCACAACTGTTATTTCCATTACACACCTATCTGCATTACTTAACAGTTCAAAGAATCTAGCCTGTTGTGATCTAGCTGCCAGGAGACGACCGTCTAAGCTATGGCTTCCAGTGACCATTTGGGGGCAATTAACATAACTGTGCTAATCAATGGACACTGCTTGCCTGGATGGTAAATTTGACACCTTCCCAGACAAGCAGACTCCAAGGCCTGATGTCAATAGATCAAAGGAATGTTTGGGACGTAGCTCCCTGTAGAAATGCCATATATTCCAAATATTAGATATGGGGGTCAGGGAAGTATGTCCGCAGCCCCTATATTATACGGTTAGATTCTCCATCATACTACCTTTAAAATGAGTCCTCACATGACCCTTGTGTATTGATCCCTGCCCGAACTGTATGCGCTGGGTAAATCATACACAATAAGGGGGTCATGTCAGGTACCCCTAGAAAGAGGATTTGATGGAGAACCCAAATATTAGAAGATTATGTGGGTGCCTGGCCCATGATAGAAGATAGAAGACATCTCCTATTCTTTAGGCATAAAGGTATCATAATCGAGTGGCAACATCTACCTCTCCTCCTTGTCCTGCCCAGGGGCTGAACATGGATGTGTCTCTTGTCCATAGCAGAGTATAAAGCTGCAGACCTGGGGGGGGGGGCTAGGGGCGCTTGCATGGGGGACGAGATCTAATTTTGGATGCCAGATGCCATTTCCTACCAGACCCCATGGGATAGAACTCTAACTTTTGTAAGTATGTTTTTTCCCTTTTATTTTATTTTCTGTGTGGTGAAACTTTGTCTTGTTAACATCTATTTTTACATGTACTGTGAATATTTTTCTTTCATAATAAATCATTCATTTATTAAGTACCGTATTTTTCGCCATATAAGACGCTCCGGCATATAAACACACCCAATTTTAAAGGAGGAAAATCTAGAAAAAAAAGATTCTGAACCAAATACTGTAGTAAAATATTTTATATCAGTATAGTTCCCTCACAATAGTTGGCAGTATAGTTCCCCCCACAATAGTTGGCAGTATAGTTCCCCCACAATGGTAGGCAGCTCCTCCCCCCTCCCCCCACAATGTTTGGCAGTATAGTTCCCCCACAATAGTTGGCAGTATAGTTCCCCCACAATGGTAGGCAGCTCCCCCCCCCCCAATGGTTGGCAGTATAGTTCCCCCACAATAGTTGGCAGTATAGTTCCCCCACAATAGTTGGCAGTATAGTTCCCCCACAATGGTTGGCAGTATAGTTCCCCCACAATGGTTGGCAGTATAGTTCCCCCACAATGGTTGGCAGTATAGTTCCCCCACAATGGTAGGCACTGGCAGCTCCCCCCCCCAATAGTTGGCTGTATAGTTCCCCCACAATGGTAGACAGCTCCCCCCCCTCCACAATGGTTGGCAGTATAGTTCCCCCACAATAGTTGGCAGTATAGTTCCCCCACAATGGTTGGCAGTATAGTTCCCCCACAATAGTTGGCTGTATAGTTCCCCCACAATGGTTGGCAGTGTAGTTCCCCCACAATGGTTGGCAGTATAGTTCCCACACAATAGTTGGCAGTATAGTTCCCCCATAATGGTAGGCAGCTCCCCCCCCCCACAATAGTTGGCAGCATAGTTCCCCCACAATGGTAGGCAGCTCCCCCCCCCCACAGACATACAGCTTCCAGCCATATACAGAGTACTGCTGGAGGCTGTATGTCTGTGTGCTGCCCCCACAGTGTTCCGGTCAACGCTCCTCTGGCCCGGTGTCACAATCTACTGCTATGGCCTATGGACCATAGCAGTAGGTGCCAGGATCGGAGGAGCGGTGACTGGAACACTGAAGATTACGCGCCGCCGGTCACTCACCAGGCCCCAGTCGGCGCGCGTCTTCCTCCGGTCCTCCTGTCCTCCGGCGCCTCTATGGTTGTACGCACGGGACGTCACAGACAACCACGTACAACCATAGAGAGGCGGAGGATCGCAGGAAGACCGCAGGAGGACCGGAGGAGGGTGCGCATCGGCCGGGGAATGGTAAGTGACCCACGGACATCCTTATGTCCCGAAAAGATTTTTCGAGACATAGGGATGTCCGGCATAGGAATACCTATGATTTTATCTGCCCTGGCCGGCTCCTGTGTGCGGCTGCAGGCGGGGGCCGGCCAGAGCAGGTAAAAACTAATACTGTATATTAAAAACCAGGGGGCCTCCAGCTGTTGTGAAACTACAACTACCAGCATGCCCAGACAGCCTTTGCCGGTCCGGGCATGCTGGGAGTTGTAGTTTCAGAACAGCTGAAGGCCCCCTGGTTTTTAGTATACAGTTATTAGTAATTCACCTGCCCGGCGCCCGGAACTGTATGTTCCAGTCCTAGGGCAATAAACATAGCCAGTGTGAGGTGAAAAATTCACCGGCGGTCATGAGGCTGCAGCGGGTGGGGAGCGGGTAGTCAGCGCTGTACCGCACCGCCGCAGCCTCTGTACTTACCGCTGACTTCCCGCTCTCGCCCGCAGCAGCCTCGGGCGTATATTCGCCGTATAAGACGCACCAACTTTCCCCCCCACGTTTTGGGGAAGAAAAAGTGCGTCTTATACGGCGAAAAATACCGCCTTATGTCTGTTAAAACGTACGTACATTGTCCTTGAAGAGATTGAAGTTATAGTCTTAAATTTACTTCGGTTACATTATAGATTTGGATTAATCTTTTTCCTATTTTTATATACTACTGGGGATAGTAGATTATATTTGGGAATTGTAGCATATCCAGATTGGATTGATAGTTTCCTGTCGGCTTGAGATTGACAGGTGGTGGCAGCGATTTAATTGGGTGGTGTAAGAGGGATTTTTTATCATTATTTTCGGTCTAGTGTAGACAAATAGTGATTTTATAGATAATCCTACCACCCGCACGTCTCGGTTCGTGACACTGGTCCCCTGCAACTCCTGTTCATCTCCTTCAATCACTGGCTGCAGCAGTGTCCTGTCTTGGCCAGTTATTTACAGAGCTGCCAGGTATTGCATCGGATGCTCACTTTGGAAGCAGGAAGAAGACAGAAGATCAGGGGAAAGGAGTGAGTAGAAATATAAATAATCCAATAGTAGACGGAAAAAAAATCTACTATATAATGAGTTGATGAGGCAGGTAGAAGCAACCAAGACTATGGGATCCCTCTGCAGAGGAAGGTAAAAAAATGCCTTGAACAGTATTTTTTTTACCCCTCCTCCAGCTGGCCATACATACCCGAAGACCTCTTCCTCTAGAAGCCTGCCATTAAACTATATACTCAAAAGAACACTTCTACCGTGGCTATTTTCTCCTTCCTATACTGAAGAGAAAAGTATCAGTTCAGCACCTACCCCCCCCCCCCCCTAGTACACAGTGCCCCCTTTAGATGGAACTTTCTAGGAATGCATAGCATTAACCCTTCCTGGCCCAGTTTACCAGACACCCTGCAGCTTTTTACGACCCTTACCCCCCCCCCCCCCCCCAGTTTGCTGATTCCTGCTCTTAGGATGTATATGAAAATGTTACTAATAGGCAAAACATTTTTTATTTATTTTGTGATTAGATCTTTTAGAAAAAGGAGACTCTTTTCATTTATGGCACAGAAACGAGCAGAGTAAATGTTGTCAGCGATACTTTGAGGCTGAAAAAAAGTATCAGCTAAGCAGATGCTCCACGTATAGTAGTGCATTTAGCATTTCTGCAGGATATATGCTCACCTTTTTAATAATTCATGCATTGAACACAACCAAGGAAACCTGTCCTGTTGAGAAAAATGAAATGTTATTAATATTACTAATAATATATATTTTTATTTGTGATCGGAACAAAATCACTACTCCATGTTTACAAAACTATTCTTCCTTACCTATTAAGTATAAAGGGCCATCAAAATGTTATTTGCTGTCTCTTTTGGTTTTTTATTTTTCCAACCTCATTCCTTTGAATTCCTGCTTTATGCAAAAGTAAAAGTCAGGCATGCTGGGCCAGCTGAGATTTTTTGTTTTCTAGGGTCAACCTCCAGTTTCTCTTAAAAGATTTGCATCACAGACACAACGCTTAAGTTATAAAGAAGCAGTTATGGTGATCGGCCAATTGCTTTGGGTTCAGCTTCTATCAGTCAAATCTAGATATACATGATTACATAATGGCCATAAAAATAAATGCTGGGCCATGTTATGCATGGATGTGCCAAAACAGGCTCTTCTTACATAAATCGAACAATTGGAAAAAAAAAAAAAGACATACATCTATAAAGTTAAACCAAGGACAGAGAGAAAACATTGATGACAGGAAGGGTATGGCTATCCCGAACTTTTTCATTCCCCCCAACTGATCTAGAAAAGTGTAGCAATTTAAAAAGAATAATGTCACCCACTCTACCAAGTCTAACCTCCAAGAATGTTACCGGAACATTAAGCTTCCAATAAATAGATAACTAAAAAATTGTCTCTTTTTCCCCCATTAAAAAAATGTATGAATTAAACCCACAGCTGAACCAAGCATGCATGTATATGGAGAGGTACAAGGAGATAGTTGTCCTATCTGGATAAGGGATAACTTGCAGATCAGTGGAGGTCAGATCACTTTGATTACCTGCCCATCACAGAATGAAGTAAAAGTGGAGGATAGAGTATAACTTGTTCAGATGGAAAAACCACTATACATTATTGTTCACCAAACATCAACCTTACATGTCTAGCGGGTTTTGCTCATGTATTGTTCATACACTCTAGATACATTACCCCTCCTTCTCATGCACTCTTAAGCTAGAGTCCACAATCTACTCAACCAACGCTTGGGCTAGATTTAATGGAACATGGACCCCTATGGAAATTAAGAAAACTCTTTACGTTAAATCCTAATTATTAATGTATAAAACCTTAATACCCTTCTAATATTTTAGTTTCCAGACAGTAGGTCAGTGTTACTATAAAAGCAAAAAAAAATCAATTCATTTTACCAAATAGAATACATGTAACAGGCTGCATGTAAGAACAATGTGCATCTACTGCAGCATATTGGCTCTTTTATCCTAAAGACCATTCTCTAAGTTTCCACTTCATGAAAATGTGCTTATTGCTTGTACAATATCAGTAAGGAGACAGGGAGGGTATATATCTGAAACTCCTCACAGGAATAGATTTTGGGCCAACATTCTGCTGAAATACATTCCCTTCTAGTTTTCTTTGGAGGAAAGCAGAACATGTCAGATATGATAAAGATGAGTGATAGGTTTGCCAGTTGAATCTAATATGCACTGGGACCCCTGGAGGAGATGTCACTATCAGTCAGCATTTATCAGTGCCCAGCTATCACCTTAGCAAACAGTTTAGTCAAGATGTATTCCAAGAATGACAAGCCAGGAAGCTACCGGCTGACTGCAATAAGCAGAAGAGACTGACACCTCCACATAAGTTCAAAGGGACAATGTTCAATCACAAAACAATGATTAGAAAGAGGAAAAAGTATTCACTGCAGAAAAGCTGAAAATGGACAACTAAATATGTTCTGCCGTTTCCATAAGCCATGGACGTCAACGTAGGGAGTACCTACTCATCTCTTTTCTGTTTTATTGTCTCGCATATGTGGCAGTCACGAACATTTTAACTTTAGGTGGAGGTTCCTGAGGTGGAGCCCATTTACCTCTCATACATGTATGGCATGTTCTCTGGATTTGCCATAAATGTCTAAAGTGGGACTACTCATTTAACCCAATGCCATTGCAGCCAGTTTTGGCCTTCAAGACATGACAAAGCAATTTATTTATTTATTTTTAATCCCTACCGTCCAAAAGCAATAACTTTTATTTTTCCATTGATGTAGCCATATGAGGATTTATTTTATACAACATACCATAGACTCATATAGCTGGTGTCATGTATGTATTAGGCTTTGATCCAGTGCTTTTGTTGTGGTATATGTTGGCAAACTGGGAGATTGGCATACTGATGTATAACATGGTGTTACATCATCAAATCCATTGCTTTCAATGGACCAAACATAGTGAAAAAGTGACTATTGTCAATCCATTTTTAATTGTACACTTTGTGTCTTGTGGGTCTCAAAAGTGTGATTGATCATGCTATTGAGTTCTGTAAGGCTGCCTTGGTAATCCAACGATCACATTTTGGGGATACTGACAGATAAAGCCTGGTCACTCTGTCTAATTACTTAAATGCCTTTAAAGGACTAAATTGCCAGGGTCAAAGCTAGCTCTCTGCAGGGGGCACAAGCACAGTTTCAAAGTACGTGCCACTCTAATGACGAAAGTGGATATCAAGGTTTGGGGAGGCACCTAAAAATCTGACGTACAATTATGTTGTTTTGTGCGAAGGGCTTAAAGGGGTACTACAGCGCTAAGATATCTTATCCCCTAACCAAAGGATAGGGGATAAGATGCCTGATTGCAGGGCTCCCGCTGCTGGGGACCCCCGTGATCTTTCAAGCAGCACCCCGTTACCATCAGCCCCCGAAGCATGTTCGCTCCAGGTCTGATGACTGCCGAAATTAGCTGTCACGCCCCCTCCCATAGGCTTGTATTGAGGGGGCGGAGCCGTGATGTCACAATACTCCGGCCCCGTGATCGGCAGTCATCAGACCCGGAGAGAACATGCCCAGGGGGCTGATGGTAACGGGGGTAGCGGCGGGACCCCCGCGATCAGGCATCTTATCCCCTATCCTTAGTGCCGGAGTACCCCTTTAAGATGGTAAATACTGCCACTTATAAACATTCTGATGGTGATATATTTGTATATAGCCATCTGGTTACTGTTGCAGCACTAACCAGGGGCATAGCTATTGAGGTAGCAGTTGCCCCGGGCCCTGGTGCATAAGGGGGCCCCAAAGCACATCTGCCTCATTAGAAAACAAGTATTTTAATTGGCATATTGGGCCTTTTGCTGATTTTGCATTGGGGCCCAGAAGCTACAAGCTATGCTTTTGACACTGACTATACTAACTGGATAGCACATGCCCCAATGTATACAGACTACTGGCAGAGGCTTATTGTACCCTGCAGTGGTGTTGTGGGCATCTGATTTTATATCAGACAGGAGGCGAGCATTATTTGCATATTCTTTCTTTTACTGGGAATATAGCAGCAACATTAAACGTTTTATCACATAAATAAGAGAAAAAACTTTGATAACAGCTTGGTACAGGTATCACACATAAACATGCTACAGGTGAACAGGTAGCCAATAGGAATCCCAGGTATGCTATATAAGGACCTGATGATTGTAGCTCCTCCTCTTTCTTTGCTGCTGGGATTTCAGATAAGTTCTATGTTTTTTAATGTGGCTAATTATTCTTCAATTATTCTTCAATTAAACTCACTTTTCTTACATGCTGTCCTTCTGGGACGTCTTATATATAATACCTTCTTCCTTACTTTACCATACCTTCCTTATACGTGGGCATAGGTTGCTTATCCTACCTTCCCAGGTTTTCCTATATTCTATATACATATATATATATATTTACATTACTTTCTTACTTCTCTTGTATTCCCTTCTTATATCTTCATTCGCATTCGCGTTGTATTCGCGCCATTAGCGAGGCCGCATCTCGCGCTCCTCGCTCGCGCTGTTCACTCGCGCCGTCCTCTGCATCTGTGACGTAGCTCCCTTCTCAGTTATCGCGAGATCTCGTTCAGTTGGTGATCAACTGGCCGTTCCCGCCCTCTCCTCATTCGCTGAGGAGAAAGTCA
The DNA here is from genome assembly GCF_029499605.1 of Hyla sarda. Taxonomy (NCBI): domain Eukaryota; kingdom Metazoa; phylum Chordata; class Amphibia; order Anura; family Hylidae; genus Hyla; species Hyla sarda. Next base: position 377,976,572 of record NC_079189.1, on the reverse strand, counting down.
GTCAGTCCGGACCTCCACCATTGGCCTAATACTATTCTGACTGAATTTTCCATATTATACAGTACTGTACTGCCACCCGGTGTCCTTTTCAGGACACTGTCGTCCATTTATCGCAAATTTATTTAATTTAATTTAATAACTCAATATTTGCTCAGTTTTTCTCCTCATAATAATAGCCTAATAATACCATAGCATTATACATATTGCTTAATATATTTTATATTTACACCATCCTATTATTACTTATCAATTAGTTATAATTAATTAATTTACCTATATATTTTAAAAGATTTCATATATTTACACTATGTCCTGTGAACAACTTTCAAATAAAGATCCTAAGGGTTCTTTACCACATGATATACAGGACTTAATTGACCAATCAGTGGCCAAATCTGTTAAAAGTGCAGTAACTGAGGCAATGTCCTCTATGCAGGATGCTATGGCTTTGTCTGTGGCACGTTCAATCACACAGCTTTCTGCTCAAAAACCTCATTCAGAAGGCGCACCTAAAAAACGCCCCCATAAGAGACCTCTCACATCAGACGACCCTTCCACTGTTCCTCATAATAAGGGTCAGGATCAATTATCAGGCATGCATTCATCTTGCTGCCAACATTCAGATGCTTCCACATCGCATCCTCAACCCTCTTCCCGGGAGGAAGATATTAATTTACGGGGTGAGAGGGCCTCAAAACGTACAAAGCCTAACTCCTTTAAGGAAACTAATGATTCCGACTCAGAGTATGATTCGGATGATTGTGATAAGGCAGAACCCTCTTATGATAATATGGAATCTGAGGGCGATGACAATAACTTTGAGGAAACCCAAACTTCTGCCACTACTATTTATGATTCATTGGGATTGCCTTATTTTGATCCCTCACAAATATCACACCCCAGGTCGGGTGAATGGTCCACCAACCCTCAGGTTGACAAGTTCATCTCATACTGGCTAAAAAAGGGCTTAGATAAAAAACAGAGGAACAAGTTACGGGCAGAATGCCCAAGACCCACTCTTACAGTAGATACTGCACAAACTCCAGAAATTGACCCTGTCCTCATAAAATATATACAAAAATCCGGCAAGAACCCTAAAAATGGTGTGGACCGGAGTTTTAAATCATGTCAAGACACATTTTTGGACCTCTTAGGCCCTATAGCCAAAATAATTGATATCACTGAGGAAGCTGCCGCCTCAGGTACTCCAATTGACATCCCTACCTTGAGGAGTTGGACCCAACGGGCCATGTGCCTATATGGCAATGTAAATCAGGCCTTCTGTACGGAACGAAGACGTTCCATACTTATGAAACTAGACCCTCAATTGGCCAACTTGGCTTCCTCAGAAGCCTCCAAACCAACAGAGGGTCTGTTATTCGGGGATAGTTTTGTTAAGGAAATCTCCAAGTACGTGGGTCTTTTCTCCAGCCTAGATAAGGCCCAAACGTCTTTAAAAAAGGTATTTTCGAACAAGATTTTTGGGAGGGCTGGGAAAAGTAGGGGCCGTTTTCCCAGCCGGGCCAATCAATACCGAACCCAATATAGAGGCCCCCAACCTCAACCTGACAGGTCCAACTTCACCCCTCCAGTTGTCCAACCACAACCATTCTTTCCAACCCGGGCACGGCCATGGAGGGCAAGAGGCCAGAGAGGCACATACAGATCCAGATCTGCAGGTAAGTCACCTCAATTTTTCCCATCCTCCAGTGGGTGGAAGACTCCTTCTTTTTTCCCAGAAATGGGAGGAGGTGTCTTCCGACCACTGGATTCTGTCTACTGTGAAAGGCTATATAATAGAATTCATGTCTCTCCCAATACAATCTCATCTTCCTCATCCTATCCACTTCTCAAAAGAGGATCAGATCCTGGTAGACTCAGAGATAATAGAACTTTCCTCAAAAAATGCAATAGTTCAAGTACCCCTCAATTCTCCAGGGTTCATAAGCAATCTGTTCTTAGTAAAGAAAAAAGATGGAGGTCACAAACCTGTCATAAATCTCAAAATACTGAACAATTTTGTTCAATATCGCCATTTCAAGATGGAAGGTATCCATCTACTAAAGGATCTTCTCCGTCAAGACGATTGGTTGATCAAGATCGACCTGAAAGACGCATATCTAACAGTCCCTATCCATCTATCCTCTCAACAATTCCTCCAATTTCTTTGGAAAGGCAAGAAATGGCAGTTCACCTGCCTTCCTTTTGGTCTGTCGTCGGCCCCTTGGTGCTTTACCAAACTAATGAAACCTGCCATTGCTGCGCTCAGATCCCGAGGTGTGCGTCTAATTATTTACTTAGACGACATTCTCATTATGGCGTCCTCTCGTACTCAGGCTTACACCCATATGGAGTGGACTCTGTCACTTTTGTCTTATCTAGGCTTTTTGATCAATTACGACAAATCTATCCTTTCCCCATCTCAAGAACTGGAATTTTTAGGATTCCTGATCAATACCAAATCTGCTCTTTTAAGCCTTCCTCCAAAGAAACTGAAGACAATACGGAAAGAAATTCATTCCTTATTGAACAAAGATCTTATATCCCTTCGGGCCATAGCTCGTATAGTAGGTCTTTTATCGGCCTCAATTCAGGCAATCTTTCCGGCTCCGTTACACTACAGAGCCCTTCAGCGATTGAAGATTCAACACCTTCAAGACGGTCTAGGGTACTCGAGCGAGATCCCTCTCTCTTCAGAAGCCAGAGAAGAATTGATATGGTGGCTCCATCATATCCAGGAATGGAACGGGAAAACAGTTTTTCTCTCCAGACCGGATGTGATTTTGGAATCAGACGCCAGTCTATTAGGTTGGGGAGCTCGGATGGGATCTCTTTCGACAGGGGGCAAATGGTCCCCGTCGGAATCCCTTTTGCATATCAACTATCTGGAACTCAAAGCGGGATTTTTTGCTCTCAAAAGTTTTACAAAACATATGTCTCACTGCTGCGTTCTCCTTCGTATGGACAACATAACTGCTGTCCAATACGTAAATCGCTTAGGAGGGACAAAATCAGAAACTCTTGCCAACCTAACAAAGGAACTCTGGCAGTTCTGTCTGGACAGAGACATTATCCTAAAATCGGAATACCTTCCAGGTTTATCCAATACTGTAGCAGATTGGAATTCGCGTCATCTTACAGATTACAGCGATTGGAAGTTGGATTCTGCAGTATTTCACCAAATCAATCTTCTTTGGGGTCCCCTTCACCTGGATCTATTTGCATCCATGCTCAATCGTCAACTCCCACTGTTCTTCAGCTGGCGTCCGGACCCAGAAGCGTCAGGGGTAGATGCTCTCTTGCAAATTTGGCCTACACAGACTCTTTATGCTTTTCCCCCATTCAATCTGATATCCAGAGTTCTAATTCAGACTCTCATTCAGAAGTCGACCATAGTTCTAATCACTCCTTGGTGGCCGACTCAATCCTGGTTTCCCCAGATCCTGAGCATGTTACTGGACTTTCCGAGAATCATTCCATCCTTCCAGGACCTCCTCCTGGACCCTGCCAACAATCCACACCCTCTGATCGTATCCCATCAACTTCCTCTGGTTGCTTGGTTAATTTCGGGCCGAACTCATTTGACTCGGAATTTTCTCTCTCAACTAGAGCTCTTCTCTCAGGGGCCTGGGCTCCAGGTACCAGGACTGCTTACCGATCAGCCTGGAAACTTTTGGGTTGATTGGTGCACACACAGGAATTTGGATCCCGTACGTGCACCTATCTCCCATATCTTAAACTATCTTTCCAAATCCTTTGATGATGGAAAAGCTTATCGTACTATCAATATTTATCGTTCAGCTATTTCCTTTTATCATGAACTCATTAATTCTATTCCTGTTGGTCAAAATTCTTTGGTATGTAAACTACTTAAAGGTATTCGCCTCAAACGTCCTCCTCAACCCAAGTACCAATCTACTTGGGACGTTAATCTGATTCTTGACTTGTTTCTCTCTTGGGAAGATAATGAACTTCTGTCCCTTACACACTTAACTCTTAAACTTACCACACTATTATGTCTAATTTCCATCAAAAGAGTTTCCGATGTTAAGGCACTTGATATCTCTCATCGTCAATATTCTCCCCATGGGGTACTATTCAGGATTCGAAAAAGAACAAAAACTAATATTCAGGAAGTATTTTATCCTGCTTTTCCACATCATGATAAACTCTGTGTTGTCAGATGTCTTAAATCTTACGAGTCCAGGACAAGTTCTTTCAGACCTCCCTCTGCTACTCAACTGCTTATTTCATTCCGTAAGCCGCATAATCCAGTTTCCCCAGCCTCCATAGCTAGGTGGATTAGGCAGGTCATGTCTCTCGCTAACATCGATATCTCTCTTTTCGGAGCTCATTCTACTAGAGGAGCTGTCTCTACTAAGCTGATCGTATCAGGAGGTTCTCTTTCAGATCTTCTCAAAGCTGCAGACTGGTCTTCAGAATCTACATTTAAAACCTTTTACTTCAGACCTGTATCTCATGTTTCCTTGTCTTTACTCAGATAACTGTATAACATATCATTGTTTATGTCAAGCTTTAAACTTGCAAATAATGTGAGCCTCCTGTCTGATATAAAATTGAAGATTTTCCTAACCCTTATGACGGAAAATATAGATTTTATGAAAGACAGGAGGCGAGCATTATCCCTCCCTACCCTCCCTTTAACATTTTATGTTTTCTCTTTCAGCTTACTAATACTTACAGATTTTGGGAAAATCTCGCCTCCTTTACATATTCCTGGATCATCTCCATGTTCCTGTGTCAAGCATTTCTTCACCTTCTTCGTTGATAGTTACCTTCCAACATCCTTGTTTCTTCACTCCTGAGAGGACGTCTTCCGGAATTCACGTCTTTCCTACAGTTCCAGTTACTTCTGACAATTTTTTGTGATTTATTGTATGAACGTATATCACCAAAGAAAGAGGAGGACCTACAATCGTCAGGTCCTTATATAGCATACCTGGGATTCCTATTGGCTACCTGTTCACCTGTAGCATGTTTATGTGTGATACCTGTACCAAGCTGTTATCAAAGTTTTTTCTCTTATTTATGTGATAAAACGTTTAATGTTGCTGCTATATTCCCAGTAAAAGAAAGAATATGCAAATAATGCTCGCCTCCTGTCTTTCATAAAATCTATATTTTCCGTCATAAGGGTTAGGAAAATCTTCAATTATAGTTCAAAATACATTTACCAGTATCTTGTCAGTTACCAAAATCCTGAGGTCAACAAACTGCTTAGCTAAAGCACGCACTGTTTTAGAAAACATGCCACACACAAAAAGTATCATAAGCATAGTGTCTCATATTTTCCTATCGGCTCCCAGCTAACCTCTGGCCTCTTGCAAGAAAGCGTCAAGCATTGTGACTGTGTTTTTTCCAGCATTTTTCTGGAGAAAATACCACTGGAATCATCCAGTACAGAGTAGCAATAAGGTAATAGAATATGCTGAGATTCTTTATATTGCGCTGAATTTTAATATTGTCTGTTCTTTACAACTAAATAGTTGATATACAACCGAATAATTTCTAAGTAAACATATATTTACACAGGGCATTTATCCCAGTAACCCTATCATTGGATTTAAACAACCATGGCAAAACAATACTGAGGTATATGCTTGTGCAGCAAGCTGTGTCAACAACTTATATTTCATGTTATTATATTTCTTGCTTTAACAGTGCCTATATGATTTTTTTTTTTTTATCCATTTCACCTATAAGGGAGTACAATTTCAGCTGGTGACATGCTGACTCACATTGTACTGTGCCTTGCAGTATTCTTTGTTTGAAAAAGAGAGAGAGAGAGTGTCAGGGTTTCTGTGCTGCACAGAGTAGGATCATAGGTATGGAAGGACCACACAGCTAATTGTTGTAGGTAACATGACAATCCTTTGTACTTCCTGGAATTATTGTTCCATTGCACAAAAGTTCTGTTTGTATTTCCACAAACTCTAACACTAACTCATCACCATGACCCATAGCGGGAACTCTTACAGACTCTATCTTTTTCTACATCAACCTAGGACACTGGGATATCATTTGGCTTTTAGAAGGGTATAATAAGTAGAGAAAATGGAAACATATTCAGACCTCACTAGTTTCAGCATCTTTGAACATATGTTATTTAAACATGTCCAAGGTTACATGGACGAGGGTCATGGAGAATTCATAACTATCGATGCTTTGAACAAAGGGACTCATGTCAGGACTCCTTTGGTTAAAACTTGCAAGTTTAAAGAATTAGTTTTTCAGATTCAGGGATACATCGTATATATGCTTTTATGACATTATAGTCACTTGTCAGGTCAAGGTAGACTACTCAGGGTTATAGATATCTGAGTTGCAACATATCAGGAAAGTTAACATAAAGTAATTTGTTGCAGAAAATTATTGTAACCACATGTGTCAGATGTGAAATTACCCTAAAACTAACCATACACTTAAATGAGCAACGTCAGCATCAGAAACTTTTTATGTGTTGTACATCTTGACAAAACATTAACCTTTCTAATAAACGTTATAAGAAAATTTTATTTCCTTTTTATAGAAAATCATGGCTTATAAAATCATGGCTTTGTACAAGCTGAAGGACAGGACCTGATATAACAATACAGAGCACGGAGGAGTGCTACAAGACAGGAAAGAGCACAGAGGAGTGCTATCAGACAGGAGAGAGCACAGAGGAGCCCAATCAGAAAGGGGAGATAACAGTGGAGTGCTATCAGACAGAAGAGAGCACAGAGGAGTACTATCAGACAGGAGAGAGCACAGAGGATCACTATCAGACAGGAGAGAGCACAGAGGAGTGCTATCAGACAGGAGAGAGCACAGAGGAGCCCTGTCAGACAGGAGAGATAACAGAGGAGTGCTATCAGACAGAAGAGAGCACAGAGGAGTACTATCAGACAGGAGAGTGCACAGAGGAGAACTATCAGACAGGAGAGAGCACAGAGAAGTGCTATCAGACAGGAGAGAGCACAGAGGAGCCCTATCAGACAGGAAAGATAACAGATGAGTGCTATCAGACAGAAGAGAGCACAGAGGAGTACTATCAGACAGGAGAGAGCACAGAGGAGAACTATCAGACAGGAGAGAGCACAGAGGAGTGCTATCAGACAGGAGAGAGCACAGAGGAGCCCTGTCAGACAGGAGAGATAACAGAGGAGTGCTATCAGACAGAAGAGAGCACAGAGGAGTACTATCAGACAGGAGAGAGAACAGAGGAGTCCTATCAGACAGGAGAGCACAGAGGAGTCCTATCAGACAGGAGAGAGCACAGAGGAGTCCTATCAGACAGGAGAGAGCACAGAGGAGTACTATCCAACAGGAGAGAACACAGAGGAGTGCTATCAGACAGGTGAGAGCACAGAGGAGTGCTATAAGACAGTAGAGAGCACAGAGGAGTGCTATCAGACAGGAGAGAGCACAGAGGAGTGCTATAAGACAGGAGAGAGCACAGAGGAGTACTATCAAACAGGAGAGAGCACAGAGAAGTTCTAGTCCACCCTCACTTACTGGACTTTGTCCATGCCTGTGCTTCAGCTTGGACAAAGCCATGATTTTATAAGCCATGATTTCTATAAAAAGGAAATAAAATTTTCTTGAAGTATATTAGAAAGGTTACTGTTTTGCCGAGACCTACAACATATAAAAAGTTTTGAAATCTGACAGTAGCCTTTTAAGTCCCTGAGTTTGCCACGCATGCAAACCAATAAAGCTAAAATAAATGTGTGCAAAATAAGTACAATATAAAGTAGTAAACTTATGGGGGACCACTGCTAAGTGGTTCTTGGCTATATACGGTAGCTCATTTTAATGCCTTGAAAAACCAGCCATACATGACAGCTAACACTGGTTTATTTTGCTCTGCACTCTACATAAATTTGCATAAGATAAATCTAACACATCGGTTTAGTAATTGTAATACCTGGTCATTTAATGGTATCCCTTGAGACATCTTCCTTTTATTTTCCACAGGATGGTAATCATCTGCATCATAGAACTTACATTGTAACTGCAACAAAACAAGCAGAGCATGTGATCGTTTCAGAAATTATCTTTGGGAATTCAGAAATAAATTTAAAGTGATTAAGTGATTAAATGATAAAGTGATTTGGGAGTTTGAGTTCACCTTTCAACATGAGCTCCAGATATATAACAAGCCTCAGCCTGGCAGTTCTATGTTGTAAAAGCCAATCAAACTGGTACTGCGAATGGAGAGCTAGTTAGCCGAGAGATCTGTACAGATCTCTTGGTCAACCTGGAAACTAAGTGCAATGCCAGAGTGAGACCCGTTGCGATCAACAATTTTGACATGTCTGCTGGATGTGTGAAAAGTTGGTTTTTAATGACAGTAAAGCTTTAAGATGTGCGCCTACAGTTTTAGGCACTTTTATGAAAAATGCATAACTGTGCATATGAAGATATAGCTTCCCTCACCCATAGCACCCACTAGTTCTATGGGACTCAGGTGCTATGGATGAGGGACACTTTCTCCTAATGCACAGTTATAAGTGGTGGGAACAATGGGTGCTCGTGAAGGTATTCCGATGCCATATTTAACCCCTTAAGGACTCAGCCCATTTTGGCCTTAAGGACTCAGACAATTAAATTTTTACGTTTTCATTTTTTCCTCCTTGCCTTCTAAAAATCATAACTCTTTTATATTTTCATCCACAGACTAGTATAGGGCTTGTTTTTTGCGCGACCAGTTGTCCTTTGTAATGACATCACTCATTATATCATAAAATGTATGGCGCAACCAAAAAACACTATTTTTGTGGGGAAATTAAAACGAAAAACGCAATTTTGCTAATTTTGGAAGGTTTCGTTTTCACGCCGTACAATTTATGGTAAAAATGACGTGTGTTCTTTATTCTGAGGGTCAATACGATTAAAATGATACCCGTTATTACATACTTTTATATTATTGTTGCGCTTAAAAAAAATCACAAACTTTTTAACCAAATTAGTACGTTTATAATCCCTTTATTTTGATGACCTATAACTTTTTTATTTTTCCGTATAAGTGGCGGTATGGGGGCTCATTTTTTGCGCCATGATCTGTACTTTTTTTTGATACCACATTTGCATATAAAAAACTTTTAATACATTTTTTATAATTTTTTTTTAATAAAATGTATTAAAAAAGTAGGAATTTGGGAATTTTTTTTTTTTTTCGTTCACGCCGTTCACCGTACGGGATCATTAACATTTTATTTTAATAGTTCGGACATTTACGCACGCGGCGATACCAAATATGTCTATAAAAAAATTTTTTACGCTTTTTGGGGGTAAAATTGGAAAAAACGGACGTTTGACTTTTTTATTGGGGGAGGGGATTTTTCACTTTTTTTACTTTTACTTTTACATTTTTTTAAAATTTTTTTTACACTTGAATAGTCCCCATAGGGGACTATTCATAGCAATACCATGATTGCTAATACTGATCTGTTCTATGTATAGGACATAGAACAGATCAGTATTATCGGTCATCTTCTGCTCTGGTCTGCTCGATCACAGACCAGAGCAGGAGACGCCGGGAGCCGCACGGAGGAAGGAGAGGGGACCTCCGTGCGGCATTATGAATGATCGGATCCCCGCAGCAGCGCTGCGGGCGATCCGATCATTCATTCAAATCGCGCACTGCCGCAGATGCCGGGATCTGTATTGATCCCGGCACCTGAGGGGTTAATGGCGGACGCCCGCGAGATCGCGGGCGTCGGCCATTGCCGGCGGGTCCCTGGCTGCGATCAGCAGCCGGGATCAGCCGCGCATGACACGGGCATCGCTCCGATGCCCGCGGTTATGCTTAGGACGTAAATGTACGTCCTGGTGCGTTAAGTACCACCGCACCAGGACGTACATTTACGTCCTGCGTCCTTAAGGGGTTAAAATTAAAGTGATTTAGAAAAATATTATGAACAGCGCTGCACTATTTATTTTATTTTTTGAAAAGTGCCTAAAACTATAGAGGTGCGCTTTAATAAATATTGCATCAGATGTTACATATTTCTATCCTATGACCACAGTTTTACTTCATAAATGATGTATAAATATGTAATTGTTTAATTCCCCAAGTTGATTTTCTTATTGTTTTGAACTAATCTATAAATGTATGTTATAGAGGTACAGGTCCTACAAGGAGACCAAATTATTCCCAGCATTAATTATAACATAACATATTTACATAACCAATATGGTGGGGAACTGCATGTATTAAAATATAACCTTTAATGATATTTATAAAAATCACCAAAAGTAATTGTGCTATAGTGAAGATAAAAGAGAATTAAATTAACATAGCCCTCCTATGCTAAACGTATAAATTACGCAGCATAGGATGTGGATTGCTCCCAAAGCGTTTCAACCTAAGTTAAAGGCATCATCATTGAACTAATGATTTTTTTATTTTTATAAAGACTATTTGTATTTTTTTCTTATCTACAGTTTGTATATTCTCAGTCCTGATCACTAGAGTTTAGGAACATCTTGTGTTGTTTTATGTGTTGGTAGACCAGAATCTAGTGATCTGTAATCTGTAATTGATGAAGTGATCTGTAATTGGTGAAGGGATCTGTAATTGGTGAAGTGATCTGAAATTGGTAAAGTGATCTGTAATTGCTGAGGTGAGTTAGGTCATAGGGTCATTACTAGGTCTTTTGGGATAGAATATGATTACTTGAGAGATCAGATGCTTGAGCATTTGTCCTCCTTGACCCCATATCTGAGATACCAGCAAACCTTGGCACAAATAGTTGAGCATGAATCCCACTTTCTCCATAGAAATTGCATCAAGAAACATTGTTTGACATAAAGTAAATTGTTTGCTATAATATCAGTACGCTATATAAAAAAACACATATGCATGTTTTTTTCACTATCTGGCATAAAATCAGAATAAACGTTAGGGCTGGTTCACATCACGTTTTCTCAATGAGCCGGCCGGAGTGAAACGTTCAGTCTGGTCGGCTCATTTTTGCGCTGTATGCGCTTTTTCCCCGGACCTAAAACTGTGGTCAACCACGGTTGTAGGTCCGGTTGTAAAAGCACATACGGCGCAAAAATGAGCCGACCGGACCGAACGTTTCACTCCGGCCGGCTCATTGAAATGAATTACATATGGGAGCGCATAGAAAGGCATACGGGAGCGCAAGGTTTTAGCTCCCCCCTGCCATATGCGCTCCCATATGGGAGAAAACGTCATGTGAACCCAGCCTTATCAGTTTTATCGTCAATTTGGAGAGAGAATTTTTAAGGCATTTTTATTACTTTCTGCAAAGTCAAAAGTTTACATACACTAGGATTACTATGCCGTTAAACCATTTGGGAAAGCCCTTATGATGATGTCATGTCTTTGGAAGCTTCTGATTATTGGCAACATCTGAATTAATTAGAGACACACCTGTGGATGTATTTTCATACACACCAGAAACACACTGCTTCTGTGTGTAACATCATGGGAAAGTCTAAAGAAATCAGCCAAGATATCAGATAGAAAATTGTGCACTTGCACAAGTCTGGATCATCCTTGGGTGCAATTTCCAGATACCTGCAGGTGCCTCATTCATCTGTACAAACAATTATACAAAAGTACAAACAAGATGGCAATCACCAGCCATCATATGGCTCAGGAACGAGCCGGGTTCTGTGTTTCAGAGATGAATGTGCTTTGGTCCGCTATGTGCATATCAACCCAAGAACGCAAAAGACCTTGTGAAGATGCTGGCGGAAGCTGGTTAGATTGTGTCATTATACACAGTAAAACTAGTACTGTATCAATATGGGGTGAAAGGCCACTCTGCCAGGAAAAAGCCATTACTCCAAAAGGAACATATAAAAGCCAGATTAATGTTTGCAAATGCACACAGAAACAAAGATCTACATTTTTGGAGACATGTCCTGTGGTCTGACAAAACTAAAATTGAACTGTTTGGCCAAAATGACCATCGTTACATTTGGAGGAAAAAGAGAGAAGCTTGGAAGCCTAAGAACACCATCCCAACTGTGAAACACGGGGGTGGCAGCATCATGTTGTGGGGTTGTTTTGCTGCAGGAGGGACTGGTGCACTTCACAAAATGATGGCATCATGAGAAAAGAAGATTATATGGCAATAATGAAGCAACATCTCAAGACATCAGCCAGGAAGTTAAAGCTTGGGCGGAAATGGGTCTTCCAAATGGACAATGACCCGAAGCATACTGCCAAACTGGCTCCAAAGTGGCTTAAGGATAACAAAGTCAATGTTTTGGAGTGGCCTTCACAAAGCCCTGATCTCAATACTATTGAAAATTCATGGGCAAAGCTGAAAAGGCAGGTGCGAGCAAGGCGACCTAAAAACATGGCTCAGCTACACCAGTTCTCAAAGGAGGAATGTTCCAAAATTCCCACCAACTATTGTGAGAAGCTTGTGAAAGGATATCCAAAACTATTGACCCAAGTAATACAGTTTAAGGGCAATGCTACCAAATACTAATGAAATGTATGTAAACTTTTGACTTTGTAGAAAGTAATAAAAAATGCCTTAAAAAATTCTCTCTCTCATTATTCTGGCATTTGGCAAATATAAATAATTTTGGGAATCCTAATTGACCTAAAACGGGTAAGGTTTATTCTGATTTCATCTCAGATGTTTTTTTTATATATATATATATAGTGTATGTAAACTTCTGGTTTCAACTGTATATACACTCATGACAAAAAAATAACGCACCATAAAGGAGTTTTGCGTAAGTGACCGCAATATTAGAGTAAAAGTATATGTTCTTTGGGGAAAACTGTACAATTAAAAGGAGGATCTAGTACCCTGTTGGTTACCTCTAGCCTGGATACAAGATGAGATACAGTTGGTCATGGATGCATACAAGTTCCGTAGAGCATCCTGCACTTCATTTGCACACAGAAGTTTAAGCTGGGACTGTAGATCCTGCATTCTTATGTTGGCAAATCTCTGAGCAGTAAGTATCTCTCATATTTCTACTGTCATATACAGTGGCTCCCCAGATACCCCAGCAGTAGGGGCATTGTGTTACTTCACATCAAAGGCAGAATTGAAGTGCTCACTTTGACGTCTCCACACTCTAATCCATTGCTGGATCCCAAAGAGAACCTAGATTTGTTTCTAAAGAAAATATGGTAATGGACACATTATGGGTGAAATGACATCAAATTTCCTTTAGCTAAGTGTCTGGAAAGGGCCAAGGCAGAGACAAGGGTGTGTAATGAAGGTGCCGTCTGGATGGTGGACAAGGAAATAGTGTGCTTGTCGGTGGATCAAACAATCCTCCCTACTAGTAGTCTGTCTAGGGGATTCAGAGCTTGTTCGCTGTGTGCGTTTCCTTACATAACCATTGATATCAACACTTCCCAGCAGCTTGGTCAGAATGGCTTAGATGGTGGGCAATTCACCAAAATGACTATCCTGCTTCTCTCAGTCCAATTATATGCCCCCTCTCAAAGTCTGCCAACTGGGCAAAATGTTTTCGGTTGCATCGTAGAGGTATGTCTAGCAGTCTACAATTTCTCATGAAGAGACACCCTACCCAAAAGTAGCCTCTGAGAACTTTTTTTTAAAAATAGGTCAGAGGGGAGGCATTCTTATGCCTCTTGTGGCAAATCCCAGTGGCCACACCTGTACTCATATACTTATCTGCCTGAGCCACAGTTGCATCCAAGTTTTTCATCCATCTGCCATTTCTATCTTGATGCATTATTATTTTTGTCATTGGGTGTGTATAAATGCTTGAGTATGATGCAAATTCCTAAACTTGTAACTTGCCCTGAAATAACAAAGGAAGCTCTAACATACCTTGACAAAGATAAGAAAAGGTACATACCTGATCTGCCAGAAGTGACCCTACTTCAGTTCTGTGTAAAGACACACACAAAAAAAACATTCTGTTACAGCCTATTACAACACACACACTGTTTTATGAACACTAAGGGCAAGATTCATCAAAACCTGTCCAAAGGAAAAATTGCCCAGTTGCCCATAGCAACCAATCAGCTTGCTACTTTCAGTTTTAACAAAGCCTTTGTAAAATGAAAGAAGCAATCCGATTAGTTGCTATGGGCAACTTTTCCTCTGGACAGGTTTTGATAAATCTGCCCCTAAGGGTACATTCACACGAGTGAATCCCCAGCATGTATGCGTTGCTGAAGGACCGCTGTATGCTGCCTTTACAGGTGCCTGCTCAGAGCAACAATACGCCACTACAAGCAGACACACTGAAGCGATGTGCGAGTCGCTGCGCATGCGCGGTGTACTCGCACACATTGCGGCCACTCCCCCTGCTCTATGAGCTAGGACGAGAGCTGCCCCCATGTGCGAGTATACTGTGCATGCGCACGGCAATTCGCACATCCCAGTGTGTCTGCTTGTAGCTGCAGATTTCCGCTCCGAGCAGGCACCTGTAAAGGCAGCATACTGCGGTCCTTCAGCAGCGGATCCACAGCTTAATACGTGCTGGGGATCCGATTGTGTGAACGTACCCTTAGGGTCTATTCACAGGGCAGAATTTCCGCACATCTGCACCAATTCCACTTTCGCATTCATTTGGGTGATTTTTGGCTTTTGCAGATTTCGTGCGGAATTGGAGTGGAATTTGGGTGGAACTGGTGCAGAATCCGCATGCGTAAATTCAGAAGTGTGAATGGGAGTGCGGAATCCCATAGAAGTCTATTGGGCTTTAATTTGAGACAGAATGCGCATGCAGAATCTATGCGGAATTCCGCAAGCGGAAAGTCTGCTGTGTGAATAGACCCTAAGACGAGAAAGAGGAGGGGAGAATGTCTACAGCTGGGTTAACAGTACACAGGTTGTTTTCTGGTGTTTCTAATGGTCTGTTCAGGTCTTATGTTTATGCATGTTTGAAGTATACACTGGTAAATGCTTTAGGTGCATATGAACATATCCGTAAGAGTATATTTGGACTGATATTTGCCAAAAAGTAACCTCTTGACATTTATTTGGAGTATGTGTTGCAGCACACTTTTCCATTGCATTAGTTAGCATAGTTGAATATGATCCCCCAGATAAACAAGTGTGGGATTCTTGCCACCAATATGTAAAACTGAGGCATCCAGATATATGCCAAGTCATGTGAATCAGTGTTAAAATATACATTCACACTATTTATTGTCTTTTCACAGTTTTTCTTCTATAGCAACCGCTCTATGAATATACCGGTACTTTCTTTAAATAGTAAAGCAGTGTGTGGACGGGAATTCATAAAACAACTATTACCGTAAAGCGCACAAATCCTGCATGAATCCAACCTGTGTTCTCAATATGAACCTTCACTACACACATTAGGCTTGTCTCCTCCCAGAGCACACAAGGGAGTAGCCTTTGTCCTCCTCCTCCTCCTGTCATCAGGACAAAGCAGGATTTGCAGTGTCAGATGTCTGTGTAACCTCTTTATTGCCAGCAGAATGCTATGTACAGCTGTTGTACACAAATAAAATATACCTACTTCCCAGATCCGCTCACTCCCATCACCACGATTATCATAACTTCTCAGTTTCCACCAAAAAGAGTCAATGTGATTCCTTACTGAGCTCCTGCCGTTGTATAATGATCTTTTCAGGCCACACAAAGCTCTGCAAGGCAACAGGGAAGTAAATAACACGTATGCCAATGAGCATTGCTTAGTCATTCCACATCTCGCACTCCTATTTGTTCTCATTAGGCAATTGTTATGTCAATTATTAAGGCATTAAGAAAACACTAAAGAAATCTAACTCATTGTTAAACAAAAAGTTATTTAAAAAATATTATAATTTTACAGGAATTAGTTCATGTGCATATCTTATAGTAAACACAACCCATAGAATAAAATAACTTAAAGGGGTATTCCAGGCAAAAACTTTTTTATATATATCAACTGGCTCCAGAAAATTAAACAGATTTGTAAATTAAGTATGCAAATTTAACCACACCTCAAGAATATCACCCTACTGGGTACACAATGAATAAAACATGAGACAGATGGTTTCTGAAAAAATGCAAATTTTAATAAAAAACAGAAATATCAATATAAAATAGTAGTTAAAAGATCAGAGCATTAGTAATAATAAACTGTCACTGGGCCCTAATGACAGATAGATGTTGAAGCAACTACCTAAACAATTCTAGAATAGTTCATGGATATTGCTCCGAATTGGACTGTTAGTCCGGCAAAAAAATACAGCAGATGTTTCAAATGATGGCACAATTGTTAGAGTGGCATTAGATGGATTCGCTCACAGTTTGTATAGAATGAATGGAACAGTCTCACCCTGGCTGCTGGTTCCACACTGCGGCGGGACAATGGAAACAAGTGCTGTATTCTCTGCAATGTTCTCGGCGTGAATGCCTTGGCAGTTGGAGGGCTCCAGCAAGGAGCTCCCTCGTAAGCGGTCCGTGGTGTCAGCAAACACCGATGTCAGTAACGGACTCACACTAGAAGCAGCAGACTTGTGGTAGGCTCAGTGAGCGAGATCAGTAGTTAGTGCAGCAGGTGGTTTGGGTTGCAAACTTCCATGCCGGCTAAAGTTCAGATGTTGTTGGTAATTAAGGTAGTGCTTGTATATCGCTCTGTTCAGATAAAACGGCCTAGACGCGTTTCAGGGTGCTCAAATTGACCCCTTCTTCAGTAGGCAAGTATCAGATTTGTAAATTACTTCTATTAAAAAATCTTAATCCTTACAGTACTTATGAGCTTCTGAAGTTAAGGTTGTTCTTTTCTGTCTAAGTCCTCTCTGATGACACCTGTCTCGGGAAACGCCCAGTTTAGAAGCAAATCCCCATAGCAAACCTCTTCCTAACTGGGCGGTTCCCGAGACACGTGTCATCAGAGATTACTTAGACAGAAAAGAACAACCTTAACTTCAGAAGCTCATAAGTACTGAAAGGATTAAGATTTTTTAATAGAAGTAATTTACAAATCTGTTTAACTTTCTGGAGCCAGTTGATATATATAAAAAAGTTTTAGCCTGGAATACCCCTTTAACTTCAAGAGCATCTTTTTTAACAGAGTATTCCCTTTCTATAAAAAAATATACCTTTGCCTCAGAATATAATGAAACTGAAATATTACTTTACTGAGAGAGTAGTGGATGCATGGAATATCCTTCCTGCAGAAGTGGTCGCTGCAAATACAGTGAAGGAGTTTAAATGGGCACTGTCACTTAAAACCATTTGTACCAAATGGTTCTTTTCTGCCGACATATTTGTTGTTTCTATATAAAAATAAGTGATCATGTGATAGCTACCTTTCATAGATGGGGCTTGCAGTTACATTCCTGTGGGTTATTGATACTAAATGTATCAGTGTTAGATATAAAGTTGACATAAGAGGTGATATAGTCCACTGGGATTCTTATGTTTGCTACAGAAGGTGCATGCCTTTAATATTAAATGGAAATGCATAAGGCAGAGCCATGTAGTTGTCACTGTGCCAGAAATACAGCCAGGCATATGAATCAAAGCACTAGATTTTGTAGGTCCTGCACAACTCCACAGAACTACATTTTCAGCAATGAAAACATGCAGCTACCAATCACAAAGACAAGAATGGCTGTATCCTGATGGTTGTTAGCCACACAGAAAGCCCTGCCCCCGTTTCATTAAAAAAAAAAACCTTTATTTTTAAATCCTGTATATTCTACATCTTCTAGGTGTTATTGGGGCTCAGGAATATCTGCCCAAAGCTCAAGCCATATGAGCCTACTTTGATGCACAGTATGAACTGAGCACCATGTTTATTGCCTAGTTACTGAGATGACTGCTTTCAAAACCAGACTGCTATTCTTATGAATAGTGGTGCTACATCAGGAATTGAAAATTGGATTTTGGACATATCTTTCTGTTTTGGGATTCAAATATATGTCTTTTCAGGAGTCACAATGGATGCTCAGATTAGTACTTTGTTAGGTACTCCACTTTCTTCATAGAGGTTTCTTCGTTCATTGCTTTTATTGTTTCATACTTTGATCACGTAAGTAACAAGAGTAAATATCTTACAA
This sequence comes from Hyla sarda, assembly GCF_029499605.1. Lineage (NCBI taxonomy): Eukaryota > Metazoa > Chordata > Amphibia > Anura > Hylidae > Hyla > Hyla sarda. Next base: position 377,958,562 of record NC_079189.1, on the reverse strand, counting down.
AAATAACAGCACCACAAAAATACAGGAGTGATCACAAAAATTAAAACCACCATGTTTTCACATAATATTGACAGAACCTTGACAAATTTTACCTGTTAGTATCACTATTTATAAAAAATGGTCCCAACATACAGTTATGGCCGTAAATGTTGGCACCCCTGAAATTGTTTAAGCAAATGAAGTATTTCTCACAGAAAAGGATTGCAGTAACACATGTTTTGCTATACACATGTTTATTCCCTTTGTGTGTATTGGAACTAAACCAAAAAAGGGAGGGAAAAAAAAGCAAATTGGACATAATGTCACACCAAACTCCAAAATTGGGCTGGACAAAATTATTGGCAGCCTTAACTTAATATTTGGTTGCACACCCTTTGGAAAAAATAACTGAAATCAGTCACTTCCTATAACCATCAATAAGCTTCTTACACCTCTCAGCCGGAATGTTGGACCACTCTTCCTTTGCAAACTGCTCCAGGTCTCTCTTATTGGAAGGGAAATTTCCCTACAGCAATTTTAAGATCTCTCCACAGGTGTTCAATGGGATTTACATCTGGACTCATTGCTGGCCACTTCAGAACTCTCCAGTGCTTTGTTGCCATCCATTTCTGGGTGCTTTTTGACGTATGTTTGGGGTCATTGTCCTCCTTGAAGACCCAAGATCTCAGACACAAACCCAGCTTTCTGACACTGGGCTGTACAGTGCAACAAAAAACCGTTGGTAATCCTCAGATTTCATGATGCCTTGCACACATTCAAGGCACCCAGTGCTAGAGGCAGCAAAACAACCCCAAAACATCATTGAACCTCCACCATATTTCTTTGTAGGCCTCATTCCATTTTTGGTAAACAGTAGAATGATGTGCTTTACCAAAATGCTCTATCTTGGTCTCATCTGTCTACAAGACATTTTCCCAGAAGGATTTTGGCTTACTCAAGTTCATTTTGGCAAAATGTAGTCTTGCTTTTTTATGTCTCTGTGTCAGCAGTGGGGTCCTCCTGGGTCTCCTGCCATAGTGTTTAACTTCATTTAAATGTCGAAAGATAGTTCGTGCTGACACTGATGCTCCCTGAGCCTGCAGGACAGCTTGAATATCTTTGGAACTTGTTTGGGGCTGCTTATCCACCATCCAGACTATCCTGCGTTGACACCTTTCATCAATTTTTCTCTTCCGTCCACGCCCAGGGAGATTAGCTACAGTGCCATGGGTTGCAAACCTCTTGATAATGTTGCGCACTGTAGACAAAGGCAAATTAAGATGTCTGGAGATGGACTTGTAAGCTTGAGATTATTGATATTTTTCCACAATTTGGGTTCTCAAGTCCTCAGATAGTTCTCTTCTCCTCTTTCTGTTGTCCATGCTTAGTGTGGCACACACAGACACACAATGCTAAGTGAACTTTCTATTTTATCTGCTTTCAGGTGTGATTTCTATATTGCCCACACCTGTTACTTGCCCCAGGTGAGTTTAAAGGAGCATCACATGCTTGAAACAATCTTATTTTTCCACAATTTTTAAAGGGTGCCAATAATTTTGTCCAGCCCATTTTTGGAGTTTGGTGTGACATTATGACCAATTAGCTTTTTTCCTCCCCTTTTTTTTTGTTTAGTTCCAATACACACAAAGGGAATACACATGTGTATAGCAAAACATGTGTTATGCAATCCTTTTCTGTGAGAAATACTTCATTTTATTGAAAAATTTCAGGAGTGCCAACGTTTATGCCATGACTGTGTGTATACGTTATGCAACATAATATATACACATAAACTAGAGTAGCAGTATCATGATATTTTCATACCTATAGCTATGTAAGCCGGTGCGGGAGCAATCCTTATGTCCTCAAAAAGCTCACTGTGCCCTAGACTTTCTGTTTATCAGTCTCACATATGTTCTTCTCACTTGCTCCTACCCTTCAGGGTAAGGTTACAGGCCATTCTTGTTTCACCATTACCTAATCAGATGTGTTGGTGGTGTAGCCATTTATACCAAGGAAAATCTAACATCAGCAGAAATTCAAAATAGAAAAAGCTAAAAACTATCTGGGCTTGCATGAAAAGTAAAGTGGGGCAATCTAATAACTATGAGAACCTGCTGGTTGATGAAACTATTCAAACAGCAATAAAGGCAAACCATCTGCCTTTGGAGACAAATCAACATATCTATTTATTTGTTGAATTGTTGCAATTATGCCTAAAAATGTTTTGCTAAAGCTTGCAAAAAGTGTACATACATAAAAAAAATTCTTGAAGCGTACCTGTCATATCCACAAAAAAAAGTTATGATATATGATACTCTGTACCTAATTCTGATCATGATGATATTCTTTTCATGTGTCTAGCACCTATATTTCTCTCACAAATACTTTTTATCTGTTGCTCACTTGGTTTGTCATCCTGTGCTTTGGAGGGGATATGTCCTCTCTCTGCATGACTCATCCTCCTCCCTGAGTCTGCTGTGCTGTGTCTCTTCATTCATTCACTGCAGGCTGCTCTGTAACCTACCTTCTTTCTGTCATCATTGTCACCAGCGCTACACCTGTTAGTACAGGTTCGTAGTGCGAGCGACTTACCACAGGCCAATCTGTGACTCCGTTTGCCCGTTATCCTCCTTATTCAGACAGCAGGCTTGGTGCTCAGGCGGTGCTTCAGGAGCGCACAGATGTCATGGCTGCTGCTCCATTAAGCCTGTTCGCAATCAGCCGGAGTGAGGAAGTAGCAGCTGTGATGTCAGCATGTTCCTGGAGCATCGTCAGCGCACCAAGCCTGCCACTCGAATAAGGAAGATAGCGGGCGAACAGGGACATGGATCAGCGATCGCCGCAAATCACTGGTCAATTCAGACCAGCAATTTGCGGTGATTCCGGGTCTTATGGGTCTACGGTGACCTAGAAAATAAGGATGACTGGGGCTGTCCGACACAGCCCCGATCCCCCGAATGGATAGGAGTGAGGTGGCAGGGGTGCCACCCCTCCTATCTCTGCAAATGATCGGTCAGAAGCGACCGACCAATCGCAGAAGGGGGGTGGAGTTTAAAGTTCAGTTCCCCCGCTCTGCCCACCCATGGGTGTCCGGGCAGAGCAGGGGAACGGTGGAGCTCACCCGATCCAGGCGGTGGTGGTAACGTCACCTGGTGGCGGCAGCAGCGATCATGGCGTTGTCATAGCGACGGCGGCGCAGAAATTCAGCAGCGGCAATCTGGGTAACTGCCCTGGAGATCTTGAGGACCACAGTTTAGAATCTCTATACTGTGGCCCTTCAGATCTTGCAAAACTACAACTCCCAGCATGCTTACACAGCCATTTGCTGTCTGGGCATGCTGGAATTTGTAGTTTTGCAACATCCAGAGGTCCACAGTTTGGAGATCACTGTGCAGTGGTCTCTAAACTGTGGCCCTTCAGATCTTGCAAAACTACAACTCCCAGCGTGCCCACACAGCCATTTGATGTCTGGGCATACTGGGAACTGTAGTTTTGCAACATCTGGAGGGCCACAGTTTGGTGATCTTTGTGCAGTAGTCTCTAATCTGTGGCCCTCAAGCTGTTGCGTAACTACAACTCCCAGCATGCCCTTCGGCTATCAGTGCATGCTGGGAGTTGCAATTTTGCCATAGCTGAAGGCACACTGGTGAGGGAACACCGACTTAGGTAACAGAACCTAACTCAGTGTTTCTCCACCAGTGTGCCTCCAGCTTTTTCTGTACAGGTTACATCCACACTGGCGGGGGATTATAGTAAGTTTTCCCCTGCAAGTTTGAGCAGCGGAAAATTTTTCACTGCAGCTCATACTCCCAGGATGAAACTCGCTTTGAATCCCCGCCCGTGTAAATGTACCATAAAAACACTACACTATGCTACACATAGGCGTGCGCAGCCTAAGGTGTGCACCCTAAAGCACAACTCACGCCGCGCATGTGCATATCTATCTATCTATATATAGTATAGTTCCCCCACATTAGGTGCAGTGTAGATCCCCCACATTAGGTGCAGAATAAGTCCCCGCACATTAGGTTGGCAGTATTTTTCCCCCACATTAGGTTGGCAGTACAGTTCCCCCACATTAGGTTGGCAGTACAGTTCCCCCCACATTAGGTTGACAGTACAGTTCCCCCACATTAGGTGCAGTACAGTTCCCCCACATTAGGTTGGCAGTACAGTTCCCCCACATTAGGTTGGCAGTACAGTTCCCCCACATTAGGTGCATTGGCATCTCCAGCTTTCAAATTTTGGGGGGGCACACTGGGGGCCAGGACAAAAGTAGGGGGGGGGGGATTATAACAACGCTACATGTATCCACATGAAAAATAAGTGAAATGTCACTTATTTTCTGTGCAGTTTTCAAAGCTGTCACCGCATACTGTTTGGCAAAGAAATTGGTGTGGCTTCTGCACCATAAACCATGCAGTCTATGCAAACATGCCTTTAAAGGGTTTGTCCCATTTATAAAGATGACCCCTATCCACAGTATAGGGGATAACAAGCAGATAGGTTGGAGACTGACTGCTGGAGTCCCTGCCGACCCTGAGGATGTAGACACAGTTGTCCCTGGAGTGAACAGTGCGTACCACACCTGTGCCACCACGCCCCCTCCCATAGACTCGCATTGAGGGGCATGGTCATTACCCGCAGTGCACACACAGTGCTGGCCAGTGTAGTACCCCTTTAATGAGATGGGAATATCGCTTAAAACTGCTGCCTTAGCCTATAAAGCAGTGGTCTCCAAACTGTGGACCTCCAGATGTTGCTAAACTACAATTCCCAGCATGCCCGGACAGCCAACAGCTGTCAAGGCATGCTGGGAGATGAAGTTTTGCAACTCCCAGCATGTCTAATTCCCCTGTCCCATACACAATAAGATAGTCCACCAACATTATATAGCAGGAGCCATACACCACCATACATATTACATCATACTGTTACTGACCAATTCCTGTATACTGAGATGTATAATAATACCAGTATACAAGAAGGAATATTATCACTTACATATTACTATCATACTGTTACTAATCTAATCCTGTATACTGAGAACACTATTACCAATAATACCAGTATACAAGGAGAAATATTATCACTATACATATCACCATCATACTGTTACTGGACAAATCCTGTATACTGGGACCAAGATTACCAATAATACCAGTATACAGGGAGGGAATATTACCCCCATACAGTGACAGATATCAACTCTACACAGGCTCTGCAGACCATTTAAGTGACTACATACAGTTACACAGGGCAACTCGTAGGTGACGTCTTCTCTAATCATCTTCTTCATCTGGCCCAGACCATCATGACGATTCTTTCCAGACACAACTCTGCTCCACAGAACCTTCCAGACAAATATGTTAGGCTCTTTTACAGCACCTATAGCACCCCAAACAGTAATAATAACCTCCTTAGTGTTGCACACAGTACAGTGGGTAGATAAGTGGGTTGCGGAAAAGTAGGTAGGTCCCCCACATTTAGTTCCCCGAGTAGGTAGGTGCCATCTGAAGATAGCTTCCCCCTCTAGGCAGTAACATCCCCCTATAGGTAGGGGGTTACTTCTTGTAGGTAGGTCTCTCTGTAGATAGTAGCCCCCTGTATATAGTAGCAGTCCTCAGTATATAGTAGCAGAAACCCCCCCATTACGGAATAGGCAGCAGCAGCCTCTATAAGGGAGTAGTTATAGCACTTAGGTGGTAGTAATAGCCTCCTTTAAGTATTCATAGTAGCCTCCTTTAAGTATTTATAGTAGTCCTCTCGAGGTATTCATAGTAGCCCCATTAAGGTAGGCATAGTAGCCCATGTAGGTAGGAATAGTAGCCCCCTTTACGTAGGAATAGTAGCCTAGTAGCCTCCTTTTAGGTAGCAATAGCAGCCCCCTTAAGGTTGGAATAGTAACCCCCTTCAGGTAGAAATAGTAGCCCCCTTTAGGTAGGAATAGTAACCCCCTTCAGGTAGAAATAGTAGCCCCCTTTCGGTAGGAATAGTAACCCCCTTTAGGTAGGAATAGTAGCCTCGTGGCCCCCTTTAGGTAGGAATAGTAGACTAGTAGCCCCCTTTTAGATAGTAATAGTAACCCCCTTTAGGTAGGAAAAGTAACCCCCTTCAGGTAGAAATAGTAACCCCCTTTAGGTAAGGATAGTAACCTCGTAGCCCCCTTAAGGTAGGAATAGTAGCCCAGTAGGTGGTAGTAGTAGTAGCCTCCTTTAAGTATTCATAGTAGCCTCCTTTAAGTATTTATAGTAGCCCTCTTTATGTATTCATAGTAGCCCCATTTAGGTAGGCATAGTAGCCCATTTAGGTAGGAATAGTAGCCCCCTTTGAGTAGAAATAGTAGCCCCCTTTAAGTAGAAATAGCAGCCTAGTAGTCCCCTTTAGGTAGGAATAGTAGCTCAGTAGCCCCCATTTAGGTAGGAATAGTAGCTTAGAAGCCACCTTTAGGTAGGAATAGTAGCTCAGTAGCCCCCATACAGGTAGGAATAGTAGCTTAGAAGCCCCCTTTAGGTAGGAATAGTAGCTCAGTGGGTCCCAATTGCTATCGGCAGCCAGGACCCACCGTTAATGCTGGACATCGACAATTGGGCCGATGCTCGGCATTAACCCTTTAGACTCCACGATCAAAGTTGATTGAGCAATTGAACAATGCAGGTTAGCTACATGCCTGTTAGCTCAGCAGAGCTGATTGGGACCTCCGTGGCAAAATTGCAGGTCCCGATCAGCTGAGTGGATGGCGGGAGGGCCCTTAACGGCCTCCTCGCTGTCCAATCGATATTCTGATGCTTTGGCCAGGCCCTGCAGCCTAGAGCAGCAGAGCACCGATAACACTGATCAACGCTCAGCTCAGCATTGAACAATGTATGCAATCAAAATATTGCATGTTATAGCCCCCTATGGGGACCAAAAAAAAGTTAAAAGTGTAAAAAAAAAAAGAGTTAACAAAATTGAATTAACCCCTTCCCTAATAAAAGTTTGAATCATCCCCCTTTTCCCAGTTTTTCAAAAATTAAATAATGTCATTAAAAATAAACATAATCATATGTGGTACCGCCACATGCATAAATGTCTGAAATATTAAAATATGAGGTAAGTCCAAAACTGTGCATTTTTGGTCACTTCATATACCATGAAAAATTTTCAAAAGCTATCAAAAAGTCCAATCAAAACAAAAATGGAACTGATAAAAACTACAGACCCTGGCACAAAAAATGAGCCCTCATATAGCCCCGTATGTGGAAAAATAAAAAAGTAATAAGGGTCACAAGAGGTGCATGTAGTTATAATTTTTTTAACCTGCCCTTGCGCCTGAGTCCTTAAAATAAAAGCATCCTGGTAGCTCAGCGGAGCTGATCGGGACCATCGCGATAAAATTGCAATATCCCGATCAACTGAGAGGACGATGGAAGGGCCCTTACCTGTCTCTTCCTTGTCCAATCGGTCCTCTGCTGCTCCCAGCCAGCCATGCAGGCTGGAGCAGCAGAGCACTGATAACACTGATCAATGCTATGTTATGGCATAGCATTGAACAGTGTATGCAATCAAAAGATTGCATGGTATAGCCCCCTATAGGAGCTTAAAAAATAAGTCAAAAATTGTAAAAAAAAAAGATAATAAATGTGAATAAGCCCCTCCCTTGAGTTTGAATCACCCACATTTCCCATTTTTTAAATAAAACAGTGTAATAAAAAATAAACATTATCATATGTGGTACCGCTGTGTGCGTAAATGTCCAAACTGTTAAAATATAAGGTTAGCTAAACCGCATAGTCGATGGCGTACACGTAAAAAAATACCAAAGTCCAAAATTGTGAATTTTTGGTTACTTCACATACTATAAAAAAAAAATATTAAAAAGCGGTCAAAAAGTCCCATGAAAACTAAAATGATGTCATTACAAAGAACAATTGGTGACGCAAAAAACAAGTCCTTATATGGGTCTGTAAGTGCAAAATTTAAAGCGTTATGATGTCCCCAAAAATGTACAAAATGGCTTTTTTTATTTATTTCACCCCACGGATATTTTTTGTTTTGCAATAGATTTTTTAATGAAATGATTGATGTCATTACAAAGTACAACTGGTGACGCAAAAACCAAGCCCTTATGTGGGTCTGTAGGAGCAAACTTAAAGGGGTACTCTAGACATCTGGGAGTCCCTAGACATCTTGTCCCCTATCCAAAGGATAGGGGCTAATATGTCTCATAGCGGGGGTCCCGCTACTGGGAACCCCGTCTGGGAACCCCAGTGATCTCTCCTGCAGCACCCCGTGTCATCTGCTGCATGGAGCAAACTTCGCTTCGTGCCTGATGACTGGCGATACAGGGGCCGGAGTTTTGTGACGTCACACCCCCTCAATACATGTCTATGGGAGTGGGCATGACGGTCGCCACGCCTCCTCCCATAGACTTGTATTGAGGGGGCGTGATGTCACGAGGGGGCGGGACCGGCTCCTGTATCGCCCATCATCAGGCACCGAGCGAAGTTCGCTCCATGCAGCAGGAGATAGGGGATGCTGCAGGAGAGATTGAAGGGGTTCCCTCTTTGGATAGGGGATAAGATGTCTAGGGGCAGAGTACCCCTTTAACCCCTTAAGGACTCAGCCCATTTAGACCTTAACCCCTTAAGGACACAGCCCATTTTCACCTCTAGGACGCAGCCCTTTTTTGCACATCTGACCACTGTCACTTTAAACATTAATAACTCTGGAATGCTTTTAGTTATCAATCTGATTCCGAGATTGTTTTTTCGTGACATATTCTACTTTAACATAGTGGTAAATTTTTGTGGTAACTTGCATCCTTTCTTGGTGAAAAATCCCCAAATTTGATGAAAAAATTGAAAATTTTGCATTTTTCTAACTTTGAAGCTCTCTGCTTGTAAGGAAAATGGATATTCCCAAAATTTTTTGGGGGGATTCACATATACAATATGTCTACTTTATATTTTCATCATAAAATTGACAAGTGTTTACTTTTGGAAGACACCAGAGGGCTTCAAAGTTCAGCAGCAATTTTACAATTTTTCACAAAATTTTCAAACTCGCTATTTTTCATGGACCAGTTCAGGTTTGAAGTGGATTTGAAGGGTCTTCATATTAGAAATACCCCATAAATGACCCCATTACAAAAACTGCACCCCCCAAAGTATTCAAAATGACATTCAGTAAGTGTTTTAACCCTTTAGGTGTTTCACAGGAAAAGCAGCAAAGTGAAGGAGAAAATTCAAAATCTTCATTTTTTACACTTGCATGTTCTTGTAGACCCAATTTTTGAATTTTTACAAGGGGTAAAAGGATAAAATTTATACTTGAATTTGTAGCCCAATTTCTCTCGAGTAAGCACATACCTCATATGTCTATGTAAATTGTTCGGCGGGCGCAGTAGAGGGCTCATAAGCGAAGGAGCGACAAGGGGATTTTGGAGAGTACGTTTTTCTGAAATGGTTTTTTGGGGGCATGTTGCATTTAGGAAGCCCCTATGGTGCATACCATTTTGGAAACTAGACCCCTTGAGGAACGTAAAAAGGAATTAAGTGAGCCTTAATACCCCACAGGTGTTTCATGACTTTTGCATATGTAAAAAAAATAAAAAAACATTTTTCACTAAAATGTGTGTTTCCCCCCAAATTTTTGCAAGGGTTAATAGCAGAAAATACCCCCCAAAATTTGTAACCCCATCTCTTCTGAGTATGGAGGTACCCCATAAGTTGACCTGAAGTGCATTACGGGCGAACTACAATGCTCAGAAGAGAAGGAGTCATATTTGGCTTTTTGAGAGCAAATTTTGCTCGGGGGGGGCATGTCGCATTTAGGAAGCCCCTATGGTGCCAGGACAGCAAAAAAAAATGACATGGCATACCATTTTGGAAACTAGACCCCTCGGGCAACGTAACAAGGGGTTAAGTGAACCTTAATACCCCACAGGTGTTTCACGACTTTTGCATATGTAAAAAAAAAATTTTTTTTTTACCAAAAATGCTTGGTTTAGCAAAAATTTTACATTTTTAAAAAAGGTAATAGCATAAAATACCCCCCAAAATTTGAAGCTCAATTTCTCCCGATTCAGAAAACACCCAATATGGGGACGAAAAGTGCTCTGCTGGCGCACTACAGGTCTCAGAAGAGAAGGAGTCACATTTGGCTTTTTGGAAGCAAATATTGCTCTGGGGGCATGCCGCATTTAGGAAGCACCTATGGTGCCAGGACAGAAAAAAAAATCCACATGGCATACCATTTTGCAAACTAGACCCCTTGGGGAACGTAACAAGGGGTAAAGTGAACCTTAATACCCCACAGGTGTTTCACGACTTTTGCATATGTAAAAAAATATATATTTTTTTACACTAAAATGCTTGTTTTCCCCCAAATTTTACATTTTTACAAGGGATAATAGTAGTAAATACCCCCCAAAATTTGTAACCCCATCTCTTCTGAGTATGGAAATACCCAATAAGTGGACGTGAAGTGCACTGGGGGCGAACTACAATGCTCAGAAGAGAAGGAGCATCATTGAGCTTTTGGAGAGAGAATTTGGCCATGTGCATTTCCAAAGCCCCCCCGTGGTGCCAGAACAGTGGACCCCCCCACATGTGACCCCATTTTTAAAACTACACCCCTCACGGAAGGTAATAAGGTGTGCAGGGAGAATTTACACCCCACTGGCATTTGACGGATCTTTGGAACAGAGGGCTGTGCAAATTAAAAAATTTATTTTTCATTTTCACAGACCCCTGTTTCAAAGATCTGTCAGACACTTTGGGGTGTAAATGCTCACTGTACCCCTTGTTACATTCCGTGAGGGGTGTAGTTTCCAAAATGGGGTCACATGTGGGTATTTATTGTTATGCACTTATGTCAGAACCGCTGTAAAATCAGCCACCCCTGTGCAAATCACCAATTTAGACCTCAAATTTACATGGTGCACTCTCCCTTCTGAGCCTTGTTGTGCGTCCCCAGAACACTTTGCGCCCACATATGGGGTATCTCCGTCCTCAGGAGAAATTGCGTTACAAATTTTGGAGGCTTTTTTTCTTTTACCGCTTGTGAAATTTTAAAGTATGGGGCAACACCAGTATGTTAGTGTACAAAAATGTTTTTTTTTTTTACACTAATATGCTGGTATAGACCCCAACTTTACCTTTTCATAAGGGGTAAAAGGAGAAAAAGCCCCCCAAAATTTGTTAGGCAATTTCTCCCGAGTACGGCGATACCCCATATGTGGCCCTAAACTGTTGCCTTGAAATACGACAGGGCTCCAAAGTGAGAGCGCCATGCGCATTTGAGGCCTAAATTAGGGATTTGCATAGGGGTGGACATAGGGGTATTCTACACCAGTGATTCTCAAACAGGGTGCCTCCAGCTGTTGCTAAACTCCCAGCATGCTTGGACAGTCAATGGCTGTCCGGAAATGCTGGGAGTTTTTGTTTTGCAACAGCTGGAGGCTCCGTTTTGGAAACACTGCTGTAGGATACGTTTTTCATTTTTATTGGGGGGGAAGGGGTGGTGGGGGGGGGCAGTGTACGTGTGTATATGTAGTGTTTTACTCTTTATTTTATGTTGGTGTAGTGTAGTGTTTTTAGGTTACATTCACACTGACGGCGAATTACACTGAGTCTCCCGCTAGGAGTTTGAGCTGCGGCTGCTGCAGCTCAAACTTGAAGCAGGGAACTCACTGTAATCCGCCGCCAGTGTGAATGTAACCTGTACATTCACATGGGAGGGGGGGGCAAAACTACAACTCACAGCATGCACTGACAGAACGTGCATGCTGGGAGTTGTAGTTTTGCAACAGCTGGAGGCACACTGGTTAGAAAATACTGAGTTAGGTAATAGAACCTATTACCTAACTCGGTATTTCCCAACCAGTGTGCCTCCAGCTGTTGCAGAACTACAACTCTCAGCATGTACTGATTGCCAAAGGGAATGCTGGGAGATGTAGTTATGCAACAGCTGGAGGCACGCAAGTACAACTCCCACCATGCCGAGACAGCTATTTGCTGTTCCTGAATGCTGGGAGTTGTAGTTTTGCAAGATTTAGAGGGGTTCAGTATGGAGATCACTGACAGTGGTCTCTAAACTGTGGCCCTCCAGATGTTGCAAAACTACAAATCTCAGCATGCTAAGACAGCAAACTGCTGTCTGGGCATGCTGGGAGTTGTAGTTTTGTAACATCTGGAGGGCTACAGTTTAGAGACCACTGTCAGTGATCTCTAGCCTGAACCCCTCTAAATCTTGCAAAACTACAACTCCCAGCATGCCAACACAGCAAACAGCTGTCAAGGCATGGTGGGAGTTGTAGTTTTGCAACATCTGGAGGGCGACAGTTTAGAGACCACTCTCTAAACTGTCGCCCTGCAGATGTTGCTAGGCAACAGACTCCCGGACACGCGGCGTCATACTCACCTCCACCGCCGCCGTGATCACAGCCGCCGCCGGGTAAGTGATCGCCGCTGCCGCCGCTGCCACCGCCGCCACTACACGGTTCCCCCCGCTGTGCCTGGACACCGATGGGTGGGCATAGCGGGGGGAACCGAACTTTAACCCCCCCGCCCCCAGTCTGCTATTGGTCGGTCGCTCGGCCGATCAATAGCAGGGATAGGAGGGGTGGCAACCCTGCCACCTCACTCCTATCTCTTCAAGGGGGATCGAGGGTGTCTTGGACACCCTCGATCCCCCTTATTTTATCGCGGACCCGCCATTGATGGGCAGGGGGAGAGCGCTCCCCCTGCAAACACCATAGATGCCGTGATCAGAACTGATCACGGCATCTATGGGGTTAATGCTGCCGGGACCGGCGCGATCGCGGCCCCGGCAGCTGCGGTGGGATTCCGGCTGTGATTGACAGCTGAGTCCCACCCGCGATCTCCTGCGCTGCCCGCGGCAGAGCAGGAGATCGCTTGGACGTATGCATACGTCCATTTGCGCGAACGTGTAATTCGCCTGGACGTATGCATACGTCCAATAGCGGGAAGGGGTTAAAGGGGTTATCCAGGAAAGTTAAACAGGCTCCAGAAAGTTAAACAGATTTGTAAATTACTTCTATTAAAAAATCTTAATCCTTTCAGTACTTATGAGCTTCTGAAGTTTAGGTTGTTCTTTTCTGTCTAAGTAATCTCTGATGACACGTGTCTCGGGAACCGCCCAGTTAGGAAGAGGTTTGCTATGGGAATTTGCATCTAAACTGGGCGTTTCCCGAGACAGGTGTCATCAGAGAGCACTTAAACAGAAAAGAACAACCTTAACTTCAGAAGCTCATAAGTACTGAAAGGATTAAGATTTTTTAATAGAAGTAATTTACAAATCTGTTTAACTTTCTGGAACCAGTTGATATATAAAAAAAGTTTTTTCCTGGAATACACCTTTAAAGACTCAGACAATTTTATTTTTATGCTTTCGTTTTTTCCTCCTCCCCTTCAAAAAATCATAACTCTTTTATATTTTCATCCACAGACTAGTATGAGGGCTTGTTTTTTGCGCGACCAGTTGACCGTTGTAATGCCATCACTCACTTTACCATAAAATTTATGGCGCAACCAAAAAAATACTATTTGTGTGGGGAAATTAAAAAGAAAACCGCAATTTTGCAAATTTTGGAAGGTTTTGTTTTCACGCCGTACAATTTATGGTAAAAATGACATGTGTTTTTTATTCTCTGGGTCAATACGATTAAAATGATACCCATGATTATACACTTTTCTATTACTACACCAAAAAGAGAACCATACCACAAATTAAACAGAAAAGTAATAGAATGTACAAAATCAACTTTATTAATACAATTTAGTAATAAAAAATAGATATTAAAATTAAAACAAAAATGGATAGGCACTGGTGGACATACAAAGATATAGGACAATGGTAGGACCCAAATACATCAAAATATACAAGTATAAGGAGTAAATGCCACAGTAGCTGGTAGGATACAAGAGTAATACCTGCCAAAAGTATACAATAAAGGGTGCCAAACCATACCTACACCTGAACCCCAACGATCGTTTCGCTTTTATGCCGCTATTACGCCCCCTGAAGAAGTGGCATAATAGCGAAACGATCGTTTCCGGATCCGCCTCGCGGTTCGTCCGTAATCTTCTATTTTCGGAATACGCAAATGAGGTGCTAACTGGCACTGGCCGGGATAACTGGCACTCTGATGTCAGAGCTGCTGGCCGCAGCCTAGCTCATCAATATTCCTCCCCTCCGCCTCTCCCTCTCCTCCCTGCTCTGTAATGAAGAGAGAGGGGAGGAATATTGATTAGCTGGGTCTGCTCATCAGACCCTCAGGCAGGCTGGGACTAGCAGCGCAGCAATAACACAAACACATGAATGTGTCTGTATTATGCTTGCATGAGGACAGCCTTAGGCTATATTCACACAGGGGAATGCCTGCACGGAAGAGCATGTGGAGAGCATGCCAATGTTAGGACCGCTTGGAAATGCGCCGTCTTGTTGAGTCCACAGAAAGATGTTTTCAGTGTGAAAATTCTGCTATGTGAACAGAGCAGCAGAATCCTATTGAAAGCTGTGGGACTCTGCTGCTGCGGAATTCCTGTGGGGAATTTTGCACGGAAATTCCATCGTGTGAACATAGCCTTATGCTATCTTATATAATCCAGTATTTTTCAGGGCAAGACCACCCCACAAAAAGTATGTGTGATGGAGGCTTTAGGGTGGATTTATATGTGTGTGGACAAATCCACACAAAATCTGCAGGTTGTCCATGGCTTCGTCCACATATTTGTTGCAAGTTTCATATTTTCTATTGCAAATGGTTAATCCTACAAAAAAAAAAAAACACAGGTCAGCTCACCACCAGTGTGAATAGTAGTTGAATCCAGCTCCCAGGAAAAATAATGTATAAAGCGCACAATTTTTATTCATCGTTTAAAAACTAGACACAACAGCTTGATAAAAACCGGGTTTGCCAGTGGAAATGTTGCCTTGTAAAGACACTTGTTCTATGGAATAAAGAACACTTTTTTTTGTGGAGAGATTTCAATTACTGTATTTACATATCAGCCACTGACCAGGGCTGGAAGTTCTGCGTGTACCTGTTTACTTTTTTCTTCGGACTTGTGCTGCAGATAGGGCCCCTGGTAGGTAGACGAATACTACCCATAAGTTAGGATCCCCCGTAAGGACGTAGCTCCCCCTAGGAAATAGGCAGATCCCCCTCCCAATCATCTTGCACCCCCCCCCACCCTTTGTAAAAGTAGGTAGGTAACCCCCTCCCCCCACACAGTAAGTAGGCAGGTCTCCTTTGTGCCAATGTAAAAAAAAACAAGCTGCCTCTTCTCCACTACTGCTGAAAACAACCGGGCCCTTTTTCTTCTCCTCTGCTGTGATGTGGCAAGTAGGTGTGTGTACGATAAGTAAAGGAGCTGGGGGCAATGGCCGCAATCTTCTCTTGACCTCCTGTAGACCACAGGCAGTGAGTGACAGAGAAAGAAGACAATGGCTTCTTGCTTTGTCACAACTGCACAGCAGCCTAGGGCATCAGAAGGCCAGAGACGCCCGCAAGGCCCTGTAATGTCTCAGGTACATTTATGCTTCTTTCAGCTATATGTGCATCTTAACAACATGCATACAGCTGAAAGAAGCATAACACAGTAGAAAAGATGATCGGCACTACTTTTTCCATTCACATAGATCCTCACTACATCCCTGTGGCCAATGACCAAGTGCAGAAAGTGGTGCTCAACTCTCTCTGAGGCAAAAGTCCACAATAATCCAACACAGGAATGGAGAGATGAGGGCAAGAGGGCAACTCTTGCCCTCATGAAAGAGGGCAACTCAGCAGTCTTGCAATTCATCAGTGGCTTTTATTGATACATGCAAAAACCGTGCAGGTGTACAGCAAACAACTCGCCTCACGAGGCGGATGCCAGTGTGTTCCACAAAGGAGCTAGTTTACAATTGTTTCACGCATGTGCGCTTCAAAAGACCATCTCACCCGCCCTGTGTGCATCAGCTAAGTAGCAAAACTTCTCCCGATGTCATACACAGGGGAGGTGCTCCAAGGTAAGTGTATTAAAAACATATAAAAAATTGTTAAAATACAATACAACTGTTACGATTCGGCAGGCTGGAGGTGGATCCTCTGTGCCAGAGAGGGATTGGCGTGGACCGTGTCGGTGGACCGGTTCTAAGTTGCTACTGGTTTTCACCAGAGCCCGCCGCAAAGCGGGATGGTCTTGCAGCGGCGGTAGCAACCAGGTTGTATCCACCGGCAATGGCTCAACCTCTCTGACTGCTGAGATAGGCATGGTACAAGGGATAAGGCAAGAGCAAGGTCGGACGTAGCAGAAGGTCAGGGCAGGCAGCAAGGATCGGAGTCAGGGGCAACGGCAGGAGGTCTGGAACACAGGCTAGGAACACTCAAGGAAAGGCTTTCACTGGCACAATGGCAACAAGATCCGGCAAGAGAGTGCAGGGGAAGTGAGGTAATATAGCCAGGGAGCAGGTGGAAGCTAATTAGGCTGATTGGGCCAGGCACCAATCATTGGTGCACTGGCCCTTTAAATCCTAGAGAGCTGGCGCGCGCGCCCCCTAAGGAGCGGAGCCGCGCGCGCCAGGACGTGACAGCCGGGGACCGGGACAGGTGAGTGACTTGGGATGCGATTCGCGAGCGGGCGCGTCCCGCTATGCGAATCGCATCCCCGCCGGCAATGTCAGTGCAGCGCTCCCGGTCAGCGGGTCTGACCGGGGCGCTGCAGAGAGAGGGATGCCGCGAGCGATCTGGGGAGGAGCAGGGACCCGGAGCGCTCGGCGTAACAACAACATAGACAAGCAATGTTCAAAAGAAAACCCATAAGTCGATCCTGTCTTTCATACCTGCTTTTTCTTGAGCATTAGTTTTTAGGACCCATTTTGCCTCTATTTCTCTCAGTATCTTTAACCCCTTAAGGATTCAGCTTTTTTCCGTTTTTGCATTTTAATTTTTTCCTCAACACCCTCTAAAATTTCTATGTTCTCATCTTCTAACCCCTATAACTTTTTTATTTTTCCACGTACGGGCCGATTTGAGGGCTCATTTTTTGCGCTGTGTTCTGAAGTTTTTATTGGTACCATATTTGTATTGATCTGACTTTTTGATCGCTTTTTATTCATTTTTTCATCATATAAAAAGTAACCAAAAATGCACTATTTGCACTATTACTTTGGAATTTTTTCGCGCGCACGCCATTGACTGTGCAATTTAATTAACAATATATTTTTATAGTTCAGACATTTTTGCACACGGCGATATCACATATGTTTATTTTTATTTACACAGTTTTTTTTTTATGGGAAAAAGGGGGTGATTCAAACTTTAAATGACCTTTGTTAACTTTTTTTTCTCACTTTTTTTTGCAGTGTTATAGCTCCCATAGGGGCTCGATTGCTCAAGCCTGTAGCTCAGGCTTGGAGCAATCAATCCCCGATCGGACGCTGCGGAGAGAGGTAAGGAGACCTCCGCCTGCGTCCCAGCAGATCAGAACATCGCGATTTTATCGCGATGTCCCGATCAGCCCGACTGAGCTGCCGGGAACCGTTTACTTTCATTTTCAGATGCGGCGGTCAACTTTGACCGTCGCGTCTGAAGGGTTAACAGCGCGCGGCACAACTATCGTTAGCAGCCGGGACCGACCCGGTGTGATGCGGGGTCACGGCGTGACCCCGTTTTTTACACCGGGACCGGGCTTAGGGCGTACAGGTACGCCCTAAGTCCTTAAGAGGTTAATGTTATCTCTACCTTTCTCTGGAATTAACCTCTTGGAATTAACCTCTTGGAATTAATTCTCTGGAATTAACCCATGAAGCCGAGCACACTCACGTCGCCTCCATGTGCATTTCTCACATGCTCTATCAGGCAAGGTGACCCCTTCCCGGAACATATAGACTATATATGTTCACGGAAACTGGTATTTACTGCCCGAACTGTACTTCCAATGTATAAGCGACTGCAAATGCAAGTTTTAGCATATACTACATTACTGGTTTTACAGCAGATAAACTCGGTTATTTCTTTAGATGGCCCCATAACTGTATGTTCTTTCCTGCAATGAATTGTGTGCACCACTTTCATCGACCACATTTGAGGTTTCCCTTGGGTGCTGTTTTTTCAAGCCAGTTTTTATTTTTTTCAGAAAAAAAACTTACTTGTAACTAACTCATCTTTTAAGTTTTTAGTTCTTTTAAATGCAACAAAAGGTTTTTGTAATTTAATATTGCCTATCGTAGGATCTCTCTATTAGACTCCAGTTAGATTGAATAGAGTGTTTTATGGGTTTAGCCATAGGGCTAAATTTAAACGTGAAGGCAAACTGGCTATTTTCGTTGGTTTTTGTTTTCCTGCATTTTTTCTGAAGTAGTTTATTTTTATCGGCTTTTTCTGATTTTCTTAAGGACATCTGGGGGGTATTCTCTGCACAGCAGCCGCTGTGTGTGAGGTCCTGGGCCTGAGCAGAAAAATATTTACCAGAACTATTTATTCGGCACAGTCTCAAGTACTAACCGTATGGGATGGCAGTCTTGGTATGTGCAGGGTGGTAGCTTGAGAAATGTAAAAAAGAATTGGAGGCTGTAGTTTTTCTTTCTATAGCCTTATGTGATAATAGTTTCATTTTCTACCACCACCTGCACATCCAAGAACTCCAATTCCTGCATGCTTTGGTTCAGATGTACTACAAAATTGTGGAAATCATCCACCGTTCCGTTCCACAACATGAATATGTCGTCCACATACATGAAGAAGCAATGGACATACTTCAGGTATGGGTTGGACAACGGAAACACATAGTTTTCCTCAAAACATGCTAAGAACAAGTTTGCGAGGGCACATATAGAGAAAAAAACAGACATGGCCGCTCATCTACAACATGCACCTTGATCTAAGGCTTCTCAGCAAAATTTATTAAACTAATGTGACGGAGCTACCCATCGCAGTACCCTCCTTTTGGCTGAACCATTGATTTCCGAATTTGAAAACGTTATTCTCTAAAATAAATAACAGGGCATCACAAACTTAATAAAGTCCGTGCATAACTGTACCTCGCATAACTGGCGGCTCTGGCCTTCTGATGCTGTAGGCTGCTGTGCAGTTGAGCTAACTGCATTGGCGATATGTCCACCCCTGAATAAACATATCAAGTGAAAACATTATGGAGAAAAGCTCAATGGACAAAATAAGAAAGCATTATTTTTAAAAGGATGAACCTGGAATAAGGAAAGAACAAGCCATGATTTTTGCCATAGAAAATGTGGCTAAAAGGTGTACAGGTGTAAGTAGATCCCGGGAAGTACTGTAGTTGGCCTGTTATCCAGGTTGATATGGTTACGTTACATACAGCTCTGTAATCTGGGAAAACAGCCAACTTATTCTTTCAGACAGTAAGGGTTTAGTTATTCATGTCTTAACACAGAATTAAATTTTAGAGAAATGAAAATATAACCTAACAGGGCAAGAGGTTACATTAAAGGCTAAATATAGTACAAGGCATAAAAACCACAGTGGTTATCATACCTTACATTTCAGCCTTTATTCTAGGTAAGTAGATTTGCCTGCGGGTGTACTACAGGTGATGGCTTAGGCTTTGTTTTGTGTAAATACAGTACTACATTGTGGCATTCAGCTTCACTGTGTAACCACTGTAGGACCAAGCCATATTTGGCTTTCAGAGCCACTCAAAATTGTTTGGTTTTCTGTTGGCATTCTGGAGTTCATTATAGAACCAATAGTGTTTTTTCACTGTCCAAGCAATTGTATTGTTTGTTTGTTTACTTTTATACTCACTATTAGGGTAGGTTTCTTTTAGTATTTTAGCATTTAACCTTTATGAATTTCATTTGGGCTGGGGCATGTGCATAAGAAAGATTACACCATGCACGTGGAAGCCTTAGGTTGAATGGAGCTCTGCCAGTTTGAGACTCTGCTCTTTCTACACTTTCATATTGCATCCAAATGCAGTATTTTAAAATGTTATTCCATTTTGTCTTTTTTTTTTTTTTTACTGTAGCAATAACTGAATTTGTTTATTTTTTCTTCATGGATGATGATGTTTTTTTCATGACTTATTACAACATTTATAAATCAATCTGAAATGCGTCAGAGTTTTAGAGAAATCATAATTTAACATTGGCTATTTATGGGGTAAAAAGTTACATTGGGTGGTCCTAGCAGAGCTTGAGTGATAGGTATCTCCATATTTGGGTATAAGAAGAGACCTGTCAACAAAACCCAGTGGGGCAGGGAGAAGCTGTCAAGGACTGCCCATGAGACTGTTTGTCCCATTCCCAATTCTCAACCCAAAAAAGGGGCATGGCCGCCTGGGAAAAGGGGCATGGCTACTGAAAAGTAATGTCTGTTTTTGTATTTTTCTGTCTTGGGGTCTGTTCAAACACTAGTTTTTATGTCTGAGCAGTTTCTGTGCTGATTCTTCCCAGGGTTGGGAGAGTTAATGCTATCAGCCTATGATAGCTCAGGTGTGGCTTTATAACCCAAGCTCTATTGGAACTCTGTGCTGGTGATTAGTTCTAGTTTTGACTAAGACTGTTTTAGTCTGTCTGTTTATATCTGTTTTAACCATGGTTGTTATGCGTTTATGATAGATTTTAGTCTGCTTGGTTTTAAGTACATCTGTCAGTTGTTGGGATTATGTATGTCTGTTCTGCTTCAACCTTGTGATCTTAGGCTGTGTTCACACTGTGAGTCTTGCTTGTACCCGTGCTCTGTATTTAGTATTCCTGTTTAGAGTCCTGACCCATATTCCTCCATGTTATGGAGTTTGGTTTTGTAATATTCCTGTTTGTTATCCTGATCCGTATTCCTCTATGTTCTGGAGTTTGGTTTTGTGGTTCCTGTATTCCTCCATGTTATGGAGTTTGGCTTTTTCTTGTATCCGCTTTTATAGAGTTCATGATTGCTGACCTTAAGTCTTTTAGTACATGCACTGATCATAGTGTACAAGATTACTGATCCAGAGTGTCCTCTGTACATTACCATTGGTCTATAGTGTTCTCTGTACTTTATCACTGGTCTGTGTCCTCTGCACTAGTATCTGTTTATATATGTTTAGTGTTCAGCGTCCAGTGTGAACAGTGTTCTGTGTTTCCTGACCTGTTTACTGTTTTACATTCAGTTCATCTGTTCATCTCCTGAATCTCCTGGTTTCTGCTGTATACTTATTCCATATTTAGTCTTGTTCATTTATTCATATCTGCCGTTTACATTGATTCCAGTTTCTGATCTGTATGTTAGTACGCTATATCCTGCCCTGTTTGTTTATTTATATCCTGTCTGGTCTGGTTTATCTGGTTGTTTGGTTGTTTTCCCATTATGTTTCTGACCTGTTCCTGACTATGCTGAGTATTATTTGTGTACCTTTATGCCCAATGCACTTTAGCTCTGGAAGGGACCAGCACTGCGGTTGTCGATCCGCTGTTTAGGGCATATGGGCAAGTTGGCAGGGACAATGTTTCTAGGGACAGCTTAGGGCTCATTCTCCCTGTCAACCCTGTCAGTCATGATAAACTAAACATATTTACTAAGGTTTACACAGAAAATTTGGTGGATTTGAGCTGAGGAAAACCCACAGATCAGAGCATGCGTAAAAAAAAAAAAAAGCAAAATGTAGGGAAAAGTGCAAAATGTAAGGAAACCTTTGTAAATACTGTGATTTTTTTTTAAAGGGAATTAAAATCCACAAAGAAAACTACACTCCATTCTTAGTAAATCAAGGCCATTGTGTATCAAGTGTACATCTATTTATATAATAGAAGAATAGAAACAAAACTCAGAAACCAGTGTAACTACACTAGAAAACCCCTCCCTCTCAACTTTCTAATGCTCATGTGCCCACAGAGATCAGCAGGTAAATTGGAAGAAACATGCTATGAAAACTTATTGATAATCTGCCCACCTTCTCTCATCTTATTGATCTACAAGATCTTGTGTGAGTTTTCTAAGCTACAATACAATAGATTTAGTCTGCTAGCCAGCATTTGTCTTGGTAATCAGTTGTATTACCTCCTGTGTATTTTTGGGTACTGGATTAATCTTGCAGGCTTCTCAGCACTTTTCATAAGGAATGTTAATGTAGCATCACTCTGGATTTATTTTAAAATCATCATTATAAAATCTCTAAGCAGAGGCAGACTGACAACACTCAGGGCCCCTGGACCAAATAAAGCAAGGGCCCCCTGTGAGACTCCACCCTTGGCCAGACCTCTGTCATCCCACCTAAATCCCTCCTCATGCCCCACCCATTCACACAAAGTAAAATCAAATTATATGAAACACGTTAACGTAGGTAACATTTTCCACAACCAGTTTCCAAGGAAGAAATATATACCACCACACAATAACTAGATAATACCACCATACTGTACTGAATAAAAACACTATTCACAGACCAGTACTCCCCCATACAGTGCCCATATAGTGGTAGACACCATCTGTACACAGGATCTGTATACCATATAAGTGATTATAAACAGGACCATATAGAGGTAGTTACCAGCTGTACGCAGATCTGTATACCATATAAGTGACTATATACAGGACCATATAGAAGTAGATACCTGCTGTACGCAGATCTGTTTACCATGTAAGTGATGGTATACAGGGCCATATAGAGGTAGATACCAGCTGTACACAGGATCTGTTTACCATATGATTGATGATATAGAGAGCCATTTGAAGGTAGATACCAGCTGAACACAGGATCTGTATACAATATATGTGATTATATACAGGACCATACAGAGGTAGAAACCAGCTGTGCACAGGATCTGTATACCATATAAGTGATTATATACAGGACTATATAGAGGTAGATGCCATCTGTACACAGGATATATACACCATATAAGTGATTACAGCTACATCTAGGGACCTCACAGACGTCTTTTCTGGTCAGCGGCATCCTCTTTCCTTTTCTTCTCTGTCCGGATCAGACCGCCATGACAAGTTCTTCCATCCAAAACTCATCTCTTAACATCTGCAGGACAAACATGTTAGACTCTGCATTTTTCCAGTGCTGTCCCCTCCTCCACGCAATTTCCCCATTTATAGGCCTTGAACTGTTATAATGCCCTCCTTGGTTTCCAGCACAGAAAAGGGCAGGTAGGTAGGTAGTCAGGTAGGTAGCTAACTATGTAGTTAGGTAGCCATATATGTAGATGGGTAGCTATCGAAGGAAAACAGCAGCACTCGCAAGTTGCAGGTGAATAGTGTGTGGCTTTATTCACAAAGCATCAATAGTAGCGACGTTTCAGCCTTCTCTCAAGTGCTTTGTCAAGCAATGGTAAGTACACAGTGCTGGATATATATACATATCAGATGTGATACAATTAGTGACATAATCAATGACGTAGTGTACAAAATAGACAGCAAGCAACGTGTCAATTATGATCATAGGCGTGCAGGCACAAATATAAACACCGCATATACATCAGGTGTCAGGCGCCTATGAACTCGATCAAATAGTGCAAAACAAACATAATTGCTGTACATAAAAAGTCAAAACAATAAGTGCTATTAAGCGCGGTTAGTGTACCTTCCGGTGGGGAGGAGGAGTCCCGGCACATGCGTCACACGCCGGAACCTGTGGAGACACTGTGTGGGATACGGTGCACAAAGTGTTCGCACCACTTCCGGTGCAGGGCGGGGGTGACGCAGGTAAACAATAACGCATGATACCACATGCGCATGCGTCCTATTGGCTCGATGGAGAATGCGCCATCTTGGGTCCTGGCAACCCCGTACTCTTGATCCTGCGCGAGCTTTTGTACTGCCCAACGCTAGTTATACTAGCACATCGTGGGGGTGGGGAAGTACCCATGTAGAGGGGCGGTCGTCACAGAACGGTATCCATTCTTATAGACTTACCCGATTCACTGTCAATCCCTGGTGGTTGCCCATCTGGGTGACAGTATACCGGTCCGCTCACTGTTTCTGGGTCTTCCGGGCATCCACCTACCCATCTTTGTATTTGGCTGTACGCTTGCTCGTATCTGTAGCGGTGGGGTGCTCAGTGCCCAGATGTGCAAACCGTGGTGATGTGTGAAAAAAGGTGTCACCCAACAGTGTTCCTCATGTCCAGCGTGCTCCTCCATGTGTCGCTCTCCACCTCCACCTAGGGAAAGGTAAAAGAAGAAGAAGATAAATACACACATAATAAAAAAGTATTTCATCCTACATCAGCAGCTATCGGGGTATTCCGTAGCATACATTACATTGGAGACATACATAGTCAAAGGTTACAAATTTTATGACTGATTTTATATTCAGTATTGAGACCTGCTGGTTTCAAAGTGTTCAAAGTGTAAATCCATCTAAGTTCCCTTCTTTTTAGTAGACTCACACGGTCGCCGCCTTTCTTGAGGGGCGGTATGTGGTCAATTAACATGAACCGTAAGTCCTTTTCGGTACACCCTAAATCATCAAAGTGTTTCGCGACAGGGAGGTCCTGTAATTTTTTTCTGATTGTGTACCAGTGGTGATTAATTCTGGTCTTAAAATCCCAAGTGGTCTCCCCTATGTAAAGTAATCTGCAGGGACACCAAAGGGCATAGATTATATAGCTGGAATTACAAGTTAAATAGTATTTTATTGGGAATTCCTGTCCAGTGGTGGGATGAACAAATTTTTTGCCCTTGTGAATTAGGGGGCAATTTATGCACGACCTGCATGGGAATGAGCAAGGATTGGCACTGGTGATAAAGCCCTGGATAGGGCCCCGTGGTGACACATCCGCTTTTACCAGGCGATCTCTAAGATTGCCTGGTCTGCGATATGACATAAGGGGCGGGGTCTTGAATTCAGTAACTTTCTCATAGCCGTCTCGCAGGATGTGCCAGTGTCTCCTAAATATACCTGCCACTCTCCCCGAGACGCCTGAGAAAGTGGAGACGACAACTTCCTCGTCTGGTCCGGCACTAATATTCAACTCCAGGACTTCCATACATTTTTGAATACCATTCATTCTAACATTAAATTCACACTTACATGTTCACCCACAGCGGTCCAATTTTTGGACACACTTGTGAGCATTGATGGTTTCTGTTTAGTTACTGACCTGTACGTGAAATCGACAGACAGTAACTCAATTTTGAGGAACGACAGTCAACACCCCAGACACATGCTCAATTCATTGCCCACAAGTCAAATGCTGAGAGCGAAGAGGATAATCACTTCCAAAGACAAGTTGGGGCCAGCTCTTAATAAGATGGCGTCCAACTTTGCGGAACGTGGTTATCCTCACAATTTAATAGACCAATGCAAGAACAAAATTTTACACATGGACACCGATACGGTTGATACCTCTCAACAGAGAGATGTACTCCCCCGCATTGCTTTTGTCTCCACTTTCTCAGGCGTCTCGGGGAGAGTGGCAGGTATATTTAGGAGACACTGGCACATCCTGCGAGACGGCTATGAGAAAGTTACTGAATTCAAGACCCCGCCCCTTATGTCATATCGCAGACCAGGCAATCTTAGAGATTGCCTGGTAAAAGCGGATGTGTCACCACGGGGCCCTATCCAGGGCTTTATCACCAGTGCCAATCCTGGCTCATTCCCATGCAGGTCGTGCATAAATTGCCCCCTAATGCACAAGGGCAAAAAATGTGTTTATCCCACCACTGGGCAGGAATTCCCAATAAAATACTATTTAACTTGTAATTCCAGCTATATAATCTATGCCCTTTGGTGTCCCTGCAGATTACTTTACATAGGGGAGACCACTTGGGATTTTAAGACCAGAATTAATCACCACCGGTACACGATCAGAAAAACATTACAGGACCTCCCTGTCGCGAAACACTTTGATGATTTAGGGCATACCGAAAAGGACTTACGGTTCATGTTAATTGACCACATACCGCCCCTCAAGAAAGGCGGCGACCGTGTGAGTCTACTAAAAAGAAGGGAACTTAGATGGATTTACACTTTGAACACTTTGAAACCAGCAGGTCTCAATACTGAATATAAAATCAGTCATAAAATTTGTAACCCTTGACTATGTATGTCTCCAATGTAATGTATGCTACGGAATACCCCGATAGCTGCTGATGTAGGATGAAGTACTTTTTTATTATGTGTGTATTTATCTTCTTCTTCTTTTACCTTTCCCTAGGTGGAAGTGGAGAGCGACACATGGAGGAGCACGCTGGACATGAGGAACACTGTTGGGTGACACCTTTTTCACACATCACCACGGTTTGCACATCTGGGCACTAAGCACCCCACCGCTACAGATACGAGCAAGCGTACAGCCAAATACAAAGATGGGTAGGTGGATGCCCGGAAGACCCAGAAACAGTGAGCGGACCGGTATACTGTCACCCAGATGGGCAACCACCAGGGATTGACAGTGAATCGGGTAAGTCTATAAGAATGGATACCGTTCTGTGACGACCGCCCCTCTACATGGGTACTTCTCCACCCCCACGATGTGCTAGTATAACTAGCGTTGGGCAGTACAAAAGCTCGCGCAGGATCAAGAGTACGGGGTTGCCAGGACCCAAGGTGGCGCATTCTCCATCGAGCCAATAGGACGCATGCGCATGTGGTATCATGCGTTATTGTTTACCTGCGTCACCCCCGCCCTGCACCGGAAGTGGTGCGAACGCTGTGTGCACCGTATCCCACACAGTGTCTCCACAGGTTCCGGCGTGTGACGCATGTGCCGGGACTCCTCCTCCCCACCGGAAGGTACACTGACCACGCTTAATAGCACTTATTGTTTGGACTTTGTATTTACAGCAATTATGTTTGTTTTGCACTATTTGATCAAGTTCATAGGCACCGGACACCTGATGTATATGCAGTGTTTATATTTGTGCCTGCACGCCTATGATCATAATTGACACGTTGCTTGCTGTCTATTTTGTAAACACACTACGTCATTGATTATGTCACTAATTGTATCACACCTGATATGTATATATATCCAGCACTGTGTACTTACCATTGCTTGACAAAGGCCTTGAGAGAAGGCTGAAACGTCGCTACTGTTGATGCTTTGTGAATAAAGCCACACACTATTCACCTGCAACTTGCGAGTGCTGCTGTTTTCCTTCAATATTTATCTGGGACTTGGGACCAAGTCAACCAGCAAGCACCATCTCGCACACCGTAGTGCTGCCCATTTCTTTCTACTATAGATGGGTAGCTAGCTAGGTAGTAAGCTAGCCAGGTATATAGGTAGGTATTTAATTAGGTATGTCAGTATCCAGGTAGCTAGCTAGGTAGTTAGGTAGCCAGATAAGTAGGTAGACAGTCAGGTACATAGGTAGGTAGTTAGGTTGTTACATAGCTAGATAGGTGGGCCAGGTAGTTAGGCAGCCAGGTAGGTGGGCCAGGTAGTTTGGCAGCCAGGTATGTGGGCCAGGTAGTTAGGCAGCCAGGTATGTGGGCCAGGTAGGTAGGCAGCCAGGTATGTGGGCCAGATAGTTAGGCAGCTATGTATACGGCCCAGGTAATTAGGCAGCCCGGTGTGTGGGCCAGGTAGTTAGGCAGCCAGGTATGTGGGGGCAGCCAGGTATGTGGGGCCCCCTTCCCTATGTACCAAGTTAAAAATAAAAAAAAAGGGATACTCACCTGTCCCACGAAGCAATCTCCTCAACTCTAGCGCTGGTCGCGTTCTTCAGCCTCTAGTGTGCAGGTGCTGAAATGAAGCCGAGTAATGATATCGACACCTGCACGGCGTGGTGGGGGCGAAGGTCATGTCTCCACAGCAAAATCGCAGGATCATGATCAGCTAAGAGGACAGCCGGAGCTCACTTAACCTGCTTCTTGATATCTGATCGGTGCTCCAAATGTGCACCAAGTGGAGTGTAAGTAACACTGTGCTATAGCATTGTTCAGTGATTGCAGGTATAAGCCTCCTACAGGGACTAAAAAATATAGTTACAAAAAGTTTAAAAAAAGTTAATGAATGTATATAAGCCCC
The DNA here is from genome assembly GCF_029499605.1 of Hyla sarda. Taxonomy (NCBI): domain Eukaryota; kingdom Metazoa; phylum Chordata; class Amphibia; order Anura; family Hylidae; genus Hyla; species Hyla sarda. The sequence goes on along the minus strand of NC_079189.1, from coordinate 377,930,645 downwards.
TTCCCTAGTAAAAGTTTAAATCAACCCCCTTTTCCCATTTTTCAAATGAGGTTATGTAACAAAAATAAACATAAACATGTCTGGTATTGCCACATGTTGAAATTTCTAATCTTTTAAAATGTAATGCTAATAAAAACCACACAGTGAATAACGTAAGTGTAAAAAAAAAAAGACAAAGTCCAGAATTGCTATTATTTGGTTACTTCATATACCAAAAAAAATTAGCAAAAAGCAATCAGAATTTCCCATCATAAAAAAAAGGCACAGATAAAAACTACAGTTCAAAAAATGCTTCCAAAAATTAAAAAATTAGCTGTCACATGGCCCCATATACAGAAAAATAAATGTGTTATAGGGAACATAAATTGGGTTTTCTTGTTATCGTGTTGACCTACAGAATGAAGATAACATGATAACATACTTTTTAACTGTAAAGTGCACTGAGTAGAAACACAAACTCCCAAAGGTTGCAAAATTGCATTTTTTACAGCTTTTTTGGCCTGTAGGTTTTGTGGTAAAATGATGGATGTCATTCAATAGTCATGCAAAAAACTATCCCTCTAATGGTGAAAATTTGATATTATTTTATTTGCCTGCAAATTAGCATTGCATAAATGGCACACCCAACATGCCAATCAATAAAGAACTACAAATAGACAGGAGTCTGAAGCCATTGAAACATTGGAGAGTTTATTGTTGGAAAATGAGCATGACCATCTACAAGCAGTGGCACCTTTAACAACATTAAGGCTCCTTTCACATTAGAGCATTCACCTGTTATTAAACATCAGTTTTCTGTGTAAAAACGCATGTATAATAATGGATGAAATAACGGGTGCTAACGGCTGAATAAATATTCATCTGTTAAGACCAGTTATAACATCCCTCCTGTATGGCCATTTTAACACCTCTGCCTACAGACTCCCACAGCCGGGACTACTACTACTCCCACCATGGAACAGATTTCTATCCATGATGGGAGTGGTAGTTCCCCAGCTGCGGGAGTCTGCGGGGGTACATTAGTGTTTGTACTACAACTTCCATCACTTCCATCATGGAACAGACTCTGTTCCATGATGGAGGTTGTAGTACAGGGGCTGAGGGATTGATCGCAACGGGTCTCAACGGGCGACATGCTGTGCTCCCCTGCGATGTACGATGTATTTACTTTCATTTTTAAATTCCCTGCTGGGAGCCCTGAATGGCCAGTACTGAGGAGCCATTCAGGGTTCCCGGTGGGGTTTTCAAATAGAAGCGCTGCTGTGGGGAAAGATGTATAGAATTGCGGGGGGGGGGGGGGATATATATCTTGCCCCCACAGCTCTTCTATATATCTTGCCCCCTGCAGCGCATTTATATATGTTCCCCTGCAGTGCATTTATATATGTTCCCCTCCACAGCGCAGTTATATATGTTCCCCCGCATCGCATTTATACATGTTCCATCCGCAGCGCTATCATAAGGCCCGGCAGCACAATGAACGAAAAGTATTCTACAGCAGCGCATCTGGCCGGCGCGATGTGCTGCTGAAAGAATACTTGTCATTCATAGCGCTGCAGCGGCATCTGTATATAGATGCGCTGCAGGGGTCAGACATATATCCATATGTCTGGCCCCCACAGAGCTTCTATAATCAAATGCCTTGGCAGCGATATGAATGAAAAGTATTCTACAGCAGCACATCGCGCCGGCCAGATGCGCTGCTGTAGAATACTTTTCATTCATAGTGCTGCCAATCATTTGATTATAGAAGCACTGTGGGGGCCAAACATATTGATATAAGGATACTGTTCTAAAAATTAACGATCTCACAGTGACTGACTGACACAACTTCACTTATGAGTTTGGATGTAGAAAGTTTATACACCAATATTCAGCACAATTTGGGAATTAAGGCAGTCACTAGTTTTCTCAACACGAAAAGAACATCGGCACAATTCTTGGCACAAATCACTCGGCACAATTCTTTTGTGGTTCAATTACTAAACTTTATACTTACACATAACTTTTTTTCTCTTTGGCGGTGACCTCTATCGTCAGATAAGAGGCACCGCCTTGGGGACCACCTGTGCACCTTCTTACGTTAATTAATTTTTGGGGTGGTGGGAGCACAATTTTGTTTTTGGTGATGATGATTTTTCTGTTTACACTGAGCACAAGTAGGGGGTAAAACAATCAATTTCTTGGACCTCTCCATATACATTGAAGAGTACAACTGGATACAAACCAACATCTACCAGAAACCCACTGCTACTAATAGCTTTCTTCACTGAGATAGTTGTCATACCGGCTCATTAAAGAAAAATATACCTATCGGCTAGTATCTCCGAGCTAGGAGAAACTGCCCTGATGATTCACCCTTCAAGCAAGAATGTAACCAGTTGATGTCCAGATTTGTTCAGAGGGATTATCCTAAAAAACATCTGAGATTTGCCTTCACCAGAGCATCTAGGAGCAACAGTACTGATCTATTGTCATCCAACCATTCAGATATACAGCCTGATAACATCATTAGATGTATCGGTATCTTATGACGCATACGCTACTCAAATTATGCAAATTTTACAGAGATGCTGGCATATTCTTACATCAGATCATGACTTAAAGGACAAACTGAGTCCTAATCCTAACATTACTTACCATAGAGGCTCGAACCTCATACAACCTCTGCTTGTACACAGTCATTTCCAGGAACCTGAAAAACGCATGTCCACTTGGTTACCCGGACAGCCACAGGGTTCTTTTCCCTGTGGTCACTGTACGTTCTGTAAACATATGAAAAAAACTAAGAGTTTTGTCAACCCTGCAGACGGACGGACCTATACTATTTTGGATTTTATTAATTGTAGCAGCAAAAACATAATTTACGTTGCTCAGTGTCCTTGTTCCAAGTTATACATTGGGAAGACTACACAAGAACTTTGACACAGAATCAGCAAACATTTGAGTACCATGAGAACTAATCAGGACACCCCTCTGGCTAGACACATGAGGTGTCAGCATAATGGCAGAATAGATACACTGTTCTTTTGGGGCCCAAGACAGATGAAATTGGGCCCTCATAAGGGCAATATCGATGGCCTCCTATTGCGGGAGGAAGCATGCTGGATCTACCAGCTTAATAGTAGGAGTCCAACAGGCCTTAATGAAGGCTTTTCATATTCCGCATTCTTGGAGTAAATTAAAGTTATATTCACTACCGGTTTACTATGTGTACCACACAGTCCAGATTCGTCTTCCCCCTCTTCTGGAATATCTGACCCCAACAGGAGTCAGCATGTCATCAAACATTCTTTTCACCCCGCCTTTTTCTCCTTATATTTATATACTAACCTGAGTCACATATACTTCCTCATATACTTACCTGAGTCACATATACTTACCTCATTTGCACCTGAGCCATACATACTTACCTCATCTTTCACCTTTCTTCAAACCATGCTCACAATCCCTTTTCCCGTCCCCCCCCCTCTTCCCTCTGCCCCCCCTCTTCCACCCTCTTATACTGACATGGATCATAGTTACTTGTTATGTTAGGCTTCAACACCCATTTTGGGGTGACTATTTGCCCACCCAGTCATATGGCAGACCCTATAGGGGAACCTTGTAACCATAAGCAGAGGTTTTTACCTATTCACATATGATATATCTCATTCCTTTACAATTTACATCTACATTTTTATATTGGTTATGGATTCATTACCACAACTATGATGACATTATCGCTCACTTACAATTAGCAATGTATTATTGCTTTTTTTATTGATTACTATATTTATAATCACATTATTGGATACTGCTTATTCAAAATCAGCATAGTAACCTCTTTATTATTATTATTGCTCACTTTATTCACCATTTCTGCTGACAATCCTGGGTATTTATACTTTATTATAATATTTAAAGGGTAGCTCCCACCATCCAATTTTTTTTTTGCTAGCCCGTTCCCCCCCCCCCCCCCCCCGCTACGGCACTAGCCCGTTCACTCCTCCCCCCAACCCCCCCCCCCCGCCCCGCATACCCCGTTCCCTCATTACACTTGCAGTTACTGCAGAGTCCGGCAGCGGGCGTGCAGGGACAGCGGCAGCAACGAGGCGGCGGCGGTGATGTGCGGGAGGAGTGGCCTCCCGGCCGGGGAGCCAATGCGCTCGCTCCCGCATGTCTGATTGACAGGCAGGGAGCGAGTGCAGCCTAACTGAAAAAGGACTGATTGCCACTCCAAAATCAGTCCTTTTTCAGTGGCCGGTTTTTAAATGTAAATGAAACCTTTTTAATGAAAAAAATAATAATAAAAGTATATTAGAGATATCTTGTAGTACATAAGTACTACAACATATCAAAAAATTAAGTTGGTGACAGTGCCCATTTAAGTATATCCATGTTAGCCCCATTTTTTGTTGTATAGATGTAGATAACAGCAACTGAGAATCTATATATTGGCACCTTAATTGTAGACTAGGACTTTTAATAACAATATTTGTATATCCACCTATATGAGGTCCTAGGCACCCGCTTGGCAGATGTACATGACCTGGATTGCCGAGTTTAGGGTTAAACTCGGCAATATGATATATAGAGGTGCATTGTCAATACAATAATCATCACAGGATCGCGGAGTGTAAATACACTGACACGCAAGTTTTACATGAGCACAGTGTCGGCTTAAGCCATCACTATAACATCTGAGCCTGCTATCATAGCGGCATAGCGATCACTACAAAATCTAAGTCCGCTGTCATGTGCATCTTCTCACACACGTGTACTGACAGCTTTTACTGGGTTCCTGTGTCTAAGGCCGTTGCCATGCGCAGACGGCCGTAACATGCGCAGTTGATCCGCTCATAGTGAGGATCACTGGAACATGCGTGACACTCTGGATGACAGCTACGGCACGTCTATAACATGTGACATGATTCCTGCTTAACTATTGGTTGAAATAAGGGGGGACTGTTTGATGACATCAGGGGAGTCTATATAAGGAAGGTCGCACTTCTGGCATTCAGTAGCCGCTAGTCCTCTGATGAAGCTGGGTTGCCAGCATAACGTCCGGACTCTGGCTTGTGTTCCATTTTAATTGCAGAGTTTAAAGTCAGCCTTATCATCTACATGTGCTAGCAGCCTTATTAGTGGCCATACAAACACAAGTGGCACACAAACACATTATAATAAGCAGACATATGAATATGTGCTAGACTGACGCTGCGTTTTTAATACAGTGTTGTACTGACACCCAGCAGTGTCTAGTCCAATCACTACATTTGTTTTCTTTTCATTATTTTAAGTGCACAATAAAAGTTATATTTTATAATTCGTTTGGGGGTGGGGTTCTAGTTTAGGGTACACCTTTGAGGGTTTCCCCTAAAGTTGTTGTAACTGTAATTTACCCTGTTAACTCCTGAGGTTTGTTGTTTATTATTATTATTATTATAGGCGCCGATATGATGCCTAGTGACTATATTGACACCTGCACTGCATGGCGGGGGCGAAGGTCACATCTAGAGAGTTTTTTTGAAAAATTCGATTTGGTCGATTCGTCGAATTTTCCGAAAAAATTTGGTTTGATCCAAATTTATTTGCAATGAATCGCTATTAAAAACGGCAATTTCCAGGCTACAGAGAGCCTCACAGGGTATAGAACACTTTGCCTTGCTGTAACACGCATAGGGTGTGTGCTGTGTTAGTGAAATAATACTGTTATTCAGTATGACATGCAGATTAGGGGCGTCGCTATTAGAATCACTGTCGCAGAGCGGCACAATGACAGAGCCTGGAGGTGGCATCAGCATGAGGAGACCATATAGTGACTGAATGACACAGCGTGGAGGTGGTGGCAACATGAGGAGAAAATATAGTGGCTGAATGACACAGCCTGGAGTTGGCGGCAGCATATAGTGGCTGAATGACACAGTGTGGAGTTTGCGGAAGCATGAGGAGAACATATAGTGGCTGAATGACACAGCGTGAAGGTGGCGGCAGCATGAGGAGAACATATAGTGGCTGAATGACACAGCGTGGAGGTGGCGGCAGCATGAAGAGACCATATAGTGGCTGAATGACACAGCCTGGAGTTGGCAGCAGCATGAGGAGACCATATAGTGGCTGAATGACACAGCGTGGAGGTGGCGGCAGCATGAGGAGACCACATAGTGGCTGAATGACACAGCCTGGAGTTTGCGGCAGCATGAGGAGAACATATAGTTGCTGGATGACACAGCCTGGAGGTGGCGGCAGCATGAGGAGAACATATAGTGGCTGAATGACACAGCGTGGAGGTGGCGGCAGCATGAGGAGAACATATAGTGGCTGAATCACACAGCGTGGAGGTGGCAGCAGCATGAGGAGAACATATAGTGGCTGAATGACACAACGTGGAGGTGTTGGCACCATGAGGTGACCATATAGTGGCTGAATGACACAGCGTGGAGGTGTTGGCAGCATGAGGAGACCATATAGTGGCTGAATGACTCAGTGTGGAGGTGTTGGCAGCAAGGTGTGTGGATACAAAGGACCTAATCTAACAAGGAGTCACATGTCAGCACAATGAGAGAGGCTGAAGGTGGCATCAATAGGAGGAAAATAGTGTCCTGACTATGCTACTATGCCGCCTGCTTTAACCTTCTGCTATCCTGACTATGAGCTGCTTATCCCTCCTGTGCCTCGCATCTCCTCAGCTGCCTGTGTGGTCGAGCCGTGCCAGGGGTAGCGACCTGGGTGCCGCCTGCTGCAGCAAGTCCATCCTGCTTTGCGGCGGGCTCTGGTGAAAACCAGCGGCACCTTAGACTCCGCTCCCTGGTAGGGTCTGAGTCATCTGCCACACAGGTCCAGTGGATTCACATCCACCGGAGTTCCTGTATTCTGAAACGTGAGTGTTACAGACTGTAGGAACATATCCTGTACTGGGACATCACATATATAGTATAACCCCTTAACCCCTTCCCGCAGAATGTCATATATAAACGCCAGGTTGTGCAGTGCGTTCGCGCATCCCGGCGTTTATAAATGACATTCAGTTAACCCGGCGATGCGCAGCATCGCACGGGTTAACTGGCAGAAGTCTCGCTGTTTCCAGCAGGGGACAACTTCTGCTTCACCCCCAGGACCATCCATTGATGGTCTTGGTCAGCGATCACTGTGATTGGTCCCTGTGGACCAATCACAGTGATCTGGGGTGAAAGTTCAGATCCCCCGCACTGCCCGCCCCTGGAAGTCAGGCAGAACGGGGGACGATGGCTGCGGGGGCTCGCGGGGACCTGCGGCATAGGGGGGGGGGGAACATCAGGGGACCGGCGGCCTTACCTGGCGGGACCGAGGAGCAGCGGCAGGACCGGCCACGTGGACGAGCAGCGACGGGACCGGCAGGTAAGTATGTGGTCCTCAGAAGCAGCAGTGAAGATCTTCACTGCTGCTTCTAGGAGTCTGAAAACTACAACTCCCAACATGCCTAGACAGCCTTTGGCTGTCTGGGCATGCTGGGAGTTGTAGTTTTGCAACATCTGGAGGGCCCCAGTTTGGAGACCATTGTATAATGGTCTCCAATCTGTGCTCTTCCAGCTGTTGCAAAACTACAATTCCCAGCATGCACTGACTGTCCAGGCATGCTGGGAGTTTTAGTTCAGCAACATCTGGCCCTTCAGATGTTGCCGAACTACAACTCCCAGCATGCCCTTCAGCTGTCTGGGCATCCTGGGAGCTGTAGTTTTGCAACAACTGGAGACACACTGGTTGGGAAACATTGTTTCTAACTCAGTGTTTCCTAACCTGTGTGCCTCCAGCTGTTGCAAAACTATAACTCCCAGCATGCACTAACAGACCATGCATGCTGGGAGTTGTAGTTTTGCAACATCTGGAGGGCCCCAGTTTGGAGACCATTGTATAATGGTCTCCAATCTGTGCTCTTCCAGCTGTTGCAAAACTACAACTCCCAGTATGCACTGACTGTCCAGGCATGCTGGGAGTTTTAGTTCAGCAACATCTGGCCCTTCAGATGTTGCCGAACTACAACTCCCAGCATGCCCTTCAGCTGTCTGGGCATGCTGGGAGTTGTAGTTTTGCAACAACTGGAGACAAACTGGTTGGGAAACATTGTCTGTTTCTAACTCAGTGTTTCCTAACCTGTGTGCCTCCAGCTGTTGCAAAACTATAACTCCCAGCATGCACTAACAGACCATGCATGCTGGGAGTTGTGGTTTTGCAACAGCTGGTGCACCCCCCCCCCCCCCCCCCCTGTGAATGTACAGGGTACATTCACATGGGCGAGGCTTTTACAGTGGGTTTCTCGCATCTTGAGATGCAGCAAATTTTGCGCCGGGAAACTCGCTGTAATCCCCCGGCCATGTGACTGTACCCTAAAAACACTACACTACACTAACACAAAATAAAATAAAAAGTTAAAAACACTACATATACACATACCCCTACACAGCCCCCCTCCCCCAATAAGAACGTCCGGTACGCCACTGTTTCCAAAGCAGAGCCTCCAGCTGTTGAAAAACAACAACTCCCAGTATTGCCGTACAGCCGTTGACTATCCACGCATGCTGCGAGTTTTGCAACAGCTGGAGGCACCCTGTTTGGGAATCACTGGCGTAGAATACCCCTATGTCCACCCCTATGCAAATCCCTAATTTAGGCCTCAAATGCGCACGGCGCTCTCACTTTGGAACCCTGTCGTATTTCAAGGCAACAGTTTAGGGTGACATATGGGGTATCGCCGTACTCGGGAGAAATTTCGTTACAAGGTTTGGGGGGCTTTTTCTTCTTTAACCCTTCATGAAAAGGATATGTTGGGGTCTACACCAGAATGTTAGTGTAAAAAAATTAAATTTTTTACACTAACATGCTGATGTTGCCCTATACTTTACATTTTCACAAGAGGTAAAAGGGAAAAAAGCCCCCCAAAATTTGTAACGCAATTTCTCCCGACTAAAGAGATACCCCATATGTGAGCACAAAGTGCTCTGGGGGCGCACAACAAGGCCCAGAAGGGAGAGCGCACCATGTACATTTGAGGTGATTTGCACAGGGATGGCTGATTGTTACAGCGGTTTTGACAAACGCAAAAAAAACAAAACCCCACATGTGACCCCATTTCGGAAACGACACCCCTCACGGAGTGTAATGAGGGGTGCAGTGAGAATTTACCCCCCACAGGTGTCTGACGGATCTTTGGAACAGTGGTCCGTGAAAATGAAAACTTGTACAGCCCACTCTTCCAAAGATCTGTCAGACATCAGTGGGGGGCAAATGCTCACTGTACCCCTTGTTACGTTCCTCAAGGGGTCTCGTTTCCAAAATGGTATGCCATGTGTTTTTTTTTTGCTGTTCTGGCACCAGAGGGGCTTCCTAAATGCGATATGCCCCCCGAGCAAAATTGCTCTCAAAAAGCCAAATATGACTCCTTCTCTTCTGAGCATTGTAGTTCGCCCATAGTGCACTTCAGGTCAACTTATGGGGTATCTCCATACTCAGAAGAGAAGGAGTTACAAATATTGGGGGGTATTTCCTGCTATTAACCCTTGCAAAAATGTGAAATTTGGGGGGAAACACACATTTTAGTGAAAAAAAATAATTTTTTTTTTACATATGCAAAAGTCGTGAAACACCTGTGGGGTATTAAGGCTCACTTTATTCCTTTTTATGTTCCTCAAGGGGTCTAGTTTCCAAAATGGTATGCCATGTGTTTTTTTTTGCTGTTCTGGCACCATAGGGGCTTCCTAAATGCGACATGCCCCCCGAGCAAAATTTGCTCTCAAAAAGCCAAATATGACTCCTTCTCTTCTGAGCATTGTAGTTCGCCCATAGTGCACTTCAGGTCAACTTATGGGATACCTCCATACTCAGAAGAGAAGGGGTTACAAATATTGGGGGGTATTTCCTGCTATTAACCCTTGGAAAAATGTGAAATTTGGGGGGAAACACACATTTTAGTGAAAAAAAATAAAAAATTTTTTACATATGCAAAAGTCGTGAAACACCTGTGGGGTATTAAGGCTCAATTTATTCCTTGTTTTGTTCCTCAAGGGGTCTAGTTTCCAAAATGGTATGCCATGTGAGGGTTTTTTGCTGTTCTGGCACCATAGGGGCTTCCTAAATGCAACATGCCCCCCAAAAACCATTTCAGAAAAACGTACTCTCCAAAATTCCCTTATCGCTCTTTCCCTTCTGAGCCCTCTACTGCGCCCGCCGAACACTTTACATAGACATATTAGGTATGTGCTTACTCGAGAGAAATCGGGCTACAAATAAAAGTATACATTTTCTCCTTTTACCCCTTGTAAAAATTCAAAAATTGGGTCTACAAGAACATGGGAATGTAAAAAATGAAGATTGTGAATTTTCTCCTTCACTTTGCTTCTATTCCTGTGAAACACCTAAAGGGTTAAAATGATGACTGAATGTCATTTTGAATACTTTGGGGGGTGCAGTTTTTATAATGGGGTCTTTTGTGGGGAATTTCTAATATGAAGACCCTTCAAATCCACTTCAAACCTGAACTGGTCCCTGAAAAATAGTGAGTTTGAAAATTTTGTGAAAAATTGGAAAATTGCTCCTGAACTTTGAAGCCCTCTAGTGTCTTCCAAAAGTAAAAACTCGTCACTTTTATGATGCAGACATAAAGTAGACATATTGTATATGTGAATAAAAACATTTTTTATTTGTAATATACATTTTCCTTACAAGCAGAGAGCTTCAAAGTTAGAAAAATGCAAAATTTTAACATTTTTCATCAAATTTTAGGATTTTTCACAAGGAAAGGATGCAAGTTACCACAAAAATTTACCACCATGTTAAAGTAGAATATGTCACGAAAAAACTATCTCGGAATCAGAATGATAACTAAAAGCATTCCAGAGTTATTAATGTTTAAAGTGACAGTGGTCAGATGTGCAAAAAACGCTCTGGTCCTTAAGGCCAAAATGGGCTTGGTCCTGAAGGGGTTAAGGACCCAGGGTTTTTCCGTTTTTGAACTTTCCTTTTTCCTCGTAACCTTTAAAAAATCATAATTCTTTCAATTTTGCACCTAAAAATCCATATGATGGCTTATTTTTTGCACCACCAATTTTACTTTGTAATGACATTAGTCATTTAACCCAAAAATCTACGGTGAAACTGAAAGAAAAATCATTGAGCGACAAAATTGAAGTAAAAACGCTATTTTGTAACTTTTGGGGGTTTTCATTTCTACACACCTTATCTTTATTCTGTAGGTCCATTCTATTAAAATGATACCCTACTTATGTAGGTTTCATTTTGTCATAAATCTGAAAAAAATCATAACTACATGCAGGAAAATGTATATGTTTAAAATTGTCATCTTCTGACCCCTATAACTTTTTTATTTATCCACTTATGGGGCGGTATGAGGGCTCATTTTTTGCACCGTGATCTGAAGTTTTTAGCGGTACCATCTTTGTATTGATCTGTCTTTTTGATTCCTATCTATTCATTTTTTCATGATATAAAAAGTAACCAAAAATACGCTATTTTGGACTTTAGAATTTTTTAGCGTGTACGCCATTGTACGTGCGGTTTAATTAACAATATATTTTTATAATTTGGACATTTCCACACGTGGCGATACCACATATATTTATTTTTATTTAAACAGTTTTTGTTTGTTTTTTAAATGGGAAAAGGGGGGTGATTCAAACTTTTATTAGGGAAGGGGTTAAATGATCTTTATTAACTTTTTTTTTTTCACTTTCCCATAGGGGGCTATAACACTGCACACACTGATTTTTTACATTGATCAATGGTTTCTCATAGGAAACCATTGATCAATGATTCTGCCGCTTGACTGCTCATGCCTGGATCTCGATCAGTGCCGCGTGCTATTAGCCACGGGTCCCGGCCATTGTTAGAGGCCGGGCCCGACCCGCTATGATGTGGCTCCGTGTAATAGAACGGGAGCGGACTCAGGACGTACAGGTACCCCCTGGGTCCTTAAGTGGATAAATTCATATGTGGGGGTTACTATGCATAGTATAAATTCATATGTGTTTGGTTACAGTATATAGTATACATTCATATGTGGAGGTTAGAGTATATAGTATAAATTTATATGTGGGGTTACTGTATAAAGTATAAATTCATATGTGGGGGTTACTGTATATAGTATAAATTCATATGTGGGGGTTACTGTATATAGTATGAATTTATATGTGGGGGTTACAGCATATAGCATAAATTCATATGTGGGGGTTACTGTATATAGTATAAATTCATATGTGGGGTTACTGTATATAGTATGAATTCATATTTGGAGGTTACTGTATATAGTATAAATTTATATGTGGGGGTTACTGTATATAGTATAAATTCATATGTGGAGGTTGCTGTATTTAGTATGAATTCATAAGTGGAGGTTACTGTATATAGTATAAATTCATATGTGGAGGTTACTGTATATAGTATAAATTCATATGTGGAGGTTACTGTATATAGTATGAATTTATATGTGGGGGTTACAATGTATAGTATAAATTCATATGTGGAGGTTACTGTATATAGTATGAATTTATATGTGGGGGTTACTATGTATAGTATAAATTCATATGTAGGGGTTGCTGTATATAATATGAATTTATATGTGGGGGTTACTATGTATAATATAAATTCATATGTGTTTGATTACATTATATAGTATACATTCATTTGTGGAGGTTACAGTATATAGTATGAATTTATATGTGGGGGTTACTATGTACAGAATAAAATCATATATGTTTGGTTACAGTATATAGTATACATTCATATTTGGAGGTTACTGTATATAGTATGAATTTATATGTGGGGATTACAGCGTATATCATGAATTCATATCTGGGGCCAGTATATAGTATAATATATGGCACCCAGGGGCTCTATGATCCTCTATTGCCCAGCCACCATGGGTTCACTCCAACATAATTTTAAAGGGAACCAATCATCAGATTTTACCCTATATAATGCTTAGCAAAGCGTTATATAGGGTAAAATCTTTATTTTCACCATTCCCGGGGGACGCTCCTGCCCCCAGGGATGGTGAAGATATGAAGTTATAAACTAGTCGCCGCCGCCGCCGTAAGTAGCTCTTCTCATCTACTCCAGTTCTTCGGCCGGGAGCGACGCCCCCTCCGCTTGATTGATGGGCCGCGCCATTGTTCCGCTCACTGAACAGACAGAGCATAGCGATGACGCGGCCCATCAATCAAGAGGAGGGGGCGTCTCTCCCGGCCGAAGAACGGGAGTACATGAGAAGAGCTCCCCACCCAGGTGACTACTTACGGCGGCGGCGGTGACTAGTTTATAACTTCATATCTTCACCATCCCTGGGGCAGGAGCGTCCCCTGGGAATGGTGAAAATAAAGATTTTACCCTATATAACGCTTTGCCAAGCGTTATATAGGGTAAAATCTGATGATTGGTTCCCTTTAAAGTGGCAAGGGGATATAGTAGTGTTTCCCCACCTGTGGAAGAACAACAACTTTTAGCATAGCTGTAGAGCTGGAGATTGGGGACACTGCTCTGTATATTGCATCTTTTCCCATCTTTGTTCTAGTGGGTATAGGGGTATATCAGTGTCCTCCTCACCAGTACAGTAGAATCTCCCAATAGCGGACATCCACAGGGAATAAAAAAGTGTCCACTATTGAGAGGTGTCCCCATTGAAAAAAAAAAAGGCTCAAAAATATTTCTAGATAACTGAATTCTGTACTGTACTAACTCCAGAGTGTAATTACCCATAAAACACAATAAAAATAAATATTACAGTAGAATCTCCCAATGCCGTTTAATCCCCCCTTATCCCTCTCCTGTATTATTTCATCCACCCCCTTTATAGCCTGTGCCATCTTATTTTCCTGTGCCTTGTGCCAAATTATCCTCCCTTATCCCCTGTGCTACATCATTTCCCCTTGATCCCCCCTGTGCCATATCATTCCCCCATTATTACCCTCTGTGCAAATTCATCCCCCCCCCCCTCTTTATGAAGTGGCACAGGGGGACAAAGGGGAATGAAATGGCACAGGGTGGGGAGAAATGTCACAGATGGTGGTAAAGAGTGGTTGATGAATTTGCACAGAGGATAATAAAGAGGGAATGAAATAGCACAGGGGGGATCAAGAGGAAATGATGTGGAACAGGGGGTAAGGGGGGGGGGATGATTTGGCACAGTGGAAATAAAGTGACACAGGGGGATCAGGGAAGGAGGGGGTGAATGATATGGCTGGAGGACGTACAGAAGCAGAAGACCACTGTTTAAACAGCTTTCTTCTGCTTCTGTACTGGAGCTTCTGCAGGGGGGTGCAGTGGGCGCCTGGGCCCCTTACTGGGGTATTGGCTGTATCCCCCTGACAGCGGCCCTGTGTACAAGGTAGGGCCGGCACATAAGCATGGTGGTCCCCTATTGGGAGTGTTTTGTCCCCTATTGGGAGTGTCCGCTATTGGGAATATCCCCTATTCGGAGGGTGCTAATACATTTTCTTATGGGACTCTGCTGGGGAATTAACCCCTTAAGGACATGCTCCATAAATGTACAGCGCTGCTAAGAAGTACTTAGCGCACAGCGCGTACATTTACGGCGCAGCTTTCCTGGATCACCGCGTCTCCAGACGCGGTGATCGGAACAGGATGACTGCTGATATCTATCAGCAGCCATCCCGCCACATCGCCCTGGGGGGTCCTGAGACCCCCCCCCCCCATGTCAGCGATCACGGCAAATTGCCGGTCAATTCAGTCCGGCGAATTGCCACAATTCTGGGTCAATCGGGTCTCTGGTGACCCGGAAAAAAAGGGTGAATGGGGCTGTCCAAGACAGCCCCATTCACCCTTATCCAGCAGGAGTGAGGTGGCACGGGTGCCACCCCACGATCACATGATGGATTGGTCTGAACGACCGACCAATCACGACCCTGCTGGGCGGTGATCTGGACGACGATTATGTCGGCAATAGGGGCCAGCGGGGGTCCCCTCATGTACGGTGGTGGCGACAGGAGCAGCAGGATCGGTGGTAGCAGCGGTGGCGGACCCGGAGACAGGATACCACAGGAGGTGAGGCCTGTTCACCTCCTACTGTTGCTTAGCAACAACTCGCAGAATGCAAAGCCAAAGGGCATGCTGGGAGTTGTAGTTGTAGTGCAACAACTGGAGTGTCAACTACATCTTCCAGCATGCACTTTGGTAGTCTGTGCATGCTGGGGGTTGTAGTTATGCAACAGCCAGAGGCACATTTTTTCATGGCACATGAAAAAGTGTGCATTCAGCTGTTGCATAACTACAACTCCCAGCATGCACAGACTACCAAAGGGCATTCTGGGAGTTGTAGCAGTGTGCCTCCAGCTGTTGCAAAACTACAACTCTCAGCATGCCCTTCGACTGTCAATGCATGCTGATTGTTGCAGTTTTGCAACAGCTGGAGACACATTGGTTGTGAAACCAAGTTTGTTACCTAACTCAGTGTTTCGCAACCAGTGTGCCTCCAGCTGTTGCAAAAATACAACTCCCAGCATGCACTGAGAGACTGTACATGCTGGGAGTTGTAGTTTGCAACAGCTGGAGGCACACTGGTTGAGAAACACTGAGTTAAGTAACAAACACTCAGTGTTTCGCAACCAATGTGCCCCCAGCTGTTGCATAACTACAATTCCCAGCATGTATGGTCTGTCAGTTAATGTTGGGAGTTGTAGTTTTGCAACAGCTGGAGACACCCTGTTTGGGAAACAATGCCGTGGCGTATTTTTGTGGGGGATTGAAATCCCCAATTTGCACATGGCGCTCTCTCGCTTTGGAGCCCTGTCGTATTTCGGGAGAAATTGCTTTAAAAATTTTGGGGGGCTTTATCTCCTTTTACCCCTTATGATAAGGTAAAGTTGGGGTCTACACCAGCATGTCAGTGTAAAAAAATTAATTTTTACACTAACATGCTGGTGTTGTCCCATACTTTTAATTTTCACAAGTGGTAACAGGAAAACAAAAGACCCCCAAAATTTGTAACACAATTTCTCTTGAGTACGGAAATACCCCATATGTGGGCGTAAAATGTTCTGCGGACGCACAACAAGGCTCAGGAGTGAGAGCGCACTATGTACATTTGAGGTATAAATTGGTGATTTGCACAGGGGTGGCTGATTTTACAGCAGTCCTGACATAAACGCCAAACAATAAATACCCAGATGTGACCACATTTTGGAAACTAAACCCCTCACGGAATGTAACAAGGGGTATAGTGAGCCTTAACACCCCACAGGTGTTTGACAAATTTTCGTTAAAGTTGGATGTGAAAATGAAAAAAATTTATTTTTTCCCTAAAATGCTGGTGTTATCCTACTTTTTTCATTTTCACAAGGGAGAATAGGAAAAAAAGCCCCCCAAAACTTGTAGCCCCATTTCTTCTGAGTAAGAACATACCCCATATGAAGTTGCTCTGCTGGCGCACTACAATGCTCAGAAGAGAAGGAGCGCCATTGGGATTTTGGAGAGAGAATGTGTCCGAAATTGAAGGCCATGTGTGTTTACAAAGCCCCCATAGTGCCAGAAGAGTGGACCCCCCCCCCACATGTGACCCCATTTTGGAAACTACACCCCTCACGTAATGTAATCAAGGGTACAGTGAGCATTTACACCCCACAGGTGTCTGACAGATTTTTGGAACAGTGGTCCGTGAAAATTTAAAATTAAATTTTTCATTTGCACAGCCCACTGTTCCAAAGATCTGTCAAATGCCAGTGGGGTGTAAATACTCACTGCACCCCTTATTAAATTCTGTGAGGGGTGTAGTTTCCAAAATGGGGTCACATCTGGGGGGGGTCCACTGTTCTGGCACCAGGCACATGGCCCCCGACTTCTATTCCAACCAAATTCTCTCACCAAACGCTCAATGGCGCTCCTTCTCTTCTGAGCATTGTAGTTCGCCCGCAGAGCACTTTACATCCACATATGAGGTATTTCCATACTCAGAAGAAATGGGGTTACACATTTTGGGAGGCTTTTTCTCCAATTACCTCTTGTAAAAATGAAAAATTTGGGGTAACATAAGCATTTTAGTGAAAAAAATCATATTTTTCATTTTCCTGTCCAACTTTAGCGGAAATTTGTCAAACACCTGTGGGGTTTTAAGGCTCACTGGATGCCTTGTTACGTTCCTTGAGGGGTGTAGTTTCCAAAAATAGTATGCCATGTGTTTTTTTCTTTTTTGCTGTTCTGGCACCATAGGGGCTTCCTAAATGCGACATGCCCCCCCCCCCCCCCCCCCCAAGAACCATTTCAGCAAAATTTGCTTTCAAAAAGCCAAATGTGACATCTTCTCTTCTGAGCATTGTAATGCACCAGCAGAGCACTTGACGTCCACACATGGGGTATTTCCATACTCAGAAGAGATGGGGTTACAAATTTTGGGTGGCATTTTCTACCATAACCCCTTACAAAAATGTAATTTACATATCCGACTTTAACGAAAAGTCGTTAAACACCCGTGGGGTGTTAAGGCTCACTGGACTCTTTGTTACGTTCCTTGAGGGGTGTAGTTTCCAAAATAGAATGCCATGTTGTTGGTTTTTTTTTGATTTTTTTGCTGTTCTGGCACCATAGGGGCTTCCTAAATGTGACATACCCCCCAAAAACCATTTCAGAAAAACTTACTCTCCAAAATCCCATTGTCGCTCCTTCCCTTCTGAGCCTTGTAGTGCACCCACCGAGCACTTGACATCCACCTATGGGGTATTTCCTTACTCGAGAGAAATTGGGTTACAAATTTTGTGGGGCTTTTTCTCCTTTTACCCCTTGTAAAATTTCAAAAACTGGGTCTACAAAAACGTGAAAGTGTAAAAAAATGAAGATTTTGAATTTTCTATGGGGTATTTCTAATATAAAGACCCACCTCAAATTCACTTCAAAACTGTACTGGTCCCTGAAAAATTCTGATTTAGAAAATTTTGTGAAAAATTGGAAAATTGCTGCTGAACTTTAAAGCCCTCTGATGTCTTCCAAAAGTAAAAACATGTCAACTTTATGATGCAAATATAAAATAGACATATTTTATATGTGAATCAATATATAATGTATTTGGAATATCCATTTCCTTTACAAGCAGAGAGTTTCAAAGTTAGAAAAATGCAAAATTTTCTAAATTTTCATGAAATTTGGGGATTTTGCAACAAGAAAGGAAGCAAGTAACCCCAAAAATTTACCACAGTGTTAAAGTAGAATATGTCACGAAAAAACAAGAATATGCCACGAAAAAACAATCTCGGAATCAGAATAATCAGTAAAAGCATCCCAAAGTTATTAATGCATAAAGTGATAGTGGTCAGAATTGCAAAAAAGGGCTGCATCCTTAAGGTGAAAAAGGGCTCAGTCCTTAAGGGGTTAAAGAGTACCTATCATCATCCTAACTTTTCCGAATTCCCCATCCCCATCTGTCCCGAAACTCTAACAAAATCTATCCCTGTCCTTTTCCGTTCAAAACCCCCTAAAAATACCTTTTTATTGATGTCTTTGGTAGCGCAGTAGGCTGCCCTGTGCCAGGGGAGGAAGTGGGGCATGTCCCGGCAGGCGCAACTTCATCTAATGCCTGCCGGGGCACACAAGGCAGGCCTGATCATTGAGCAGCCCTCCACTGACTCAAGGCCAGCTCGCGCAGGCTCTCTTTGTCAGGAGCGCGCCCTGCTGATGAACGTGCACAGCGCTCGCTCCCACCTGTCTTATTGACCGAAATCAGTACATAAGCTTGCTAGTGAGACCCCTAGTGGTCACTTTTTTAACCTTTTAAGGACGCAGGGCGTACCTGTACGCCCTGCGCCCGATTCTGGTGTTTAAAACGGGGTCACGCCGTGACCCCGCATCACACCGGGTCGGTCCTGGCTGCTTTTGATAGCCGGGACCCTGGGCTAATAGCGCGCGGCACAGATCGTTGATCGCCGCGTCGAAAACAGAAGTAAAAGCTTCCTGGCAGCTCAGTGGGGCTGATCGGGACTATCGCGATAAAATCGCGATGTCCCGATCAGCTAGGACGCAAGCAGAGGCCCCCTTACTTTGCTCCATCGCGTCCGATCTGGGTTTGATTGCTCAAAGCCTAAGCTACGGGCTTGAGCAATCGAGCCTCTATCTCGCTGATCCATGCAAAGCTATGGCTTTGCAGGGATCAAGGTAAAAGATCAGTGTGTGAAGTGTTATAGGTCCCTATGGGAGCTATAGCACTGCAAAAAAAATTGAAAGAAAAAAAAAGGTAATAAAGGTCATTTAACCCCTTCCCTAATAAAAGTTTCATCCCCCTTTTCCCATAAAAAAAACTGTGTAAATAAAAAGAAACATATGTGGTATCGCCGTGTGCGTAAATGTCCGAACTATAAAAATATATTGTTAATAAATCGCACGGTCAATGGCGTACGCGCAAAAAAAATCCCAAAGTCCAAAATAGCGTATTTTTGGTCACTTTTTATATCATAAAAAAATGAATAAAAAGCAATCAAAAAGTCCGATCAATGCAAAAATGGTACCAATAAAAACTTCAGAACACGGCGCAAAAAATGAGCCCTCATATCGCCCCATACACGGAAAAATAAAAAAGTTCTAGGGGTCAGAAGATGACAATTTTAAAAGTATAAATTTTCCTGCATGTAGTTATGATTTTTTCCAGAAGTAAAACAAAATCAAACCTATATAAGTAGGGTATCATTTTAATCATATGGACCTACAGAATAAAGATAAGGGGTCAGATAAGGTGTAGAAACTGAAGCCCCCAAAAGTTACAAAATGAAATTTTTTCTTCAATTTTGTCGCACAATTAATTTTTTTCCCGTTTCGCCGTGGATAGAATTGTTGGCGCAAAAAATAAGCCACAATATGGATTTTTATGTGCAAAATTTAAAGCGTTATGATTTTTAGAAGGTGATGAGGAAAAAAGGAAAGTGCAAAAACGGAAAAACGCTGAGTCCTTAAGGGGTTAATAGTAAAAAAAAACAATAAAGGATGCAACATTTTTAATACAAACCAATTGGTAAGATATTCATTGCCACTTGATCTACACTATATCAAAAGGTTTTTTTTTGATGATAGGCACCCTTTAAAAATTGTCCTCTATTGGGAGGTGTCCCCTATTGGGAGGTGTCTGCTAAGAGAGATTTTACTGTATATATATATATACATATATATATATATATATATATATATATATATATATATATTTATTATTGGGTGGTTGTTACACATGAGGTGGTTTTGTGTCAGGCTGTAGCCCACTCATAGGCGGGCAGCTCCCTCCCTGGTACAGTGGGCTAGTACGGGTAGAAGCAGGAGTATCTGTGTAGGGCAGCATTGTCCGCCTCCTCCTCACACACCAGTGCGGCTCCCTCACATAGCGCTGAGGAGGAGACGAGCCTCGCTCTCACCACTACAGCATCCCCGGAGATACCGCCGCAGCAGCACCATCCCGGGAGAGGCAGCTCCCCGCAGCCCTAGCCTCGCTCTCAGCACTTGACACGGCACCGCCACCATCCCGCAGCCCCAGCCTCTCCCCAGGCAGCATCCCCAGACTCGGCTCCCAGAGGCCCGTCTCTGAGGGGAGGAGGGAGGGGGTAGGAGCGGGAGGAGGAGAGACAAGGGATGCATCTCCTGCGCTCCTGGTAGCCGCCTTCGCCCCTTCTTGTGCTGTGTCAATCCTAGGTGCATGTTTGGCTGCCAGTGCACCCAGCAGCAGCTGCACCGCCCGGGGGCTATGAAGATGATCCGCCTGAGGACTCCCAGTATGAGGTCCCTGAACGTGGAGATGCGCTGCACCGTGCGCCTGCTGGACGACACCGACATCTCCTGTAGTATCCAGGTACAGCCCGGGAGGGAAAGTTTATGTCACAGGACACGGGGGAAAGTTGTGTGTGTGGCGCACCGTAAATTTACACCCTACACGTGATCCGTGTGTAAGCGGCCACCCTCTCATGGGCACACACACCACAGCTGACAAAGGAGGGTGGCATGTCTAGAGGCAGGGTGCCATGCTGGAGTGACATGATACTCCCAGTGCCCTGTGTTTCCTTCTACAGGCACCTGATGTCCAGCTGACACATAACATCTAGACCAGATGGTCTCCAGATGTTGCAAAACTACAACTCCCAGCATGCCCGGACAGCCGCTGGCTGTCCGGGCATGCTGCGACTTGTAGTTTTTCAACTACTTTGGACATTTGCAAACGATGATACATAATACGAATGTGATATGCCACCTTTTAGGTCTTAGATCCAGCAGCCTTTCCCAATCTGTGGACTTCCAGCTGTTGCAAAACTACTACTCCCAGCATTCCCGGACAGCGGTCAGTGCCTACATGGAGTTATAGTTTAGCGACACTCAGAAAGCCGCAGGTTGGGGAACACTAACCTGTCCAGAGGAAAAGTTGCGGAGTTGCCCATAGCAACCAACCAGATCGCTTCTTTCATTTTTAAAGAGGCCTGTGAAAAAGGAAAGAAGCGATCAGATTGGTTGCTATGGGCAACTCAGCAACTTTTCCTCTGGATAGATCTCCTCCTAAATGTTTTATCCCTAGGTCTGGTGTGCTTTTTATTTCTCCATGGCGTTAAAGGGGTACTCCGGCCCCAAGACATCTTATCCCCTATTCAAAGGATAGGGGATAAGATGTCTGATCGCGGGGGTCCCACCGCTGGGTACCCCCGCAAGCTTTCATGCAGCACCCCACTATCATCAGCCTCCGGAGCGAACATCGTGCGTGATGTCACGGCTCCACCCCCTCAATGAAAGCTTATGGGAGGGGGTGTGACAGCCACTACGCCCCCTCCCATAGACTTGCATTGAGGGGGTGGGGCGTGATGTCACAAGGGGGCGGAGTCGTGATGTCACGAAACTCTGACCCTATAGGTCAGGTAGGTGTCTGCATGAGAGATTGCAGGGGTCCCCAACAGCGGGACCCCCGCAATCATACATCTTATCCCCTATCCTTTGGATAGGGGATAAGATGTCTTAGGGCCTGAGTACCCCTTTAAAGTCAATGGGCAACAAAATCTGCAGCTGCAAATCTGCAGCAAAAATACGCAGTGGGGCAACCACTGGGACCCCCTACGATCTTCAGAACGGAACCCCAGCGCTTAAGAGAGAGCATGTTCTGTAGATGGAATACGTTTCATTAATTTTTATGGCAGTGCTGAAGATAACCGAGTACAGAACTTGGGCACTCCAATAGTAATGAATGGGGTGTGTGGTGTCTGCAGCATGCACTCTCTTTGAGAGCCAGGGCCCCAGGAATGTGAGGGAACTGAGTTCCTGCACTTTTTCCAGAGCAGGAACACCATTCCTATTAGCAGGAGTTCTGCAGATCCAGCCCTTGGGTGGAAATCTTGGGTGAGTTCCTGCACTTTTTTCCCCCCAGTACATGACCCCTGCAGGGCCCCATTTTGGAGATTGTGGGGGGTTCCAGCAGTTGGACCCCTTCAAGATCAGACATTTATTCTGTATCCTGTGGATAGGGGATACGTTGTTTTTTACCAGACAACCCCTTTAACTACTGGACTGCACAGTCAGTATTTTACTACTACTGGAATCATTTAACTGTTAAAAAACTACAACTCCTATCATGGCATGTTTGGACTGGTCATTTGACACAGGTTACATATCCTTAAATTACAGTTGAATTTCCAGAAATGTTTTCACATTTGAAATGTAGCATTTAAGAGAGAGAGAGTATGGATATGATAAAGACCAATATGACTGTTATAGTCTTAGGCCAGGTTCACATAGAATAAAAATCAGAAACATATTTTATTTTATTTTCCTCCGTATTCAGTAGGGATGCACCGAAAGGGACATTTTGGGCCAAAACCGAAAATTTAGGCTGTGCTTGGCTGAAAACCAAAACCAAAAATGCTCTGCCCCACCCACTTTTTTTTATATAGTTTTTGTAAAATTGTATTATTAGAATTTTTTAGTTAAATAAATTTGTGAATTTAAGTAATCTGAAATTAAAAACTCCATGCTAATAAAATAAACATCACGCCCCCTGTACACTAAACCGGCCCCCGTATAAACTATGGGCCAATGTGAGAAAAATGCAGCAAGCATTACGTACTGGCCCTGCTTCAGATGTGTCGATTCTGCTGGTACTTGCTTCTGACTGTGCTTCTTCTGCCGGACTTGCCTTAGTAAGTTTCAAGCCACGCCCAAACTTTAACCCATTAAGAACATAGCATAGCACTGATCAGGATTATCTGTGATTTATTTCTCTTATCTGCTCAATGGCAAAGAGAAGAAGACCTCTCTGGCAGGTAAGTAGACCTCCGGTCGCCATCTTAGCTGATCTGATCCCCGCGGCCGAAACTGCCGCAATATTGATCACGGCATCTGAGGGGTTAATCAGCGTGATTGCTGATATCCGCCATTACCGGCGGGTCCCTGGATGCCCATAGCAGCCTGTACCCTTGGTCTATGATGCGAGCACAGCTCCTGCACTCGCGTCATAGCCGCGGTGGGACACAGGGCGTACAGGTATGTCCTGGCGTGCTAAGTCCCAGGCACCCAGGACGTACCTGTACACCCTTCGTCTTCTAGGGGTTAAGCCACGCCCCCCAGAAATTATTGGTGGAAAATTCTCTCAGCTGAAAATGCTGAAAGGGCCGTTTTTGGCGGCCGAAATTTTGGTGCGTCCTTAGTAATCGGCATAATCCTCATTTATGGGCAAAAATCCACTCATAAATAAAATGTTTCCAATTTTTCCACTGTGAACCCTGCTTTATGTGATATATTTAACATGGTTTATAGAAGTTACAGAATATGAAACGTTCCCAGTGGGGTCACAGGTAAGTTAAAGGGCTACTCCCCTGGAAAACATTATTATTATTTTTTTATCAACTCGTGCCAGAAAGTTAAACAGATTTGTAAATTACTTCTATTAAAAAATCTTAATCCTTCCTTTACTTATCAGCTGTTGTATGTTCTAGAGGAAGTTCTTTTCTTTTTGAATTTCCTTTCTGTCTGACCACAGTGCTCTCTGCTGACCTCTGTCCATTTTAGGAACTATTCGGAGCAAGATAGGTGTACTATGGGGATTTGCCTGTACTTTGGACAGTTCCTAAAATGGACAGAGGTGTCAGCAGAGAGCACTGCGGTCAGAAAAGAACTTCTTGTGGATCATAACAGCAGCTTCTAAGTAATGGAAGGATTAAGATTTTTAATTAGAAGTAAATTACAAATCTGTTTATCTTTCTGGTACCTGTTGATTTAAAAAAAATGTTTTTCCAGGGCAGTACCCCTTTAACAAATTAGATATTGATAAATGTCTAATAAAAGTTAGGTTTTAGGTGGGGTAAACAAGAGGGTAGCGTGTTCCCATTTCACTGTAATCGTGAGTAATTTGAAGTTTGTTGAGGCTGCTACTGCTTTAGGGAGAAGACGAAAATGCTGTATGTTCTAGAGAGGGATTTTATAGTAAAACTTGGTATTTGGCCGCTGCTTATTCAACATGTATATGACCTGTCATAGTTTTCAAGGATTTATGCATCTGTGGTAAGTTTTTAGTTGACTTTTTACTTGATCCCCAACTTGTGACTCTTCAGCTGTTGCAAAACCACAAATCCCATCATGCACTGACAGCCTTTGGTTATTACTGCACACTGGTAGTTATGTTTTGCCACAGGTTGGGGATCTCTATAGCACCTATAGTTGTATATCAAGTGCTGTTGATAATTCTTTACATGTAGAGTTTCCAGTTATCAGTCAGATTGTGGCTTATGCTGTATGGTTATGTCTTTAAAGAAGCTTTAAAAAACACCTTTGAGACCAGATTACACACGTTTGTTTGCAGTTTGTTTTTGTTAAAATGAAAAACTGATCCTATTATAGAAACTAATGCCAAATGCGATTGGTCATCAAGTTATCATTCCGATTTGATCACTTTGAGGCTTGAAACATACAGGTGTTTTTTTTCTTTTCTTCTTTTTTTTAGCCTAATGTTATGGTTAGAGGTTAGCTGGGAGTCAATAGGCAACTATGAAATGCCATACCCACAGGATATTTGTTTTCAGTGTTTTTTCGCCCTTCTCTTGTATTTTTAGGCTCAGTTTTCCAAAGTCACAGCAACCTGAGGGTATGGTGTTTTTCTTTTATTAAAGGAAAATGGTCACCTGTTCACCCACACTAAACCCAATACACCAGGTTATAGTGCGGGTGAATGGGAGACCGATGCGGGGTCCCAGACTCATTTACGTACCTGCAGTCCGGTCCTCGGTCCCTCCGAAGATCCTATTCTGTCTTCAGAGAATTGCACACTGGAGGCGGGCCTGCCGGCTGGATTTGAATATTCTTGGGTGCTGGTCACGTGAGAGCTCCGTAGGCACAGGCGTTCACGTGACCAGCACCCATGAATATTCAAATCCAGCCGGCGGCCCACCTCCAGACAGATAAGGAAGTTCAGAGGGACCGGGCATCGGACTGCAGGTATGTATATGAGTCAGGGACCCCGCATCGGTCTCCTGTTCACCACACTATATCCCGGTGAATTTGGTTTAGTGTGGGTGAACGGGTGACCGTTTTCCTTTAAATCTTGTTAATTTTTGTCCTATAGACTTCTATGGAACAAAAATAGAAGAAATAACATGTGTATGGATGTTGTATGGTTTCCCCATAGTCATGAAGTCAAATGGTGAAAGAATCACATGACTTGTAATGAAAAAAAAAATACAGAGAATTAAATGCCTATACACAATACCTATACTAATACACAAATTCCTTTTGAAAAAACACCATAAAAACTGAATCTTGGGGGCAGTTTTTTCCAGGACAAAAAATGGCAAAGCAGACGTCCTAGCTTTAGGGCCAGGCTAGGTTCAGACTGAGGAATTATTCAACGTAATTGTGCTTAGAAATGGAGAAGCTTCCATTGCTGAATTTCCACTGCTGAAAGAATGATCTCGTTCTCATTCTCTACTATGCATTTGTGTGTAACTGTGCCAGGCTATAACACCATGGAACTGGTGAGCTGACCATACATATTATATGAAAGTCAAC
Source organism: Hyla sarda (assembly GCF_029499605.1). Taxonomy (NCBI): domain Eukaryota; kingdom Metazoa; phylum Chordata; class Amphibia; order Anura; family Hylidae; genus Hyla; species Hyla sarda. Next base: position 377,904,671 of record NC_079189.1, on the reverse strand, counting down.
TAAACTCTAATATCAAACGTGTAGGGGGTTCTCAGGTGTTTAGAGGAAGAAGATGTTGGTGTTAGAGATGTCTGTTACCGGAGATGTCAGCATTGTCTCCTGCCATTGAGAACACATGCATGCTTGGCTGTAGGTGTATGTGTATAGGGGGTTGGGAAGAGCAGCTATCGGCTCAATGAGCATAGGCAACTTGACAAACTTACAGCAGATTTTTTCTAACTGGAACAAAGATTCAAGTGGGTAGATGATGAGTTTGACTGACTTATAGCTAATATTTATGGATTCCTTTATGGAAGTTAGCTGGATCTGCCAATGGTATACAGATAAATAGCTCTTGTCTTTACTCTGAACACTACTGTATGTGTGGGCGTAGGACAGTTTTATTCACTTTGTAAATTGTGTACAAGCACATCATTTTTTAAAGTTTTTTCAGTGTATGATATGTGTGTGACTAATATAGAACTTTTTATTTATTTATTAAATATGTAAGCATAAATATATTGTGCAATATGATGGTAGGGGTTTATATGCTTTAATAGAATAGTTCTTCACTCGTATGTGCAGTTGTGTTAATGAACTTGTTCAACAAAATAAAGCTTTAAAGGGGGTTGACTGGCTTAATAAAAAACAAAAAAACACATTACCTCACTGATCTCCTGCCGATCTGGCGGTGCCCAAGTCCCAACTGACCATTCAGTAAATTGCTGCCTGCATTAGTGACACGACTCAGCTAGTCATTGGCTAAGCAGGTATTTCTTGTGTGTCAAAAAAGAGACCAGGAAGTAAAGATCAGCATTTTTGTTACAAATTTGTCAGGTGAGGTTTTTATTTTTTAGTTTTTTTTTTACTTTTATTTATTTTATTTTAATTTATAATTTTTTTTTATTTCATCCATTTCCCCACCCCCAACAGCCCCTTTAAAGCATAGTATGGAAGCCAATAAATTTATAGGGTTATAAACGCTCACAAATCCATTTGTACACAACATTTATAAGTCCATTATGTGAAAGGGTTTGTTAAATATTTAATATGCTCCACCTTTTCCATTCTTGTGCTTTGAGTCTTCTTCCTACATATATTATTTACTGGTGTGGGCTTTTTACATTGTAGTGTTTCACCACTGGTTAGTTCCAGTTGCAAGCACTGGAGGTTGTCTTAATCAGCAGCTGTGAAATATGGCGTTCCCTCACTGTGATAAATGATGGCCGCTCTCCTCCCTGACCACTGTGCACATGCCCTGTATCTCATCTGGGACATACACAGGACAGTGCTGTTTGGATAGTTTTCTCTGCTTCCGACGTCTGTGACTGGTCTTGATCTGGGACTCTATGGGAAAGGGGTAGCAAGAATATAGCACAAGAACTGTCAAGCCATACAAGGCTACAATTTTATGACCCACAAGGCATGATAGTGCTTGTCAGCATTGAGACAATAGTCCACCGGGAATACTTCTAATTCATATAGAGAAACCGTGATCAAATATGAAGCAGACAAGAAATGTTGCATTGATAATCACCAACATGATAGAATTAACCCTCCAAAATATGTGAGCCTCACATCCCCTTTAAAGGGGTACTCCTCTGCCCTAGCGCTCGGAACATTTTGTTCCAAACACTGGCTTCGGGGATCGCGACGTAACGCCGCGCCCCCTCAGCCATTCGGTGGAGGTGCCAGGACTGGGACCACCACCGATCTGATATTGATGGACCATTGGTATTAAAATCTTAAAAAACCCTTTTGGTAAAAAAGAATTGTAACTCCAGTGCCGTATTATGGCACATATGTTCATACATAGGAAAAGAGTAGTTGCAACCAATAGGGTATATTAACAACAAAAAGACCCCAGGGTGGGTTAGGGTAATAATAACCAAGAAACACCTTTGACCCTGGAAAACCCAGGGTCACTGATACCCTTATTAGATCCCACCCCTAAAACTTAACTTTTATTTGTGTTCAGATTAGAATTAATAAATAATGAGTATATAGTAAATGATGAGTGTATTCACTTAAAATCACGGGTTGGTGTGCTTTGTAATAGTATTTGGATTGTATCCAGTTAACCACTGTGTATGTATCAAATATCCCAGGTGGGCTGCAGTACCACCATAGATTGCACACCAACTACCGCTAGTTAAAATGCTGTAAATGCCCCCTCTACATGTTTCACTACTTCCGTAGCGTCTTCAGGAGGGAAAATGGGCATCTTCCCTCCTGAAGACGCTACGGAAGTAGTGAAACATGTAGAGGGGGCATTTACAGCATTTTAACTAGCGGTAGTTGGTGTGCAATCTATGGTGGTACTGCAGCCCACCTGGGATATTTGATACATACACAGTGGTTAACTGGATACAATCCAAATACTATTACAAAGCACACCAACCCGTGATTTTAAGTGAATACACTCATCATTTACTATATACTCATTATTTATTAATTCTAATCTGAACACCAATAGGGTATATTCGCACACACAGATAAAAGTTCTGCAGGTACAAATCATTTCCATTTGAAAAGGGTTATTTCTGCAGCAGGTGCATGAAATTCTGCAAGCCTCATTCAGTTTAATAAGACATTAGGTTAATGTAGATATACCCATTGAGTCCTTGTTTAATTAGTTTATATGTGCTACCTTACTGTTATGCCCCTTTCCATAAAAGTACTGTATATGTGGGATCAGCGCCTATGATGTCCATATGGCCTAATAAGTATGAAAAGGGGTTACCTTCCTGACAACAACTGCTTTAAGCCCTGCTGGATACCAAAAAGCCTGCTTAACTAAAAAGAGTTCCCCTGCTTACCCTGTAACATCTTTGTAGAATAGCCTATGTCAGCTATAGAATCTGAGCTGTGAACCAGATTCTCCTTCTTGTTTTATTGCCTTTAGCGATAGTGAAGCTCTGCTAGTGAAGCAAAATGGAGTGGTCAGGTTGCAATGTAATATAATTACAATACGCACTTCAAAGCAAATGTTTCCTACAGGTTTCTTAAGACTGGATGAAAAAAGAAGAGAAGATTTATGTGTAGAAATGGGAAAGAGATGTGCCTTACTGTGCTGTAACTTAGTCTTTACCCAATGGTATGCTTTGTATATTTCAAGGTATGCGTTTACATTTACACCAGGCTTTCCTTTCCTCAGTAAAATCTTTGAAGTAATTCAAAACAATAGCACAATGGCCAAATATCTCAGAAAATTCATGAACGCTGACATGTCATGATATATCATAAAGACAGAAAGAGGTAAAATTATAGAACATAACCTTTAGTTATTTTCTTTAAAAGTCAACAATATGTAAGACCATAAAGTACATGAACTAAGCACAAGTAAAAAGCAGCCTGATTGCTCTCAAATAAACATACAACTTACTGCCTTGTGACAATGAAGAATCAATAATCCAAGGGATAGAAATGGAATGAACTCAAAATATGGTGTCCAGTCAGGGTCGGGGCTAGACTGTTTTGCATCCTACTCACCTCTGTAGGGGGAGGATGGTGGATATATTATTAGTTCCTTTCCTTTACAAAACATTATAATACCGTATACCTCTAAATAACTCATACAACTACCAAATAACATCAGTATACTGACAATAACAACAGTATACAAGGATATATTATTACTTCCTTTCCTTTACAAAACATAATACCGTATACCTCTAAATAACTCATACAACTTATACAACTACCAAATAACATCAGTATACTGACAATAACAACACTATACATATTACCATCCTCTTACTAATCAAATCCTGTATACTGAGATCAATATTACCAATAATACCAGTATACAAGGAGGAATATTATCACCATACATATTACTATCATACTGTTACTGACCAAATCCTGTATACTGAGACCAATATTAACAATAATACCAGTATACAAGAAGGAATACTATCACCATACACAAAGGCGGCTCTAAACTTTGTGAGGCCTTAGGCGATACTTGACCGTGAAACCCTCACTAACGAGATGTCCTGGCATAGTGTGGGCTGACCGCACCCTGGGTAAGGCAAAGTATTGTAGGTAGGAAGTTAGGCAGGTAATCCCACTATAGATATGTAAACAGGTAGGTAGGTGGTTAGGCAGGTAACCATCTATAGGGATGTAGACAGGTAGGTAGTTAGGTAGGTAATTCCCCTTGTAGGTATGTAGATAGGTAGGCAGTTAGGCATGTAATCCTTCCGTAGGTATGTAGATATGTAGTTAGGTAGGTAATTCCACTGTAGGTATGTAGACAGGCGGTTAGGCAGGTAATCCCCTGTAGGTATGTAGACAGGTAATTAGGTAGGTAATTCCCCAGTATGTATATAGACAGGTAGTCAAGCAGAAAATCCCCTTGTAGGTATGTAGATAGGTAGGTAGTTAGGTAGGTAATTCCCCTTGTAGTTATGTACATAGGTAGGTAGGATTTTAGGCAGATAATCCCCTTGTAGGTATGTAGATAGGTAGGAAGTTATGCAGGTAATCCTCCTGTAGGTATGTAGACAGGTAGTTAGGTATGTAATTCCCCTGTAGGTATGTAGACAGGCGGTTTGGCAGCTAAACCCCCTGTAGGTATGTAGACAGGTAGTTGGGTAGGCAATTCCCCTGTAGGTATATAGACAGGTTATTAGATAGGTAGTTAAGCAGAAAATCACCTTTTAGGTATGTAGATAGGTAGGTAGTTAGGTATGTAATTCCTCTTGTCGGTATGTAGATAGGAAGGTAGGATATTAGGCAGATAATCCCCTTGTAGGTATGTAGGTAGGTAGAAAGTTAGGCAGGTAATCCCCCTGTAGGTATGTAGACAGGTAGTTAGATAGGTAATTCTCCTTTAGGTATATAGACAGGTCATTAGATAGGTAGTTAAGCAGAAGATCACCTTGGAGGTATGTAGATAGGTAGGGTAGGTAAGAAGTTAGGCAGGTTATCCCCCGGTATATATCCCACCATCTAGGCTCATATCAAGGTAGTTGGATCTGCCTATCAGTGCCTCCAAGAAAGAAATAATTGTGTGGGGTGTTCAGACCTCTGGGATCCCTGTGATCTCCAATATCTCTCTCCCCACTGCATAGTTTTGTACACACTCCAAGCATTGTCTAGGGTGAATTTTTGGTATGTTAAGGCCTATTTAGGGACATTGTAGGGGCATTTAGGGATTAGTAACAGTCCTTTACATTCCTTTAGGGTATGTTCACACTGAGGAATCGGGGCGGAAATCAAGCAGAAATTTCTGCCTCAAAATATTGTTACTTTTCCACAAGAACTCACAGAGATTTCTTGCGGAATTTCGCGCGGAATTCGAGCAGAATTCGAGCGGAATTCCACACGCGGAAATGAAAATTTCAAGCGGAGGAGGAGAAGAGTATAATATATATATATTATCCTCTTTTTTTTTCATGCGGAAATTCCACGCCAATTCCGCGCCATTTCCGCGCCAATTCCGTGTGGAAATGATTCTGACTGAAAAAAAAAATTAACATTGATCTCTATGGGAGAACGACGCTGATTCCGCCTGAAAGAAAGAACAAGTTCTTTCTTCAAGCGGAACAGACTTCCTCGTCAGAATTCTGCTTGAGGAAATTCCTCAGTGTGAACTGAGGGGCAGAAATTCTGCACAGCTCTATGGGGATTTTCACTGCTGAATGAATTGGAGAGGAAAAGCGAACAGATTACTCGTGGAAATTCCTCTCCAATTCCTCAGTGTGAACGTACCCTTAGTCTTTAGGCAATTCATTGGCTTTTAATTTTAAGGAAATGTATCACCAGCATTTTAAAAAAAAGGTTTTTTAAAATATATTTTAAAATAAATGTAAAATGTTGCAGTTTTCAATTTGGACACTGGGGCTATTAATAGACTGATACCAGGGGGTGATTGAAACTACATGTTACGCCGAGCGCTCCGGGTCCCCGTTCCTCCCCGGAGCGCTCGCCTCATCCTCGTTACTGCAGCGCCCCGGTCAGATCCACTGACCGGGTGCGCTGCGGTACCGCCTCCAGCCGGGATGCGATTCGCGATGCGGGTGGCGCCCGCTCGCGATGCGCACCCCGGCTCCCGTACCTGACTCGCTCTCCGTCGGTCCTGTCCCGGCGCGCGCGGCCCCGCTCCCTAGGGCGCGCGCGCGCCGGGTCTCTGCTATTTAAAGGGCCACTGCGCCGCTGATTGGCGCAGTGGTTCTAATTAGTGTGTTCACCTGTGCACTCCATATATATACCTCACTTCCCCTGCACTCCCTCGCCGGATCTTGTTGCCCTTGTGCCTAGTGAAAGCGTTCCCTTGTTTGTTCCTAGCCCGTGTTCCAGACCTCCTGCCGTTGCCCCTGACTACGATCCTTGCTGCCTGCCCTGACCTTCTGCTACGTCCGACCTTGCTTTTGCCTTATCCCTTGTACCCTGCCTATCTCAGCAGTCAGAGAGGTTGAGCCGTTGCCGGTGGATACGACCTGGTTGCTACCGCCGCTGCAAGACCATCTCGCTTTGCGGCGGGCTCTGGTGAAAACCAGTAGCGACTTAGAACCGGTCCACCGACACGGTCCTCGCCAAACCCTCTCTGACACAGAGGATCCACCTCCAGCCTGCCGATCCGTGACACTACAATATACCTGGCCGAAACCAAATCTAACATATCTGGCCAAATTAGTTACTGAATTCATTCAAATGAAAGTGGATTTAATGTGTCCAGACTAAAGTAATCAACTGCTGATCTGATTGAATTTTGGCCAAGGTTATTGTAGTTTCATTAACCAGATAATGGGGGGCTTGGTCATTGGACCAATAAGAGACTGGTTTATAATGGCCAGACTGTGAGTTTAGCTCTCTGTTTATATCTACTGTGTTCCTTCCTTTCTTGCCTGTTATTTTATACTACCTTATGCACTTGTGGATTACTGTTAGAGATGAAGGAACTTAACAGTAAATTCGATTTGTCACGAACTTCTCGGCTCGGCAGTTGATGACTTATCCTGCGTAAATTAGTTCAGCTTTCAGGTGCTCCGGTGGGCTGGAAAAGGTGGATACAGTCCTAGGAAAGAGTCTCCTAGGACTGTATCCACCTTTTCCAGCCCACGGGAGCACCTGAAAGCTGAACTAATTTACGCAGGATAAGTCATCAACTGCCGAGCCGAGAAGTTCGTGACAAATCGAATTTACTGTAAGTTCGCTCATCTCTAATTGCTGTATTTGAATTTTGACTTGGCTACTGTCTGTATATTTTCCTTCATTAACCCTTGCTTGTCTTATTGGTATTGATCTTAGATTGTTAGACCCTCTGTTAGCTATTTATTTATCTAGTCTTGCTCTTTTATGCCTGGTTCAGATATTGAATTTTGTGTTAGCTTTGACTTGTTGTGACTACTTGGTCTATGTGATCAGTTGTACGGTGCATCTGGCACTGTGCTACAGTTTCCATTATAAACAATATACAACTATATTGCATGTACTGTAGATGTTAGTAACCTCCCGTGTTCCTTTCTATTCCCTACTGGGAAAGAAGTTTTATGAAGATAACAGCTTGTCACACCGATGACAAGCTGAGTGTTTACTCTGTTTTAATCTCTGTAATTTCTGTTCCCTCTGTGACATAAAGTTTGCTTTGAATCACCCAGCACAGCTTCTAAGAAAAGCTACTTTTACTATTTGCAGACACATCTCTCAGCTGTCACCACACCCCTGGACTAATATTATAGTGTTGCCAAAATACAAGTACACATTACATTGGATTGTCTCCTCACAGATCCATAACGAAAGGCCAAATGGTATTGTAATCACTGAATTGTTATACATCAGTATTATGAGTTTATAGTAAAAAATAAATGTTTGGTATATAGAGCAGAAATTATGCAGAATCGGTGCTTATGTCCACTGAAATTTGTTGTGGAAATAAGTGCCAAACAAAGAGAAAGAGACATCACATATACTGCTCTGCCACTGCTAAAAATATAGCAATATAGTTATGGTTATCCTGTATGATTACAGTTCGTTGGTGCACTGGGGCCTGTCGCCTGGACCACTCCTGTCTCCTCCTGTCCTCCATGCCCGAGCTGCCCCCAGAAGTGACATGTGACAGACCCACTGAGGAACAGCGCATACGCAAGATCTTGCATGAATCATGGCTCCATGTCACTGCTGAGAGACGGATTGGCCTTGGCGGTCAGGGGCGGGGTTTCAGGAGAGGACTGAAGTCACCAACGAAATGTAAGCATGCAGAATAGCCATGGCTACATCGCTATATTTTTTAACAGTGGCAAGACAGAATATATATGATCTCACTTTTCCTTTAAACAAAGGTACTCTGCTTGCGGATTACGCCAAATTCCACAGTGTGAATTGGTCCACGTAAGGGCCAATCACACCAATTTTAGGTCTGTGCAGCAGAATCTCTTGGTGTAATTCCTGATCACAACTCCCTGTAGAGATTTTGTAGTGTGAACACTTAAAGTGTCATGTACGTGTAGAGGTAGAGAGCCGGCACTACAAGAACTAAGCCACAAAAAATCACGGAGGAGCGCAACTGGACTGGAGCCGGACGTAGCAGACCTGTATCGGCGGTGCTCAGCTCTAAGACAACAGCAAATGGCGTAGAAGAAGAGAACAGACAGAGCGACACTCACCAGGCAGGTACTTCTTTATTCACGGAGCTGTGACATCAAACAGGGTACAGGCGGGGGAGTGGGATGGAGGAGGGGCAGCCGGAACAAGTAGTTTCGTGCGCTGTGCGCACTTCCTCAAGCCGGATGGGACATACGGATCTTCCATACACAGACATGCTCGCTCAGAAGGGAGAGGCAAATAATAAGCCACTGTCAACACTTCTGGGAGGGGCTAATCTTCTCTGGGTTTAACCTGTTAAGGACCAAGTGCGTAAACTTATGCCTCTAGTCCCGGTCCCGTGATATAAGGCGGGGTTACACGGTAACCCTTCATCATATCACGGCGGGCCCGGCGTCATAGTGAAGCCGGGACCCGCTTCTAATAGTAAAATAAAATGTGAAAGTAAAATGTGCCGGTTAGCTCAGGGAGCTGTTCGGGATCACTGCGGTATAATCACGGCATCCCGAACAGCTGTACTTCAGGCGGAAGGTCTCTTACCTTCCTTCCTGCAGTCCGATCGCCGAATGAATGCTTCAAGCCTGAGATCCAGGCTTGAGCATTCAATCGCCGAACACACTGATTGATGCATTCCTATGGAGATGCATCAATCAGTGGTAAAGATCAGTACATGCAATGTTATAGACCCCCTGGGGGCTATAATATGGCATAAGAAAAGTGTTAAAAAATCATTAAGCCTTTCAATGATCCCTTCCCCTAATAAAAGTTTGAATCACCCGGCATTTCCAAGAATAAAAAAAACAGTGTAAATAAAAATAAGCATATGTGGTATCGCCGCATGCGGAAATGTCCGAATTATAAAAATATACCGCTTTTTAAACCGCACGTTCAATGGCGTACGCGCAAAAAAATTCCAAAGTCCAAAATAGCTTATTTTTGTCACTTTTTATACAATTAAAAGATGAATAAAAAGCGATCAAAAAGTCAGATCAATGCAAAAATGGTACTGACAAAAACTTCAGATCACGGCGTAAAAAATTGAGCCCTCATAGCCCCCTGAACATGGAAAAAAAAAAAAGTTATAGGGCTCAGAAAATGATAATTTTAGATGTATACATTTTCCTGCATGTATTTATGATTTTTTTTCAGTAGTAATACAAAATCAAACCTATATACGTAGGGTATCATTTTAATTGTATGGACCTAGAGAATAAAGAAAAGGTGTCATTTTTAACGGAAAATCTACTACGTAGAAACGGAAGCCCCCAAAATTACAAAATGGCTTTTTTTTCAATTTTGTCGCACAATTATTTTTTTTTCCATTTCGCCGTAGATTTTTGGGTACAATGACTGATGTCATTACAAAGTACAATTGGTGGTGCAAAAAATACGCTATAATACAGGTTTGTAGGTGCAAAATTGAAAGAGTTATGATTTTTTAAAGGTAAGGAGGAAAAAACGAAAGTGCAAAAAATGAAAAACGCCTGGCCCTTAAGGGGTTAAAAGGATTCCCATTTCTTCTTTTCCCTGAAATCTGCCGTTTTAAGAAAGTTGGGACATCAGCAGCCACAGATGGTCAGACAGTCACGTTGAAATCAGTCAGTTCGACCAACATTCTTTAAGTGTGTATAACTAGTCTAAAGGAGTTGTCCCACCCCGTCAAACTGCTCTTTCTGGCAACCTCAAACCACTCCAGGAGTTACATAGACTGTTTAGTTTTGTAGAACTACAAACTAGAGCTACATCTCCAGTCCACAGCAATCCATGGAGTTATATAAAATCTTGTGGCCTGCACCTGCCGTTTGACAGTTACAATGAGTCAAGTAGCGCTGTAGAAAGTTGCAGTGTAGTGCCAGCCGTAGTATAAGGGAAAGCTGCTTACCAGGTCATTTTTATTGGGGAGGAAATTTTTTGCTTCAAACTTCAAAGGTTAATAAATGTAAGTCTGTTAACTCGGCTAAAGCAGAAAACATGACTGAATGCATCTGGATGCTGTTCACAGAATTACTCCCACAGATCTCACTTTTCAGTGTGTTTCTTTAGGGCATGTGTAGAAAACCTCTGTGCGTTCTCTCCACAAGCAGCTGCAGTAAGTGAATACAGAGAACACCCACATGCAGCTCTAACCGCTGTGATTAGCGACAATTATAGTGTTATCCTATATCATTCTTGATTAAGATATTGCCCTTGATTTTTCTGGCTCCATTATTAATAGCAATTTCATATACAAGCAAACTTGTGATTTATAATCCTCAAGTATATTTACTGTAGTTATGAGACTGGATGATTTCCAAAAGTGTGATCAGCATATTGCTTTTCGTGTGATGGTTATAGCAGTTCCATCACATGTTCTGAACCTCATGCGGCCTTAAAACAATGTATACTTTATAATAACTGATAATGCTTATAACTTCTAGCTATCACCATGAAGAATTTATTTTAAGGTGTTTTTTGTTTACATACGTTAATGACCTATCCTCAGGATAGGCCATCAATATCAGATCCCTCAGCACCCCCCACTGGTCAGCTGTTCTGCAGGCCTGGTGTAGCTGGACCTACACTGTGAATGTGACCTTAAAGGGAATATATTGCCTTTTTTTAATGACTAGAGCCAGATACTAAAACATCTTGTTTTTTGTAACCGGTTTCTATTTTCTGATTTTCATTTTGTACATTGATATGGGGGCTGCCATCTTGTCTGAACAGTTTTAACAGCATTTAGAAATGTGCTTTTCATCAGGACCCAGGGACATAGGCAACAATAGGCAGGACCTGTCCCATTAAAATGACTTGGAAATGTTACTGGGCATTCTCTGTAAAGTTTGCAAAGTTCATCATTCCATAGGGAGGGGGGGGGGGGGGGGGCTGAGCTCTGAATATAAAAGCTTTCACATTTTGTGACACATTCCCTTTAAGCAGCTGGTGCTCCATTCACTTGGTATTGGCCATGCCTGGAAAACACCTCAACTGCAGTCACCTGCTTCCTGTCCCATTCACAGTGTAAATCTGGCCATGATAGTCCTGCAGGGCAGCTTATGGAATCAGAAAACCTTTTTTTTAAAGAATTTTCCCAAATATCGTATATACTCGAATATAAGCCGACCCGAATATAAGCCGAGGCCCCTAATTTCACCCCAAAAATCCAGGAAAAGTTATTGACTTGACTATAAGCCTAGGGTGGGAAATACATCATCCCCCCTGTCATCATCCAGACCCCCGTCATTAACACCCTCCTCATCATCACCCTGTCATCATCCCCCCTTCATCATCACCGCCTATCATCATCCCCCTGTCATCATCCCACCCCCCCTTCATCATCACCGCCTGTCAACTTTACCCTGCCATCATCCCACACCCCCCCTTCATCATCACCGCTTGTCAATGTCTGATTACAGTGGTGTGCAACCTTTTTATTATTATTTATTAGTATTATTATTATTATTATTTACATTATTTCTGAAACACAAAAAAAATTTGCTAAATTGTACTAGAAAGATAAAGTAGCCAATAGCATACACTAGTGTTTCCAGCTGTTGCAAAACTACAACTCCCAGCATGCCCGGACAGCCATCGGCTGTCCTGGCATGCTGGGAGTTGTAGCTTTGAAACATCTGGAGGTCCGCAGGTTGAAGAACACTGCGGCATTCGTCATCATCCAGACCCCCCTCCCTTTAGTTTTGTACTCACCTCTGCTCAGCAGGACGTTAGGGACCGTCCGGTGGGGAGGGATAGTCTTTCCGGGCTGTCCATCTTCACCGGGGGGCCTCTTCTCGGCCCCGGAATAATGATGTTGCCTTGACGACGATGCACAGGGACGTTCATGAGCCGATGGCTGTCCGGGCTTGCTGGGAGTTGTAGTTTTGAAACATCTGGAGGTCCGCAGATTGAAGACCACTGAGGGCGGAGAGTTCACTCGAGTATAAGCCGAGGGGGGTGAAAAACTCGGCTTATACTCGAGTATGTACGGTACTTGTTGTACTGTTTGTTCTTGATGGCATATGTGCGTTCTTATAGAACTTTTGACTGATGAAATTAGAAGTAGCTGAAACAGCTGCAATTTTTTTTCTAATTTTTCATTTTATTATCTATATTTTAAAATAATCCATCTTTTCTTCCACGAAAATTGGCTTTTTAAGGATGTGTGCACACCTAGGAATATCTGCCCAGAGAAATTCCAAGGGGACATTCTGACAGAATTGACAACAATGCAGTCTGCATGGTATTCTGCCGAAATAATAAACGTTCATTCTTTTGGCAAGGTCTAGAATTTGAATTTCCATTGCAGAGTTGCACAGCAGAATCTCACAAATGCAAGACTAGTAACATCCAGTCGGCCGCCAGCATGATATTATGACTTCTGTAATGAATTAACTAAAGGTTTTGTTGGCTCCAGTTACCATCAGTTAGTTCAACACTGATGGCATCTTGCTGATTGTTCACCATGAAAAGCTTAAAATCCTTTCTTTCTGGTTTTGGATTTGGTTCCAAACAGGGACCATTTTGTGATTTAATGGCTAATGTAGTTCTTTGAAACTAGAATTTTTTTTAAATGCAGCTCACAAAAATAATTCTGAGGTTAAATTGGATATTCACCTATACCCTAGGTCAGTGATTGCGAACCTGTGGCACACGTGCCACAGGTGGCACGCCGAGCCCCCTCTGTGGGCATCTTTTCGGGACACAAGGATGTCTCGCTTACCTTTCTGCAGCCCCATGTTAACTTTAAAAACACAGAGGCCGCCAGGAGGTAGTGCACGATGCTCCGACCACCGCTCCTCCGGTCCTGGGACCTACTGCTATGGCCTATAGGTCATAGAAGTAAATTGTGCCCCCGGACCGGAAGAGCGGTGGTCGGAGCACTGAGGTGAGGCAGTATATAGGCATACAGCCTCCAGCCATACACTGTGTATGGCTGAAGGCTGTATGTCTGTGGGGGGCCACTGCCTACCTAATATGGGGGAACTACAACCTAATGTGGGGGAACATACTGCCAACCTAATGTTGGGGGACTGCAACCTAATGTTGGGGAACTATACTGCCTACCTAATTTGGGGTAACTGCAACCTAATGTGGGGGAACTGCAACCTAATGTGGGGGAACTGCAACCTAATGTGGGGGAACTACAACCTAATGTGGGGGAACTACAACATAATGTGGGGGAACTACAACCTAATGTGGGGGAACTATACTGCCAACCTAATGTGAGGGAACTATACTGCCAACCCTTATGTGGGGGAACTATACTGCCTACCTAATTTGGGGTAACTACAACCTAATGTGGGTGAACTACAACCTAATGTGGGTGAACTATACTGCCAACCTAATGTTGGGGAACTATACTGCCAACCTAATGTGGGGGAACTATACTGCCTACCTAATGTGGGGGAACTATACTGCCTACCTAATGTGGGGGAACATACTGCCTACCTAATGTGGAGGAACTGCAACCGAATGTGGGGAAACTGCAACCTAATGTGGGGGAACATACTGCCTACCTAATGTGGAGGAACTGCAACCGAATGTGGGGAAACTGCAACCTAATGTGGGGGAACATACTGCCTACCTAAGTTGTTTTTTCTAAACTTAAACTTCAGTATTCTGATTTAATTGCTGTGCTGGCACTTTGAGGGGAAAAAAAGTTGGAGTGCATTACGGTTTGGGCACTGGGGCTCAAAAAGGTTCGTCATCACTGCCCTAGGTGAACTAAACAACCAAATATATGCACAATATATGTATATATATGTATATATATATATATATATATATATATATATATATATCTCCAAACCTTAAGAATTTCACCAGTCTATCTGGTGCATGATGAATAATTAAAAATTTTTTTTTGACTTTGAGGCCATGCTTCAAATACATATGATTGTTTAGTAAAAATATTATAATAGATGTAAATATACACATATACGAGAAACAACCCTAAACAGGGCTCTTGTGTAGGGAAAATCGATATAATTCAATATTTAAAATAGAAAGATATAGATAAAACAGACACACACTGCTGTAAAAATTAGCACTGCTAAGAGTATCAATATTGTTAGGAAGAAAGTGATGGTTCTCCTCTCATTCACTAGTATAGTATATGTTCCAGCATTTGGTGGTCCGACATGAAGTTATGAAAGTGTCGCTCTGGTTAAATTACCCACATTAGTTATCAAAGTTGGTTTAAAATATGTTTATAGCAGATAGTTCTTACCAGGGGTCAAGTCCTGGGAAAAAAAAGTGCAGGAACTCACCCAATATTTCCACTCAACGGCTGGTCCTGCAGATCTACTGCTAATGGGAACGATGTTCCTGCTGTGGAAAAAGTGCAAGAACTCAGTTCCTATGCTTTCCTGCAGGACTTGAGCCCTGGTTCTCACCTATAATTGTCTTCAGTTAGGTGGCAAATTAACTGGCCGCAGTGGCAGAGTTTCCGACCGCTATTCACAGCCATCTTGCTGAATACATACCGCGGTCATTCACAACATGGGGCAGACTCTTGGCTGATGCGCTGGCAGGCACTGCTGCGGATAGTTCCGTTGCACAGCACAAGGAGAACTGCAGTTGTTATAATGGCACCGCTCTGAACTGGCAGGTCTGGAGCCTCGTGTGGTGTCTGAGACACTCGGGCGGTGTCTGACGTCATGGATGGTCTCAGTACAGGAATTAGTCGCCTGTTAGTTGAAATCCGTAGATTCACAAGCAAATAATGGAGCAGGATCTGCAGTGTGCGTCTTCTATAAAAATAACCTAGATGCGTTTCAGGGTACTTCAAGATTAAAAATCTGACCCTTTCTTCAGTAGGTATGCTAAAGAATAAGATGTTGGTTCAGTCTATTTATACACATACGGTCTCTTATGAACTAATGTCGTTACATTGTCATACATAAAATGTGGAAATGATTTCTCCAGTAGCAAGCTATTGCATAGGAATGTTTGAGCTTCATTCACATTTGAATGTAATAAAAGTAGCAAACGGCATTGACAAAATCCAGAGTCTTCACACAATTAATCAGACTACATTGTTATAAAAAACACAATACCTATTCAACAAAGAGATAGAGTTATAGATCCATATTAATAAACATAAACCATAAACAAAAAATAGTAAATATGAAAATATTGGTATTAAAATAAAATAAAAAAAGAAAGAAAAAGGGAAAAATGAAATGAAAAGAAAAAATTATAATTAGAGATGAGCGAACTTACAGTAAATTCGATTCGTCACAAACTTCTCGGCTCGGCAGTTGATGCCTTTTCCTGCATAAATTAGTTCAGCCTTCAGGTGCTCCGGTGGGCTGGAAAAGGTGGATACAGTCCTAGGAGACTCTTTCCTAGGAATGTATCCACCTTTTCCAGCCCACCGGAGCACCTGAAGGCTGAACTAATTTACGCAGGATAAGTTATCCACTGCCGAGCCGAGAAGTTCGTGACGAATCGAATTTACTGTAAGTTCGCTCATCTTTAATTATAATGAAAACACACAATAAATAAAAAAAAATTGGAAATGAAAATAACAATAAATATAAATATAAAGAATAAATATAAAGATGGAAATAAAAATAAAATTTAAAAGAAATACAAATAAAATAAAAAATATAAATAAAAATAAAATATAAACAGAAATGGCAAGAAATATTAATAAAAATAATAAATATAAAAATATTTAAATGAAAATTTATTTTTATTCCCATTTCTGTTTATAATTTATTTTTATTTGTATTTCTATTTTTTTTATTTGTATTTTTATTTTATTTTTATTTATTTATTATGTGTTTTCAATATTTTTTCTTTTCATTCCATTTTTCCCTTTTTCTTTCTATTTTATTTTAATACCAATATATTCATTTTTACTATTTATTATGTTTATGGTTGGGATTAATATGGATCTATAACTCTATCTCTTTGTTGAATAGGTGTTGTGTTTTTTATAACAATGTAGTCTGATTAATTGTGTGAAGACTCTGGATTTTGTCAATGCCGTTTGCTACTTTTATCACATTCAAATGTGAATGAAGCTCAAACATTCCTATGCAATAGCTTGCTACTGGAGAAATCATTTCCACATTTTATGTATGACAATGTAACGACATTAGTTCATAAGAGACCGTATGTGTATAAATAGACTGAACTAACATTCTTTAGCATACCTTAGCATACCTACTGAAAAAAGGGTCAGATTGAAGTACCCTGAAACGCATCTAGGTTATTTGTATTGAAGACGCACACTGCAGATCCTGCTCCATTATTTGATTGTGAATCTACTACTTTCAATTAACAGGCGGCCAATTCCTGTATTGAGCCCATCCATGATGTCAGATGCCGCCCTTGTTATGTATTCAGCAAGATCGCTGTCAATAGTTGTCGGAAACTCTGCTACTGCGGCCAGTTAATTTGCCACCTAAGGCTGGGTTCATATTATGTTCTTAGCAATATGGGGCAGTATTCGGCTGGGGGGAGCGAAAAACCAGCGCTCCTGTATCCCAGCCGTATCTGGCCTGTATGTAATACATTTCAATGAGCTAATTTTTGCCCCATATACGGTTCTCTAACCGAATCTAAAACTGTGGTCGACAATGGTTTTATGTCCGGTGGGAAAACCGTATACGGGGCAAAAATGAGCCGACCGGAGCCAGCATTTGGCTCCAGTCGGCTCATTGAAATGCATTACATACAGGCCGGGCCGTATACGGCTGTGGATTATGTAGTGTTTCAATAGTCATTATATATATATATATTTTTTTTTTTTATTACAGATATATTTGTATGATTTGTTAGCGGCGATGTTCTTCCCAGACTGAAATCTATTCAGAGCCTTTCTATTATTTGCCTTGTAGGTCATTCCAGGCTTACAATAGATGAGCTAAGCTTGTTGTAGACATTCTGACAAAAGGAATAACTTTCAAAAACATGTAGATGAAATACATCGTTTTTAGAATGCATTTTTGTGGAATGCTTACAATACATGTTTGGCTTCTTTTTTACAGGCCACATACATTGATGGGGTTAAGGTCACATTTTTCCACATCAAACTTGTCAGACTGTTTTTAAATGTAACTACATTATATAAAGAATACTCCATATAAATATAAACATAATTATAAACTTGGTAATTGTAAAGGGACATTTATTGCCTGCCTAAACATTATTTTTCCTGTGTTTATGATGGATCCCTGGTTACAAAGAGTTAAATGTAAAATGGATGCTAATTTTATAACAGGACATTTGTTAAAGTATGGATCTGGTATCATTCTGAAAACAAGTTATTGTACACAACATAAAAATAAGAACTAGGACAGGAGGTAAATGGGATTATTTGTCTGATTCAGTGTAATATATTCCCCTTTTCATCGACTGTTTTGTGGTTTCCTGGGAAACACATTATTTTTCTCTATTGGTACTATTATGCAGCAGATGGAAATGTTATGACTTGTGTGTCTGTCCTTTTTCATTTTCTAATGTATTCTGAACTTCCTGTAACTCATTATCTTGTAATTCGATATATTCATGTATCATTAGAAACTGTTCTTTGTGCATTATGTGATACATTGCAGAACAATAGTTGTGTGTTTTCTTAACAGTGAAGTGCTTTTTAAAAAAAACACATTTCTGATGTATATTTATGTAGATTTTCAGGTATTACTGAGCCAGTCAAAGCAGTCAGTACAGTACACCCTTGTGCGCTCAGAGTAAAGATATGTAATACACTTAACAGCTGAATTATTCCGTTCACTTTACAGTTCTGTACCTGTAGAGTAGTCACAAGGAGTTTAATCAAATGAAACCTTTAGTGTTGTGGATACGCTTCTGCATACTTCGAAAATTAAATTTTCCTTCTTTAGCTAAATGGTCAAAGAGGCAGCGCCAAACCACAGCGTAATGTTTTCTTCTTCCCACCCCATCTTGCCCTGCATGAGTGACATACAGGGCTCTGCTTGTAGCATGGAGCCCTCTATGTCAATCAGTAAAGCAGGGTGGGCGGTGAAAGGGAGGAGGCATGCTGCTAGTACTTGTTACTGCCTCTCTGACTGTTAAAGGAAAAATGCAGTGCAAAACTTTTAACTTCCCCTGTGCCCGGGCTGCAAACACTTAAAAAAAAAAAAAACTTTAACTCACCTTCCTACGTTCCACAGTTGCGCCGATATCAGCGTCCCTGTACTCCGACACTGCTCGACTCACTGCTTCTTAGGCTCGGAACATCACACTGCAGTCAGCATATCGCTGACTGCAGTGCGCACAGCCTATCACTGCGGCTGGTGATACGCTGACTGCAGTGTCAGGTTCCGAGCCTTAGAAGCAGGGAGCCGAGCAGCGTCGGAGGACCGGGATGCCGATATTAGCGCAATGGGGGAACGTAGGAAGGTGAGTTAAAGTTTGTTTTTTCAGTTTTTGCAGCCCGGGCACAGGGGAAGTTAAAAGTTTTGTGCCCCATTTCTGCTTTAAGCAGCAGAGGGAAACAAAGATTTCTTAAATTTGTAAAATCCCATCAGCAATGATAAAGGTATCATTTGATTAGTCCCCTTTTGACTACTCAGCTGGTATCTGCCGATCCGTACAGATTATCTGTAAGGCCCATGGGGCAGGATAAATAATGCCGATCTCTGTGATCAGCACTCAATTACTCAGCCTTGACAGCCTAATTAATCATACACAAATGGTCACTGGATCGTTCATGTGACCCTCTTACTTCATTATGGTCAGCTGTACATCCACTCTTTACACAGGGCAATATGCTGCCGATAACATAGATTTTATTGGGTGCACAAAAGATCCTATTGGCTGATGAATGACAGGAATGCTCATTTACCCGATAAGCAGCCCATGTGAAGGGGCCTTTACTTTTACTATTGGTTGGTATGGTCATATTTTTTACATTGGTGATAAAGAGTCTAGTGATTTTACCTAAGTAAATTAGTAATCCCTAATTATTATACAAAGGCCATATTTTTACTCAGTAAATAGCTCATAACAGCATCATCTGCTTACCTCTGCTTATTCTAATATTTTCTTGCAAGGAAACACTATTGTTTCATTTGATTTAAAGGAAACGGTCACCCATTCAACTGCACTATAACCCGATACACCGAGTTATAGTGCGGGTGAACAGGAGACCGATGCAGGGTCTCGGACTACTATACCTACCTGCAGTCCTCCAAAGGTCCCCATTCTTCCAGCGCTCACTTGCGCACTGAGGCGGGCTCGCGGGCTAGATTTAAATATTCATAAGCACCGTTCACGTGAGCGCTTGTGCCTACTGAGCGCTCACGTGACCGACGCTTATGAATATTTTAATCTAGCCAGCAGACCAGCCTCAGTGCGCAAGTGAGCGCTGGAAGAAGGGGGACCTTTGGAGGATCGGGACTCCAGACTGCAGGTAGGTATAGCAGTTCAAGACCCTGCATCGGTCTCCTGTTCACCCGCACTATAACTCGGTGTATTGGTTTATAGTGTGGGTGAATGGGTGACCGTTTTCCTTTAAGGGATCATGCAAAGGACTCCATGATGGTTCTATTTGTTTACAGACATTTTGGGCCTCCTCAGATGTCTATGGAGCAGTAGAGGAGATTTATGAAAACCTGTGCAGATGGAAAGTTGACTAGTTGCCCATAGCAACCAACTAATTGCCTGTTTCATTTTCAAAAAGGCCTCTAAAAATCTAAGAAGCGATCTGATTGGTTGCAATGGCAACTGGTTAACTATTCCTCTGCACAGAAAAATCTCCCCATATAATTTTTTTCACAGTATTGCCTCTTGGGAATAAAATTTCCATACATACGTCGGGTGACAAAGCCTGTACAGCAGTGCATGGGGGCTGGATATCTCCCTACTAAGCCTACTGCTTGGTGCACTGAACTGGAGAGAAAACACAAGTAGTGTGTCAGGGAAACACCGCAGAAGTATAGTGAACTGGATCCATGACCTCAGAATAGCTTACAGTTCAGTACATGCTCTATCAGCTGATTACCAACCCGTGACATTTATAGAATCTGTTTATCATACTGGGGTCTCTTCCTTTTGCTTTCTTACATTGCCAGGGATGGTTTTCTGTCACAATGTCCCTGGGGCAGTGAACACGCATTCCAATGTTGTTCCTTGCGTTTTATACAACAAAAATGCCAAACATGATGAAAAACAGTAGGTCTCTCGAAAAGATCCACTATTTGGAAAGACCACCTCCTTATCCAGACCAGAGTTTTGGGGGACACATTTTCAGTTCCACCATAACTAATGCATATAAGCCATGTTCTTGAAAGAACCACTTTCTATAGAAAACACTTCTTAATGACATTTTGGGTGGTAATTTTACAGAGGTTTCACTCTGCTTGTTTACTATAAAACCAACAAAATATTTACCTTGTTTTTTCAACATAAGTGATAAGCTGTCATTATTATTAGCAAATGGGATTAAATCATCTTAGGAACTGTGTTACAAGTCTAAATATCATCTGCACATTAACATTATTATAGTGCAACCTAAAACCATTTAATGTAGTAAATTTCTGCTACCTGCTACCTGACTCAGGGGCAGCATGAAAATCTGACAGGCTCCCTTATCACAACACTATCACAACAATTTACTCTTAACAGCTCTGACATTTTATAGGAAACATAGTTGTAACTTTCCCAGGATCATTGAGTCATTGGGACAGCCTGTTGGCCCTGATTTATAGCTCTCACCCTTTTTGTGTATATGGAGGGATGTACCAGTCAGGACTGGTGGGCTACCCTGTTGAATAAAAGACTAGTCGCCGGACGAAGTTGCAACTATGATTCCTCTTAAACTACAGAGCTGATTAGAGTGAATCATAGATGCTTGTGATAGGGAAGTCTGTCAGTATTTAATGCTGCCCGTGGTTCAAGTAGCAAGAAACCAGTGACAGGCTTCCTTTAATGGTTACATTGCAATTTTTGGCCAATATGCTCAAAGTGTACCTGTCACAAGATAAAAAAAAAGCTTTAGGCTTACTCTTTATTTGGTGCCGTTCCTGTTTTAAATCCTGTTTTTCATCCTTTTATGGCTCCTAATTCCTGTCACGATGCCGGCTGGCAGGTAGTGGACCCTCTGTGCCAGAGAGGGATTGGCGTGGACCGTGCTAGTGGACCGGTTCTAAGCCACTACTGGTTTTCACCAGAGCCCGCCGCAAAGCGGGATGGTCTTGCTGCGGCGGTAGTGACCAGGTCGTATCCACTAGCAACGGCTCACCTCTCTGGCTGCTGAAGATAGGCGCGGTACAAGGGAGTAGGCAGAAGCAAGGTCGGACGTAGCAGAAGGTCGGGGCAGGCAGCAAGGATCGTAGTCAGGGGCAACGGCAGAAGGTCTGGAAACACTGGCAAGGGACACACAAGGAACGCTTTCACTGGCACTAAGGCAACAAGATCCGGCAAGGGAGTGCAAGGGAAGTGAGGTAATATAGGGAGTGCACAGGTGATAACTCTAATTGGAACCACTGCGCCAATCAGCGGCGCAGTGGCCCTTTAAATCGCAGAGACCCGGCGCGCGCGCGCCCTAGGGAGCGGGGCCGCGCGCGCCGGGACAGAACAGACGGGGAGCGAGTCAGGTAGGAGAGCCGGGGTGCGCATCGCGAGCGGGCGCTACCCGCATCGCGAATCGCATCCCGGCTAGCAGCAGGATCGCAGCGCCCCGGGTCAGAGGACGTGACCGGGGCGCTGCAGCGGAGGAGGTGAAGCGAGCGCTCCGGGGAGGAGCGGGAACCCGGAGCGCTCGGCGTAACAGTACCCCCCCCCTTGGGTCTCCCCCTCTTCTTGGAGCCTGAGAACCTGAGGAGCAGACTTTTGTCAAGGATGTTGTCCTCAGGTTCCCAGGATCTCTCTTCAGGACCACAACCCTCCCAGTCTACTAAAAAAAAATTTTTTCCTCTGACCTTTTTGGCAGCCAAAATCTCCTTGACCGAGAAGACGTCCGAGGAGCCGGAAACAGGAGTGGGAGGAACAGATTTGGGAGAAAAACGGTTGAGGATGAGTGGTTTGAGAAGAGAGACGTGAAAGGCATTAGGGATACGAAGAGAAGGAGGAAGAAGAAGTTTATAAGAGACAGGATTAATTTGACACAGAATTTTGAAAGGACCAAGATAGCGTGGTCCCAACTTGTAGCTAGGGACACGGAAGCGGACATATTTAGCGGAGAGCCATACCTTGTCTCCAGGGGAAAAAACGGGGGGAGCTCTTCTTTTCTTATCCGCGAACCTCTTCATGCGTGAAGAAGCCTGTAAGAGAGAATTTTGGGTCTCTCTCCATATAATGGAAAGGTCACGAGAAATTTCATCCACAGCGGGCAGACCAGAGGGCAAGGGGGTAGGGAGGGGGGGAAGAGGGTGACGGCCGTACACCACGAAAAATGGGGATTTGGAGGAAGATTCAGAGACCCTGAAGTTATACGAGAACTCGGCCCATGGAAGGAGATCTGCCCAGTCATCCTGGCGGGAGGAAACAAAATGTCGCAAATAATCACCCAGGATCTGGTTAATTCTTTCTACTTGTCCATTGGACTGGGGATGATATGCAGAGGAAAAATTTAATTTAATCTTGAGTTGTTTACAGAGAGCTCTCCAGAATTTAGACACGAATTGGACCCCTCTATCCGAGACAATCTGCGTAGGCAACCCGTGAAGACGAAAAATGTGTACAAAAAATTGTTTAGCCAACTGAGGCGCAGAAGGAAGACCAGGAAGAGGAATGAAATGTGCCATTTTGGAGAATCGATCAACGACCACCCAAATAACGGTGTTGCCACGGGAAGGGGGTAAATCAGTAATAAAATCCATACCAATCAGAGACCAAGGCTGTTCGGGGACAGGCAGAGGATGAAGAAAACCAGCGGGCTTCTGGCGAGGAGTCTTATCCCGGGCACAGATAGTGCAGGCTCGCACAAAGTCCCCAACATCCGTCTCCAGAGTTGGCCACCAATAGAAGCGGGAGATGAGTTGCACAGATTTCTTGATGCCCGCATGACCTGCGAGATGGGAGGAGTGACCCCATTTGAGGATTCCGAGGCGTTGGCGTGGAGAAACAAAGGTCTTTCCTGGAGGAGTCTGTCTGATGGAGGCAGGAGAAGTGGAGATCAGGCAGTCAGGTGGAATGATGTGTTGCGGAGGGAGATCAACTTCTGAGGCATCCGAGGAACGAGAGAGAGCATCGGCTCTAATGTTCTTATCGGCAGGACGAAAGTGAATCTCAAAATTAAATCGGGCAAAGAACAGAGACCACCGGGCCTGGCGAGGATTCAGCCGTTGGGCCGACTGGAGGTAGGAGAGGTTCTTGTGGTCGGTGTAGATAATAACAGGAAATCTTGATCCCTCCAGCAGATGCCTCCATTCCTCAAGTGCTAATTTAATGGCTAGAAGTTCTCGATCCCCGATGGAGTAGTTCCTCTCCGCTGGAGAGAAGGTCCTAGAGAAAAAACCACAAGTGACAGCATGCCCGGAAGGATTTTTTTGTAGAAGAACAGCTCCAGCTCCTACTGAGGAGGCATCAACCTCCAATAGGAAGGGTTTGGAAGGGTCAGGTCTGGAGAGCACGGGAGCCGAAGAAAAGGCAGACTTGAGTTGTTTAAAGGAGTCTTCTGCTTGAGGAGGCCAGGACTTGGGATCAGCATTTTTCTTGGTTAAAGCCACGATAGGAGCCACAATGGTAGAAAAATGTGGAATAAATTGCCTGTAATAATTGGCGAACCCCAAAAAGCGTTGGATAGCACGGAGTCCGGAGGGGCGTGGCCAATTTAAGACGGCAGAGAGTTTGTCTGAATCCATCTGTAGTCCCTGGCCAGAGACCAAATATCCTAGAAAAGGAAGAGATTGGCATTCAAACAGACATTTCTCAATTTTGGCATAGAGTTGGTTGTCACGAAGTCTCTGAAGAACCATACGGACATGCCGGCGGTGTTCCTCTAGATTGGCAGAAAAAATTAGGATATCGTCCAGATATACCACAACACAGGAGTATAATAGATCACGAAAAATTTCATTGACAAAGTCTTGGAAGACGGCAGGGGCATTGCACAGTCCAAAGGGCATGACTAGATACTCAAAGTGTCCATCTCTGGTGTTAAATGCCGTTTTCCACTCGTCCCCCTCTCTGATGCGGATGAGGTTATAGGCGCCTCTTAAGTCCAATTTAGTGAAGATGTGGGCACCTTGGAGGCGATCAAAGAGTTCAGAGATGAGGGGTAAGGGGTAGCGGTTCTTAACCGTGATTTTATTAAGACCGCGGTAGTCAATGCAAGGACGTAGGGAGCCATCTTTTTTGGAGACAAAGAAAAATCCGGCTCCGGCAGGAGAGGAGGATTTACGGATAAAGCCCCTTTTTAGATTCTCCTGGACGTATTCGGACATGGCAAGAGTCTCTGGGGCAGAGAGAGGATAAATTCTGCCCCGGGGTGGAGTAGTACCCGGGAGGAGGTCGATAGGGCAATCATAAGGCCTGTGAGGAGGTAGAGTCTCAGCTTGTTTTTTGCAGAAAACATCCGCGAAGTCCATATAGGCCTTAGGGAGACCGGTTACTGGAGGAACCACAGAGTTACGGCAAGGGTTACTGGGAACCGGTTTTAGACAGTTCTTGGAACAAGAGGACCCCCAACTCTTGATCTCCCCAGTGGACCAATCCAGGGTTGGGGAATGAAGTTGAAGCCAGGGAAGTCCAAGGAGAATCTCCGAGGTGCAATTAGGGAGGACCAAAAGTTCAATCCTCTCATGATGAGATCCGATGCTCATAAGAAGGGGTTCCGTGCGGAAACGTATGGTACAGTCCAATCTTTCATTATTTACACAATTGATGTAGAGGGGTCTGGCGAGACTGGTCACCGGGATGTTGAACTTGTTGACGAGAGAGGCCAAAATAAAATTTCCTGCAGATCCAGAGTCCAAAAAGGCCACTGTAGAGAAGGAGAAGGCAGAAGCAGACATCCGCACAGGCACAGTAAGACGTGGAGAAGCAGAGTAGACATCAAGGACTGTCTCACCTTTGTGCGGAGTCAGCGTACGTCTTTCCAGGCGGGGAGGACGGATAGGACAATCCCTCAGGAAGTGTTCGGTACTAGCACAGTACAGGCAGAGGTTCTCCATACGGCGTCGTGTCCTCTCTTGAGGTGTCAGGCGAGACCGGTCGACCTGCATAGCCTCCACGGCGGGAGGCACAGGAACAGATTGCAGGGGACCAGAGGAGAGAGGAGCCGAGGAGACGAATCGCCTCGTGCGAACAGAGTCCATATCTTGGCGGAGTTCCTGACGCCTTTCAGAAAAACGCATGTCAATGCGAGTGGCTAGGTGAATAAGTTCATGTAGATTAGCAGGAATTTCTCGTGCGGCCAGAACATCTTTAATGTTGCTGGATAGGCCTTTTTTGAAGGTCGCGCAGAGGGCCTCATTATTCCAGGACAATTCTGAAGCAAGTGTACGGAATTGTACGGCATACTCGCCAACGGAAGAATTACCCTGGACCAGGTTCAACAGGGCAGTCTCAGCAGAAGAGGCTCGGGCAGGTTCCTCAAAGACACTTCGGATTTCCGAGAAGAAGGAGTGTACTGAGGCAGTGACGGGGTCATTGCGGTCCCAGAGCGGTGTGGCCCATGACAGGGCTTTTCCGGACAGAAGACTGACTACGAAAGCCACCTTAGACCTTTCAGTGGGAAACAGGTCCGACATCATCTCCAGATGCAGGGAACATTGGGAAAGGAAGCCACGGCAAAACTTAGAGTCCCCATCAAACTTATCCGGCAAGGATAAGCGTATCCCAGGAGCGGCCACTCGCTGCGGAGGAGGTGCAGGAGCTGGCGGAGGAGATGACTGCTGAAGCTGTGGTAGCAACTGTTGTAGCATAACGGTCAGTTGAGACAGCTGTTGGCCTTGTTGCGCAATCTGTTGTGACTGCTGGGCGACCACCGTGGTGAGGTCAGCGACAACTGGCAGAGGAACTTCAGCGGGATCCATGGCCGGATCTACTGTCACGATGCCGGCTGGCAGGTAGTGGACCCTCTGTGCCAGAGAGGGATTGGCGTGGACCGTGCTAGTGGACCGGTTCTAAGCCACTACTGGTTTTCACCAGAGCCCGCCGCAAAGCGGGATGGTCTTGCTGCGGCGGTAGTGACCAGGTCGTATCCACTAGCAACGGCTCACCTCTCTGGCTGCTGAAGATAGGCGCGGTACAAGGGAGTAGGCAGAAGCAAGGTCGGACGTAGCAGAAGGTCGGGGCAGGCAGCAAGGATCGTAGTCAGGGGCAACGGCAGAAGGTCTGGAAACACTGGCAAGGGACACACAAGGAACGCTTTCACTGGCACTAAGGCAACAAGATCCGGCAAGGGAGTGCAAGGGAAGTGAGGTAATATAGGGAGTGCACAGGTGATAACTCTAATTGGAACCACTGCGCCAATCAGCGGCGCAGTGGCCCTTTAAATCGCAGAGACCCGGCGCGCGCGCGCCCTAGGGAGCGGGGCCGCGCGCGCCGGGACAGAACAGACGGGGAGCGAGTCAGGTAGGAGAGCCGGGGTGCGCATCGCGAGCGGGCGCTACCCGCATCGCGAATCGCATCCCGGCTAGCAGCAGGATCGCAGCGCCCCGGGTCAGAGGACGTGACCGGGGCGCTGCAGCGGAGGAGGTGAAGCGAGCGCTCCGGGGAGGAGCGGGAACCCGGAGCGCTCGGCGTAACAATTCCCTTGTTTACATTGCTCACACTGCATGCTGTTCACTGTGGAGTAGGGATGCATTCCCTTGCTTGCACTCACATCTCACGTGGGAACTTCCTTTGTCACTCCTAAGAGTTTACAACTGGCTGCTCTGTGTACTGAGGCTCTGTGACACAGCCCCCTCCCACTCACAGAGCAGGCTGATTGACAAGCCGGGAGCCTGCACAGAGCCCTGCTTGTTCCATCCCCACTTCCTGTATTATGTCTTGGTACAGAGACACATAGGCAATAGCTGCAGGGACAGTGGAGGGATCCCTAGTGGTAAGAAGTATGGAGCATTTTTTCCCCAAAAATATATATTCCATATATACATAAAATGTTATTATCTACATTATATGAAAAGGTTTTTGCAAATGACAGTCCCATTTTACAATTTCTTTACTGTTATGTCCGAAATTGATCTCCCTCTTCTGTTCACTTTAGGCTGGAAATAGACTGTAGTATTCTTCACCAAGATGATGGATAAAAAGTCCAGTATCTCATGACCTGTCTGTTTATCTATCTGTCCATCTATCTATCTATCTACCGTACAGTATCTATCACTTTATTTCCTATATTGTCATGGTAACTCATTTTAGCTAATGCTGCTGGGCTTACAAACAACATGCATGGCTTCTTTTATTATGGCCCTTCTTTTAATTCTAAAGGTTGTTCAGTGGGTGCTGTTCCTTCCAGTGTTATTGTGGTAATGCATTCATTATTAGTTTATTTCTATTATGATTCCTTAACTCCAATAAATTGGCATGGAGTACATTCAGGAAGTTCAGGACTTTTGTTGTAAAAACCTCATGGGTGAGAAATAGATTGCAACCAAATAATCCTAATAGAAGATTGTGTTTAAACCTATTTTCCATTATGTTTCATCTTGTTAGTTATTGATTTTTAAGGATGTATTAAACTGCATGTAATGCAATCCTTATTTGTCTCATAGCTTGGTTTACAGCTTTACCTCTTCATCTCATAGATAGTTTATCCTATGTTGGCCTATAAATGTCTCATTGCCAGCAGCATTATACAGAGGAGAATTATGTGACAGCTGGGTGGCTTTACTTCTTTTTCTTTTACGTACAACTAGGATTTGAATTACAAGTAGGTAGTAAGGGTTGATTTATAGTTCAGTCCATTATTGTAAAACATTTAAAGGGGTACTCTGGTGGTGAAGATTTTTGGCTATATTGCATCTTCTTTTAATGTTCATGTTTTTTGCAATTGACATGTATTATATGTTTGTGTAGCATGTGTCTTTTTTTCTTACCTGTTTGTGGGCCAGGAAGTTCTGTAGTTCTGTGTTGGATCTCTTACTGTTGTCCACATGTTAGGTTCAGGCTGTGGACAACATGTCATGGCTTTTTTTTCTCTGTTCTTTCAGAACTGCATGAAAGAAATAAGCCACGCCCCCCTCATCCCTCCCTCCCGGAGGACGCAGGTGTGCATGAGAGAAAGAAGCCAGAGCAGGGGGAGAAAGAGGACATACACAGCTCCTCATCTCCCCTCCCCTGCTTTGTCTTCTGAGGATGCAGGTCTGCATTAAAAGAAGACAGAGAAGATAAGTGTTATCTGAAGGGGAGGATAACAAAGTGCACGGGCTGGGGATGTATAGACTGCAGGGGAATAAATCTCGGACTGAGGATGATTTCTATGTGTGAAGGAGGGGGGGGGGGGGGGGGTGACTCCAACTCCCAGCATGCCTGGACAGACTTTGGGCATGCTCGGAGATGTAGTTTTGCAACAGCCGGAGGCACACAGGTTAGGAAACACTTTCCTATCCTCTTCAGCATACACATCATGTTACACCAGTGTTTCCAAACCAATGTGCCTCCAGCTGTTGTAAAACTACAACTCCCAGCATGCCCTGACAGTCTTTAGGCATGCTGGGAGTTGTAGTTTTGCAACAGCTGGAGGCACACTGATTGGGAAACACTGGCCTAGCCCATTCAGTATATTACAAACAAAGTGCATTGTTTCCCAACCAGGGTGTCTTCAGCTGTATCAAAACTACAACTCCCAGCATGCCCGGACAGCTTTTGGCTGTAGTAGTAGTTTTGCAACACCGGGAGGAACCCTGGTTGGGAAACACTGGTGTATGCCCTATAGAGGTGTGGTGAACTACAACCCTTAGGAGACTACAGAGGCAGCATGCTGGTGTTATACCACAGACTGAAGATTCCTGAATGACACATGCTGGGAGTTGTAGTCCTTTTGTGTGTGTGAGTGTATGCCAGTGTATCCCAACCAGGGCTGATTATATTAGTGTGCTGTGTATAAGGGGGCCAAACCGGTAAAATAGTAGGGTGGGTAAAGGGCGGAACAAACAAACAAAAAAAAAGGAGCCGCCCCAAACCAGCAAGGCATGTGGCATGCTGGGATTTGTAGCTTTCAGCACAGCAAGAAACAGGAAATAGAAGCAAAGATAGGAAAACAAAGTGGGGGATAAAAAGACAACAAAGAACGGAAATAGAGTAAGCTAAACAACAAGAATAGAAATGAAACAAAACAAATAGGATAAGTCAAAAACGGAAAAACACGTTGTCCACCGAAGTACCCCTTTAATATTTTTCTAGATTATATTACAAGAATGAATAGACAATTATCTTAAAAAGAGAATTAAAGATAGTAAATGACCGAATGGCTGAAGAGAGAATTGGCCATGTTGAACTCCAACGAGCCTACTTTCTCCAAAGTGGGGTAAATATCTGGATACCCTTAATCACAATGAATAGTTGACCATTCCCTCTGAAACCATTGGGTTCTGATATTCATCTGATGTATTTAGTCACCCAGTCCATAAAGAGCAAGATTCACATGTAAATGTCTAAAGTCCTTGAAACTGTAAACATTTATACTAAATTAAACAATTACAAGTGTTACGTTGTAGTCTTTTTGTAACTTGTAAGTTACAGTTGTGTATAGGCTTAACTTCAAGACTTACCTGTCATCAAACCATATTTTCATAACTAACTCAGATTACATTCCCTAACTACTCATAACACCCCTCCTGCCCTTAAAAAAAATTCTGAGCTTTAAAAAGCTTTGTATCATACCTTTCCACTTGCTCACTTTGTTTGAGGTCCCGCAGGAGAAGGTGGGCGTTCCCCAGCAGGCTTGACGTCACTGAAGCCTGCGAGAGGTGTGTCCCGCCATTCCCCACACGCACTTCCTGAGTTTGGGAACTGTTTGACTTGAGGCAGGGAATAAAACAGAGCCACCTACAGAGCATCCTTTATATGTTCAATCACATCCAGGCCAGGAGGAGACCAAACTTGCGGCAGAGAACAGAACAGAGCCACCTAGTTCTTTCAATCACATTCAAAACATTTAAAGGTTGAGAATTTTAACAGAAAGTAAATAGCAAAGTGTCTCATAATTACATAAAGGACAATATATTAAAAGTTTAGTTTGGTGACAGGTACTCTTTAATCTCCTCAATTGTTGGGAGCACTATGTCTTTTTGAGTGTCTTGATATTAGTATTTTAGCTACACTAAGTTACAGAATGATGGAATCTTTGTTCAACAATTTTGAATACAGTCCGGTTTAGAATTGTAAGGCCTTGTCCACATTGGAATTCTGCATGCATCAGAGTCCAATTGTTTTCAATAGGATTCCGCTCCTTTGTTCAGACTGCGGAATCACCACACAGCGAAATTCCGCTGATGTAAAGTACATCCACAGAAAAAATGAGCATGTTTATTCTTTGAGTGGAATTTCCTTGGGACCGCAGTGCTGTAAATGGAGACTGCAATATCTGTGCGGTCCTACTGCTAAAGTAAGCGACTGGCTTAATGTACGCAGCTTGGAAAAGGCCTGAAGCTTGGTTTAAAGTTAATTATTTTACTATTATATTACTGATTTGCTATTTTCCTTATCTGGTTCCAGAAGGGGACAGTATGTGGACAAAAATGCTATTGTGATGACTGGTTCTGCCAGAACTCATAGGGTTAATGATTTCTAGCCCTGTTGTTTGTTTTGGTTGCTGGGATAACGCCTCTGTGCTCCTGGGTGTGGTTAAGCTTGCTGAGCCAATTAGAGTCCTCCTGGTTGCAGCTCAGGCATATATAAGGAGGCCCTTTTCAGTCATTCTCTGCTTGTGATAGTTCTTAGTAACTTACCTAGCTATCTCTGTGCTCATTCTGTTTATTCTCGTTTTGTGACTTTTGGCTTGGCTTTTGACTTCCCTTTGATACTCTGTTACTGTACTTTGTGCTCTCCAGGTTTACACTCGGCCCTCTGACTATGTATATTTGTGTGTGCATGTTTAGGTTTGTTTTCTTTTTGTCGTGTACCTCCAGCCTTTCCCGACCTATTGTCAGTTTTGTAGTTTATTGTTTTGACTTTTAGACTGTCCCTCACTTATTTAGGAAGGGACTCTCACCGTGGTTACAGACCTGTCATCTAGGGCAGGTATGTAAGTAGGCAGGGACAGGGGAGTAGGCGAGAATAGTGTGCACTCCTTCCCTGCCCAGACGTGACAGCTATTCTGCTATTTAATTCTAGGTTCTTGGAACATAGTATGTTTTCTAGTTCTTTTTTCCCCCCCCTTTTTAAAAAACTATGCACATGCCATATGGTGGTGTACTTGATACACTAGACTTGGAGTGTGAAACTATGTTTTTTTACCTCTGGCATAATATAGTTAATTATTTTACATTGTACTTGAAGTTTACTCATGTAGATATCAACATGAAAAAGTGTGTAATTCCCCCTAGCTTCTTCTGCCTTCCCCACGGCTTTAAGAGTTAAAAAGCCATTATCTGCAAGGATAGCAAATTGGACCATGCAAGACCAAACAGCTTGTGTGACAATTGCTCCATTTAATATCTTAAATAATTGAACAGTTGCAGTTTTTTATACTTTGTGTTGTAGATTACTGGTATCTGGTTGACATACAAATTCTTATGAAAACAACAGAAGTCTCTGGCAAAAGGAAATGGACTTACCAAACAGATCCGTGTCTTCCCTGTGCAGAAACTTAAAAGTCATGTGCCACCAAAATTTGCTGTGAAATCTGTAAGAATCTGTGAGCTGTAGCTGTGTCACCCATATGCTACAGCTTCACAGTAACACAAATATCTTGAGGTATTTAATTGTACAGTAAACTAGTCTTAGGGACTCCTTTAAGCATTGAGGTCTTGTTAAAAAAAAACTTTTCATTGGTTGGGTCTGAGTGTTTAGACCTTAACTAATTGCAAGAATGAGCAGAAGAGTACTTCTCTTTATTCTCTCTGTCTGTTGGATTGAAACAGTCTCATAGACTTGCGTTATGTGGCTTAGGACTGGAAGAAAACACTCTAAGTGCCCATTTTATTCTTAGTGCACATTTCTCCCGACTCTCTATAGCGATTGGTCATTTTTTTTAAATGACAACGCCTATTCAAATTAAGTGGTTGTCCAGGATTGGAAAACAGGGCTTTCTTGCTAAAACAAGATTACACCTTCCCATAGTCTGTGTCTGGTATTGCATTGTGGCATTGTTTTAATACCACAGAAAGCCGGTGGCCAGGTATAATGCTCTTTTTGGAAGACTGCTTTCATGTTTTTTAAATCCTGCACAACCTGTTAGCTGCCAAGAGCGGCAGACACTTTTGGATCGATGTTTGGATGTAAGCAAACTTTCCTGGAGCTATTATTTTTCAAGTAAAAAAGAAGGTGGGCTGAGTTGCTCAAGTTCCCTAGCCTGGCACACCATCTTGCACACCCTCACATATCAGGCCCTTCATGATTGACATACATACCCTGTACATCAGTTATAGAGGGTGTGAGATGGTTAGGTAAGCAAGGAAGCATGCAAGGCTCTGTCTTCTTGACACTTGGCTGAGAGAAAAAAGTGATTTATAAGTTTGGCAACCACCATCAGCTTCAGGAAAATACAGTTGGCTTTTGCACCTGTGCAGCAGTGTCTTAAGCTCTCGGTAGCAATTGCTGAAAGTGTACCCATCAGATCCAACAAAAAAATATTTTTTAAATATATCACTTAGTACCTAATCCCAATCCTGATCATGTACATCTCATTTTTATGTGTCTAGCACCTTTATTTATTTTTTTATTACACTTTTAACCCCTTAAGGACACATGACGTACTGGAACGTCATGTGTCCACTCCCGATCTATAACGCGGGGCCACGGCGTGGCCCCGCGTCATAGCGGTTCGGGCCCGGCCTCTAACAACGGCCGGGACCCGTGGCTAATAGCGCGCGGCATTGATCGCTGTGCCGCGCGCTATTAACCCTTTAGACGCGGCGTTCAAAGTTGAACGCCGCGTCTAAAGTGAAACCGAAAGCATGCCGGCTAGCTCAGTGGGCTGTTCGGGATAGCCGCGGTGAAATCGCGGCATCCCGAACAGCTGACAGGACAGCGGGAGGGCCCCTACCTGCCTCCTCGCTGTCCGATCGCCGAATGACTGCTCAGTGCCTGAGATCCAGGCATGAGCAGTCATGCGGCAGAATCATCGATCACTGGTTTCTTATGAGAAACCAGTGATCAATGTAAAAGATCAGTGTGTGCAGTGTTATAGGTCCCTATGGGAGCTATAACACTGCAAAAAAAAAAGTGCAAAAAAAAAGTGAATAAACATCATTTAACCCCTTCCCTATTAAAAGTTTGAATCACCCCCCTTTTCCCATAAAAGAAAAAACACAGTGTAAATAAAAATAAAAATAAACATAAATGGTATCGCCGCGTGCGGAAATGTCCGAATTATAAAAATATATCGTTAATTAAACCGCACGGTCAATGGCGTGCGCGCAAAAAAATTCCAAAGTCCAAAATAGTGCATTTTTGGTCACTTTTTATATCATGAAAAAATGAATAAAAAGCGATCAATAAGTCCTATCAATGCAAAAATGGTACCGTTAAAAACTTCAGATCACGGCGCAAAAAATGAGCCCTCATACCGCCCCATACACGGAAAAATAAAAAAGTTATAGGGGTCAGAAGATGACAATTTTAAACGTATAAATTTTTCTGCATGAAGTTATGATTTTTTCCAGAAGTGCGACAAATTCAAACCTGTATAAGTAGGGTATCATTTTAATCGTATGGACCTACAGAATAAAGATAAGGGGTCATTTTTACCGAAAAATGTACTACGTAGAAACGGAAGCCCCCAAAAGTTACAAAATGGCGTTTTTTTTTTCAATTTTGTCTCACAATGATTTTTTTTCCCATTTCACCGTAGATTTTTGGGCACAATGACTGACGTTATTACAAAGTAGAATTGGTGGCGCAAAAAATAAGCCATCATATGGATTTTTAGGTGCAAAATTGAAAGAGTTATGATTTTTTAAAGGCAAGGAGCAAAAAACGAAAATGCAAAAACGGAAAAAACCCCGGTCCTTAAGGGGTTAATTTAGCTCACTTGTCTGAATTCCTTTCAAAGGGAGGGGGCGTGGCCTCACTGTGCAGGTCTCCGCCCACTCCCTCAGTATGCTGTCTGCTCACATTTCCCCAAGCATTAGCAAAACTACAACTCCCAGCTTGTCCTCACTGACACTATCGGGACACAAGCTGACAGTGGGAGTATTTTTCCTCTAGCTCTGAGCCCTGCGCTCACAGCTGTCAATCAAGGAAGTGTGTCCATGACGCATGGACACAGCAGGACTAGTATGTGTCAAAGCAGGCAGGGGGGAGGGGGCAGTTGTTTGACTGGCTTTTTCAGTATGAAATACAGAAAATTTTCTAATGAAAGCAATAGCAAAAAAATTTGGTTTTTCATGCTTTACAACATATTTAAAGTTTTTGTATCTGACAGTGCCCATTTAAATAATGGCTATGTAAAACTTCAGTGATCTGTAAAGTTTCTCTGTAAATATAAAATACATATTGACTTATACAAGGCTCCCTTCAGATTTCAGTCCTCATGCAACTCTCTTACCTTTTCTGCTCCCAGACACTCCACTCCCTGCGCCATTCTTGGAAGTAAACCTTCCAAAACAAGAGGCAGCAGAAACCAAACCACACCAGCACACAATACTCAATAGCTGCATGATGTTGCCAATGTTCCAGCAGCATGGTGTGGCTATTGTGTGGCATAGCCCCTGAACAACCCCTTTAAAGGGGTACTCCGGCGCTAAGACATCTTATCCCTATCCAAAGGATAGGGGATAAGATGCCTGATGGCGGGGGTCCAGCTGCTGGGGATCCCCGTGATCTTGCACGCAGCACCCCGTTACAATCAGTCCCCGGAGCACGGGGGCCGGAGAATTGTGACGTCACGGCCACACCCCCGTGTGACATCACCCTCCGCCCCCTCAATGCAAGCCTATGGGAAAGGGCATGGCAACTGTCACGCCCCCTCCCATAGGCTTGCATTGAGGGGGCAGAGCGTGACGATACATGGGGGTGGGGCTGTGACGTCACAATGCTCCTGCCCCTGTGATCGCCAGTAATCATACCCGGAGCGAACGTGCTCCGGGGACTGATTGTAATGGGGTGCTGCGTACAAGATCACGGGGGTCCCCAGTGGCGGGACCCCCGCATCAAACATTGGCCCTCACATCCCTTATTATTTTATTTCCTTCCTTCATTCTGTTGTGAATCTTCTATGTTGTCAAATATTTGCTCCAACAGAAATGAGATATTTCACTGTTGCCAACCGTCTGTAAACTCATGGAAAGAATGCACATTTGGGGACTATGCCGCTCCGCATATTTAGTCTTCTTTACTGTGTGTGATTTTTAGTTTACTTGTTAACAAGGGTGTGCACATAGAAAGGAGCTCATGAAACTCAATTTCATTTTATTGCTGTTAAGCTCTTAGTAACCAAGCTAAATAATACTGGTCAACATTATAGGCAGTGAAATACAAAGCATAATGAGATGACAATAAAGTGTAAGTGATCGAGATGTGTGCCTACAAGTGTCTAGGAAGCGTCTAAATCTCTTTGTGAAGTTTGATGTGTCCTATAATTACTAGTAACAAAGTATATGTACTATATAGTCCTCCTCTGCACTAAAACATGAGTATGCACATGGCTCCTCTCCTTTGATTTGTGCACAGAAAACCTGCAGCGGATACCTGGATCAGCCGTATGGATGAGATTTGAATGAATCTTATGCAAGTGCTGCAGAATTTTAGAGTAGCCTGTAACCCAATGATATGTATTATTACTAAATAACCAGGGATGAAGCATGTTATTTTGTGACAAGCTGGATGGCAATATTTTACAGCACTCTGCTTCCTACAACTTTTTACTATTCCGTCAAACTATTTTTATCTTACTTTAATAATTCTTTAAAACGGCTTTAAGACATAAATGTAGAATAAGGTGTCAATGAACATAGACAGACTGGCTTTTAGCACAAGCCGAGCTTTTCATTTGCCTCCAGCAGCTTATTATGATTTCCAGCCCTATGAATGAATGAGTCATAGAAACAGATTTGAGTCTCTTCGTGTTTATTAGCTGTTCCCCTTGGCAAAATTATAGGAGGTATTATTAAAATGCATATGTCGCCTAATATCCTTGTTTACACAGATATTATAGCTATAGTAAGCAGTAAATTTGTGCTAGATAAAATTAATTTACACACACTGGAGATTCAGTACTTGTTCACAGGAGTCTTTTAGGAGTTAGGTGTAGCTTCCTTGGATTTCGGCTGGTAAGGTGTATAAATGAGGTATTTTATACCCACATAAAATAATGAATGTACTACAGATTTTAAAATTCACTGCATGTTCATTATTGCCTCATATTGTGCTCTAAGGGTAGGGTCAAACGTAGCATATCTGCAGCAGGTCTCCTGCAGCTGAAATTCTGCTTGAGGATTTACGTAGCGGAATTTTGCAGTGAAAAATCTGCAAGCAGATTATGTAGCTACTCATTTCAGTCAATGGATTCTACTTGCAGACTTTCTGCTGCAGAATTTTCTGCTTACAGAATTCCACACTGGAAAATCCGCAAGCTGAATTTCAGCTGCGGGAAACCTGCTGCTGACAAGGTACGTGTGACCCTATCTTAAGGGTATGTTTACACAGGATGATTACCTGCAGAATTTCCGCAGCATATTTTCTGCAGAAAATCTGCAGCAGATTATGGTACCATTGACTTCAATGAGTCAGAAGGAAAATCGGCAAATCTGCCTCTATTGCAGATTTTCTACTGACCCTTTGAAGTCAATAGCAAAATCTGCTGCAGATTTTCCGCAGCAAGAACGCTGCGGAAATTCTGCAGGTTATCTGCCTGTGTGAATGTACCTGTCAGGCCCAAGGCCTGATTATTAAAATCCTATATGTGTATTATAAATTATAACTGTGTGTGATGGATTGTCCAGGACATGGGTTAGAGGTTATTCGGACGGTGTGTCCTTTTGTGTATTGCATTTTATTGGGGGTCTGGCTGTTTGTTTACATCTCCTTTGAAGTCAAAGGTTTTTTTGAAGTCATGCACTCTGGTCCCATCCTATAATCAAAAAGATAAGGGGCCAGGAAGAGAGAAGATCCCCTGGTGGGATCAGAGGGGAGGGGGGAATGGAGTCTCCCTCCCAAGAAAGCAGATATGATATTTAAAACAATGCTAGACTCAGGGTTGTGGAAGGCTGTGCAACAAGCTGACAAGACCATGCTAAGAACAGCTGGAACTCACTCTCACTGAAGGACTGCTATATCATCATGCTGTAAGAACTTCATCTTTTGTTTTCTGAACTTGCCTTGCAAAACTCTTTTATATATTTTTGTACCTGTATGTCATTTGTTTCTGTATTTTTATATAGTCAGCACTGTGATACCTTTTATCAGATTAAATGTTTAATTAATCAGTTCTGGTCTTTAATCTCTAAATATATGAGCTCACCTTTCTGAAGGCAGCTCTGGTAAAACACGTTTATCTAAGGATTAATTTGGTGACTTGCTGGGACTAGTAGTGGATACCCAGAGGTCTGGCAGCTTTAAACCTTGCACCATCACACTCTCTATAATGTCTTGGCTGGACCGATAGGGTGTGATCGTGACAGTACCCTAAGGATGCATTCACATAAACTGTGGATCTCAACTTCAGTGTAGTGTCAATGTGATTGAATGTGAATTACCACTAAGGGTATGTTCACATATAGCCTATATGCTACAGATTTCCTGCAAGGAAACCTACCAGTAAAAATCTGCAGCATGCAATCAAAGATTTATACAATTCACAATATTCTTCTTTTAGTCATTAAACACCGAATACAATTTGCATTCAAATCCACAGTATCAAATCTGCAACATTGGGGGCAGAATTTATGCTGAGAAAATCGCTTATTACACATTTTGGATTCTACATGTGAATTTCGTTACAAATAACCCTTAGGCTATGTTTAGATGTCAGAATGTCCGCACAGAAAATCTCATAGATGGCTATGCATTCCATCATGTCTATGTAAATGTCTATTCTTTCTGCGGACCCCAGAAATTACATTACGCGACAGAAACATCTGGCACAGAAATTCTGCTATGTACACAGTGCAGCTTAATCCAATTGAATTCAATGGAACTCTGCTGCTGTGGAATCTCCGTATTTGAATTCCGCACAGAAATGTGTAGTTCTCAGTGCATACGTTATGTGTGAACCCTAAAAGACGAGTTTCTGCTGCACATTTGCTGCTATTGCTGCTTCTAGTAAGGCTCTGTTCATGTCCTGCAGTGTCTGTCTGGGCTGTACCTTCAACATTTAACCTAAATGACAGATGCCTTTTACACCCTGTTCCAAATTATTATGTAAATTATCTTTTTCTCATTTACCTAAATAATTGATGTAAATAACAGTC
This sequence comes from Hyla sarda, assembly GCF_029499605.1. Taxonomy (NCBI): domain Eukaryota; kingdom Metazoa; phylum Chordata; class Amphibia; order Anura; family Hylidae; genus Hyla; species Hyla sarda. Next base: position 377,865,723 of record NC_079189.1, on the reverse strand, counting down.
AGCATAATTCTCATGTTATCAACTATTAAGAGTACAATTCAGATTTTATTGAACAAAACACCTAATGATAACAGTATTTTTTTTAAACATAAAAAACTTACAATGCACTGTTCCAAATTATTACACACAGTAAGTTTCAAAACACTTTATAGGTTGTAAAGAACTGAAAATTGTCATGTTTTTTTTGCAGCATATTTACTGAAATCAAAAGCTATTTCAATCAAACTTTTAACAACATTTTAGCTTTTTAAACATTTTAACAGGTCATGTTATATTTTAAAATAGGACCCATTATTTGATAGCAGCTTCACAAGTCTTGCATCCATTGAACTTGAGAGTTTTTAGAAAGTTTCTGCTTGAATTTGTTTGCAAGATGTCAGAATAGCCTCCCAGAGCTGCTGTTTGGATGTAAACTGCCTCCCACCCTCATAGATCTTTTGCTTGAGGATGCTCCAAAGGTTCTCAATAGGATTGAGATCAGGGGAGGATGGAGGCGACACCTTGACTTTCTCTCCTTTTTTCCCCATAGCAGCCATTGATGCAGAGGTATTCTTTGCAGCATGAATTGGTGCATTGTCATGCATTAAGATGATTTTATTACGGAAAGCATAGTTCTTCCTTCTGTACCAGGAAAGAAAGAGGTCAGTCAGAAACTCCACATACTTTGCAGAGGTCATATTAACACCTTCAAGGCCCTTTAAGGGACCGACCAGCTCTCTTCCCATGATTCTGGCCCAAAATATGACTCCACCACCGCCTTGCTGACGTCGCAGCCTTGTTGGAACAGGGTGGCCGTCCACCAACCATCCTCTACTCAATCTATCTGGACCATCCAGGGTTGCAAGGCACTCAGCAGTGAACAGGATTGTTTGAAAATTAATCTTCATGTATTTTTCTGCACAATGCAGCGGTTTCTGCTTGTGAGCATTGGTTAGTGGTGGCTGAATAGAAGGTTTATGCACAGTCGCAATACTCTGGAGGACTCTACACCTTGATGTCCGTGGGACTCCAGAGGCACCAGCAGCTTTAAATATCTGTTTGCTGCTATGTAATGGTATTTTAGCAGCTGCTCTCTTGATCTGATGCATGGATCTGGCTGAAATCTTTCTCAATCTGCCTTTATCTGCACGAACCCGTCTGTGCTCTGAATCAGCCACAAATCTCTTAATAGTGTGATGATCACGCTTAAGTTTTTGTGGAATATCTAATGTTTTCATACCTCATCCAAGGCATTGAACTATTTCACTCTTTTCTGCAGCAGAGAGATCCTTTTTCTTCCCCATATTGCTTGAAAATTGTGTCTGCTTAATAATGTGGAACACCCAACTTTAGTAGTTTTTCCTTAAAGGGGTACTCCAGTGAAAACCTTTTTTCTTTTAAATCAACTGGTGGCAGAAAATTAAACATATTTGTAAATTACTTCTATTAAAAAATCTTAATCCCTCCAGTACTTATTAGTTGCTGAATGCTACAGAGGAAATTCCTTTCTTTTTGGAACACTGATGACATCACGAGCACAGTGCTCTCTGCTGACATCTCTGTCCATTTTAGCAACCATGCATAGCAGATGTATGCTAAAGGCAGCATGGTGGTTCAGTGGTTAGCACTGCTGCCTTGCAGTGCTGGGGACTTGGGTTCAAATCCCACTAAGGACAACAATAAATAAAGAATTATTATTATTATAATAACGTCAGCAGAGAGAACTGTGCTCGTGATGTCATCAGAGAGCATTCCAAAAAGAAAATAATTTCCTCTGTAGTATTCAGCAGCTAATAAGTACAGGAAGGGTTAAGATTTTTTAATAGAAGTAATTTACAAATATGTTTAACTTTCTGCCACCAGTTGATTTAAAAGAAAAAAGGTTTTCACCGGAGTACCCCTTTAAAAGGGGCTCACCTGGCGATCAGAACAGCCCTGAGACACAATGCCATCCATGAGTTAAACTGAAAAACGAAATATTTAATTTTTGTGACACTTAAATAGGGTTTGCATAATAATTTTGAACAGTGTGTATAAGCGCACATGTTAAAAACAGGGTGTATAAGTGCACATGTTTACCGTATACTGCTGTATAAAACATTGTATTAGACTTCACCATCTATGAATACCATTCCTGGCATAGACAAAAAATGTACACTGTTAACATAGTTTGAGCCTGAGTGTTTTACTGCTGCACCCCAGTGCTGCATTCAGTACTAAATACAGAAATTGCAGCTGGTAGTTTCCAACTATTAGCTCAAAAACAACTTAAAAGATGAAGCCTGCAGAGGTAAACTGGTGATAAATTCAAGCTACGAGTTGTATAATGGGCAGAACTAGTGTTCTTCCCCATGTACACACATGATAGCTTACAGAGAAAGAATCACTGGAAACTCGTACAATGGTAACAGGTACGCTTTGACAAGTTATGTTGAGAAAACCCATTTGAAGACAGGGTGAAAATGCAAATTTGACACAGATTCCCTGTAGTTATACCCACTGAGACTCCCTTATGTGTGTTATTTAAACTTTGCGGCCATTTTATTGTGATCAGCTTTCATATGGTTCATTGTGCAGCATCATTTACAGTTTTAGTGCTCTGTTGAGCAGTATCCCTCATATGACATGGTCCTGTCTTATTGACAGCTATGATCCTACTCCTGATTTCTTCTCGTAGAAGATGAAGAAGTTGATAGCATGGTGCTAGATTGATTTTTGTTTCGGTAAGCCTAGATAGAACTCATCCATTAGTAATAGGATCATTAAAAATGTATCTTGGTTTCAGCAACTGGTTGAGAGTCAGAGATCTGAAGGAAATTGAGTACTGTGAGTTTCCTGTGTTCTGACCTGGGAATTCAGTATTGTTTTCATCTAGATCCTAAAAATAGGCTTAGTGCTGCTAGTGTAGACTGATGGGCTAAACTGAAGAAAACAGCTTCAGGGTCACTTTGCAGTCTTAAGAGAGTGAATGTGATTGGTTTGAAAAGGAGGACACTGCAGATAATAAATGAATAGGGAAACACAACAAGCGGAACATTACTATCTTGGCTGAGAAACCGAATGACTTGGATTGTATTGTACTGTCATCTGAAGCTATGAATACAGGTTTTTCCTACCTTTTTACCAGAAGGGTACATTATTTTTATGTTGCCGTATGGTAGCACACATCTTTCCTTTTTTTCAAAGTAAAAACTGTTTATTATCTCTGATCTTCAATATATTTTTTTATAGACTAATGGTTTCATTATTAAATTTGTATAATGTACACCTTTACCCAAGGAGAAAATGTGCTCATAAGTGATCTTTCACATTTTTTTTTCTTTTTATACAGCAGTTTGTTATTCACATCCGTTCCTCTTTCAGTCACTTTGGAGACTAATGGGAACCACAGATGGGGAGGAGTTTGGGTGATTCTATAAGATGGCTGTCGGTGCTTCACTTACCTGCTCAGAGCCGTCTGCTGCAATTTTCTCCTCTGGTGTGCTTTCTAGCAGACCAGAGAAGTAGATCGTACATAATGCTTCTTTCACACTGCCGATATGTCCTGGCAGTACAGTGGGCGTTGAAAAATGAGGAGAGAACAGTGGGTGAAAAATTAGTGCATGTGCCGTCTTTTTTGCCCACTACTCCCACTATACAACAACGGTGCCCGACAGACCCCATTATAGTCAGTGGGATTCTGTTGTGCCCCGTCCCCATAAATGGCCGAAGGAAAAAAGTTTTTAAAAAAATGGAATAAGCCCCTCCCCCCAAAAAATTAAATCCACACCTCCCCCATTTTCCTATATATATATTTTTTAACCTGTTGGGGATGGAGGGTGTACAGGTATTCCCTCACGTCGTGGTACTTAAGGACAGAGGGCGTACCTGTACACCTTCTGTATTTCCGATCACTGCCACCCGCGGTGACCGGAACGGGATGCCTTCTGAAATAATTCAGCAGGCATCCCTGTCCCAATTTTGACCGGCGAATCACGTTTTTTTCCGGGCTGATCGGCTCAGTGCAAACCTATGGGAGGGGGCGTGGCAGCATAAGATGCGATCAGGCATCTTATCCCCTATCATTCGGATAGGGGATAATATGTCTTAGAGCCAGAGTACCCCTTGAAGACTATTCTCACAATGCTCTGCAAGGAGATTCCTCAGCAGCAGAGTCCCATTGATTTCAAATATAACACCATTCTGATAATAAAAATTTAAGTCAATATTTTTGTTACATCACATACCAAATAAATGGAATTAAAGCAATCGAAAAGTCATATCAATGCCAAAAAAGTGTTGATAAAAACTACAGATTAACTACAGATAGGCAAAAAGTTTATAGGGGGCAAGCATGATGGAAACTATATAAATTGGATATCATTGTAATCATAAGAATCCGTTAATTGTTATATGTATAACATTCCAATTTTACTGCACCGTGAACCTCAAATTAGCAAAATAGCATTTATTTTTTTTATACAATTTTTTTAATACAATGGGCTTGGTCCTTAATGGGTTTAACCACTTAGCTTACTGTGCCTCAATTGCAATAATTGTGTCTGGCAAGTTATAGCTGCTTCATCTTCCTGGCGATGAGGTCACCACTAGACCATTTGAAGTTAGGTCAATGGCCCATGAGGTAGCCTGGACATCTCACTTGGCCTTTCTTTAAAACCCGTACTGGGATGTTATTTGCTCTGTGTCAACCAGGGAGCAGTATTCATCTTCCTGCCATCAGTTAGATGCTACCTTTAAAGCATACCCGTCAGATCCAACAAAAAGCATTTTTTTTTATATATCACTCAGTACCGAACCCTAACCATGTACATCAAATTTTTATGTGTCTAGCACCTTTATTTATTTTTTTATTACACTTTTTATTTAGCTCACTAGTTTGGATTCCTCCGAAAGGGAGGGAGCGTGGCCTCAGTGTGCATGTCTCCGCCCCCTCCCTCAGTATGCTGTCTGCTCACATCTCCTCTAGCATTAGCAAAATTACAACTCCCAGCTTGTCCTCACTGACAGTAGCGGGACACAAGCTGACAGTGGGAGGTTTTTCCTCCAGCTGTGATCCCTGCACTCACAGCAGTCAATCAAGGAACTGGGTCCATGACGCATGGACACAGCAGGACTAGTATGTGTCCAAGCAGGCAGGGGGGCAGCTGCTTTTTCAGTATGAAATACAGAACATTTTCTAATGAAAGCAATTGCAAAACTTATTGATTTTTGCATGCTTTACAACATATCAAAAGTTTGTATATCTGACCGTTCCCATTTAAACAGGGCAACATAACAAATCTGGATCATCCATATTAATCAGAAATTAAATCATTTATAGAAATGTGTTACAAAACCCCCAAATAAGTTAAATTGTATTATTGTATTGTAAGAAAAATAAATTTAACAGCACGTTTTATAAATATGATTTTTTGCATATTGTAAACCTTAACTCCTTAAGGACTTAGGACTTATGAGTACGTCCTAAGTCCGGTCCCTGTCTATAACGCGGGGTCCCGGCGCCTATTCACAGCCGGGACCCGCGGCTAATAGCGTGCGGCCGCGATCGTTGGGCCACGCTCAATTAACCCTTCCGATGCGGCGCTCAAAGCTGAGCGCCGCATCGAAAGTGAAAGTAAATGCTTCCCGGCTGCTCAGTCGGGCTGATCGGGGTCATCGCGATAAAATCGCGATGCCCCGATCAGCTACCCGCAGAGAAGAAGGTCCCTACCTTCTTCCGTCGTCGTCCCGAGTTACAGGCTAGAGCAATTAAACGCCGATCACACAGCTTGTTGCCATGCAACGGCAAGGCAACAATCTGTGTATGAAATCAGCCATTGCAAGCTCATAGGTCCCTATAGGAGCTATGAGCTCGCAAAAAAAAGTGGGAAAAAAAAGTTAACCCTTTCAGGTATTCCCTTCTGAATTAAAAGTTTAAATCACCCGGCATTTCCTAGTAACAAAATAAAACAGTGTAAATAAAAATAAACATATGTGGTATCACCGCGTGCGGAAATGTCCGAATTATAAAAATATACCGCTTTTAAAACTGCACGTTCAATGGCGTATGCGCAAAAAAATTACAATGTCCAAAATAGCGCATTTTTTATCACTTTTTATACCACAAAAAAGTGAATAAAAAGTAATCAAAAAGTCTGATCAAAAAAAAATGGTACCGCTAAAAACTTGACATCACGGCGCAAAAAATGAGCCCTCATAGAGCCCATAGTTATAGGGCTCAGAAAATGACAATTTTAAACGTATAAATTTTCGTATTTATGATTTTTTTCTGAAGTAATACAAAATCAAACCTATATAAGGTATCATTTTAATGGTATGTCCCTACAGAATAAAGATAAGGTGTCATTTTTACCGAAAAATTTACTGCATAGAAACGAAAGCCCCCAAAATTTACAAAATGGCATTTTTTCTTCAAGTTTGTCGTACAATTAATTTTTTTTCCGTTTCGCCGTGGATTTTTCGGTAAAATGACTAATGTCACTGTAAAGTAGAATTGGTGGCACAAAAAATAAGCCATAAAACAGATTTGTAGGTGCAAAATTGAAAGGGTTATGATTTTTTAAAGGCAAGGAGGAAAAAACGAAAATGCAAAAACGTGAAATCGCTCAGTCCTTAACCTCTTCAGGACATAGGGCGTATGGATACGCCCTGAATCCCGAGTCCTTAAGGACCGAGGGCGTATCCATACGCCCGTGGGAATTCCGGCCCCCACCGCTAGCCGGTTGGGGACCGGAGCCGGATGCCTGCTGAAATCGTTCAGCAGGCATCCCGGCATATCGCCCAGGGGGGTCATTATGCCCCCCCATGTCGGCGATCGCCGCAGATCGCTGGACAATTCAGTCCAGCGATCTGCGGCGATTCCGGGTCAATCGGGTCTCCGGTGACCCGGTGACCCGGAATTACTGGCTGTTCGGGGCCGTCTCTGACGGCCCCGAACAGCCAGAGCCTGCAGGGGTGAGGTGGCACTGGTGCCACCTCACGATCGCCCTGATTCGTCGGCCGGATTACCGGCCGACCAATCAGGGCGCCTGCTGCGGGTGTCACTCCCGCTCCGCCCCTCTTCTGGAGGACGTGAGCGGGTGCGGGAAGACGACCCCCGGTGCTGGGGACCCCGATCCCCGGCGCCCCTGTTGGGATCGGGGCCCCAGGAGCAGCTGCGGCGGCGGAGACGACGAGGGACTGACCTGCAGCGTCTGGATCGTTGGAGGTGAGTGACAGCCTCCTGCTGTTGCTTAGCAACAGCTCCCAGCATGCAAAAAGGGCATGCTGGGAGCTGTAGTTATGCAACAGCAGGAGGCAGACCACCACAACTCCCAGCATTCCCTTATGGGCATGCTGGGACTTATGGTTTTGCAACAGCTGGAGGCACATTCTTTCTATGGAAAAGTGTACCTTCAACTGTTGTATAACTACAACTCCCAGCTTGCACAAACAGCTAAAGTGCATGCTGGGAGTTGTAGTGGTGCATCTGCTGGTTGCATAACTACAACTCCCAGCATGCCCGTTGGCTGTCGGTGACTGCTGAGAGTTGTAGTTTTGCAACAGCTGAAGGCACACTGGTTGTGAAACTCAGAGTTTTTTTTTACCTAACTCAGTGTTTCACGACCGGTGTGCCTCCAGCTGTTGCAAACTACAACTCTCAGCAGTCACCGTACACCATGCACCGTACATGCTGGGAGTTGTAGTTTTGCAACAGCTGGAGGCACACTGGTTGTGAAACACTGAGTTAGGTCACGAACTCAGTGATACATAACCAGTGTGCCTACAGTTGTTACAAAACTGCAACTCTCAGCAGTCACCGACAGCCAACGGGCATGCTGGGAGTTGTAGTTATGCAACAGCTGGATGTCCCCCCCCCCCCCAATGTGAACGTACAGGTTACACTCACATGGGCGGAGGCTTACAGTAAGTATCGGGCTGCAAATTTGAGCTGCCGCAAACTTTCTGCTGCAGCTCAAATTGCCAGCGAGAAACTACTGTGAACCCCCGCCCGTGTGACTGTACCCTAAAAACACTACACTACACTAACACAAAAAATAAAATAAAAAGTAAAAAACACTACATAAACACATACCCCTACACAGCCCCCCTCCCCAATAAAAATGAAAAACGTCTGGTACGCCACTGTTTCCAGAACGGAGCCTCCAGCTGTTGCAAAACAACTCCCAGTATTGTCGGACAGCCGTTGACTGTCCAGGCATGCTGGGAGTTTTGCAACAGCTGGAGGCACCCTGTTTGGGAATCACTGGTGTAGAATACCCCTATGTCCACCCCTATGCAAGTCCCTAATTTAGGCCTCAAATGCGCATGGCGCTCTCACTTTGGAGCCCTGTCGTATTTCAAGGCAACAGTTTAGGGTCACATATGGGGTATCGCCGTACTCGGGAGAAATTGTGTTACAAATTTTGGGGGGTATTTTCTGCTTTTACCCTTTTTAAAAATGTAAAATTTTTGGGAAAACAAGCATTTTAGGTAAAAAAAAAAAAATTTTTTTACATATGCAAAAGTCGTGAAACACCTGTGGGGTATAAAGGTTCACTTAACCCCTTGTTACGTTCCCCGAGGGGTCTAGTTTCCAAAATGATATGCCATGTGTTTTTTTTTGCTGTCCTGGCACCATAGGGGCTTCCTAAATGCGGCATGCCCCCAGAGCAAAATTTGCGTTCAAAAAGCCAAATGTGACTCCTTCTCTTCTGAGACCTGTAGTGCGCCAGCAGAGCACTTTTCACCCCCATATGGGGTGTTTTCTGAATCGGGAGAAATTGGGCTTCAAATTTTTAGGGGTATTTTCTGCTATTACCCTTTTTAAAAATAAAATTTTTGGTGGAAAACAAGCATTTTAGGTAAAATTTTTTATTTATTTTTTACATTTGCAAAAGTCGTGAAACACCTGTGGGGTATTAAGGTTCACTTTATCCCATGTTACATTCCCCGAGGGGTCTAGTTTCCAAAATGGTATGCCATGTGGTTTTTTTTTGCTGTTCTGGCACCATAAGGGCTTCCTAAAGGTAACATGCCCCCCAAAAACCATTTCAGAAAAACGTACTCTCCAAAATCCCCTTGTCGCTCCTTCCCTTCTGAGCCCTCTACTGCGCCCGCCGAACACTTTACATAGACATATGAGGTATGTGCTTACTCGAGAGAAATTGGGTTTCAAATACAAGTAAAAATGTTGTCCTTTTACCCCTTGTAAAAATTCAGAAATTGGGTCTACAAGAACATGTGAGTGTAAAAAATGAAGATTGTGAATTTTCTCCTTCACTTTGCTGCTATTCGTGTGAAACACCTAAAGGGTTAAAACGCTGACTGAATGTCATTTTGAATACTTTGGGGGGTGTAGTTTTTATAATGGGGTAATTTATGGGGTATTTCTAATATGAAGACCCTTCAAATCCACTTCAAACCTGAACTGGTCCCTGAAAAATACTGAGTTTGAAAATTTTGTGAAAAATCGGAAAATTGCTGCTGACCGTTGAAGCCCTCTGGTGTCTTCCAAAAGTAAAAACTCATCAATTTTATGATGCAAATATAAAGTAGACATATTGTATATGTGAACCAAAAAAAAATGTATCCGTAATATCCATTTTCCTTACAAGCAGAAAGCTTCAAAGTTAGAAAAATGCTAAATTTTCAAATTTTTCATCAAATTTACGGATTTTTCACCAAAAAAGGATGCAAGTATCGACAAAAATTTACCACTATGTTAAAGTAGAATATGTCACGAAAAAACAATCTCGGAATCAGAATGATAACTAAAAGCATTCCAGAGTTATTAATGTTTAAAGTGACAGTGGTCAGATGTGCAAAAAACGCTCCGGTCCTTAAGGCCAAAATGGGCTCCGTCCTGAAGGGGTTAAGGGGTTAAATATTATGAGAAAATTGCAAAAGTATGCTACTTCATTTAGGGTAAGGGCATACGTGGCTACTTACCTCCCCTAGAGTCAGCCTCCTACTTTGCCTGTGTGTCCTGGTTTGTCTCCTTGTAGCAGCAATACGCTGCTATGAGCAGACACAGACTGAGCTGCGAGTCACACAAGCTGGGCTCGAGTCCTGCAGGAACGGCGTTCCTTTGCTTTCTCCAGAGGAGGAACGCCATCCCTGTTACATTAGTCCTGCAGGACTGACCTCTGTTCTTACCCTCCCTCCGTCTCCTCCCCTGGCCTGGACTGCTAGATGCTGGAGATGAAGGACCTGTGATGATGTCACCATCACATGTTGGGGGCGTAGCTTAGCTGTGGATGAAAGGAATAGATCGTGGCTGAAGGACCTGTGTGATGCTGTGGAGGAGGTGGTGCTGAACTGGAGGAGAGGTCACATGTCACTCCAGTAAAGTAATTACATGGAAGGAGGTTTGTTACAGTGTGTCACCACAGTAGTAAGAAAATTTCATAAGGAGGTTTGTTACAGTGTGTCACCCCAGTAGTAAGGAGATTACATGAGGAGGAGGTTTGTTAATGTGAAGCGATCTGATCGGTTGCTATGGGCAATTGGTCAGCTTATCCTATGCACAGGTTTTAATAAATCTCCCACATTGGAGGTAAATATACGTCTTGGTGCCCTGATACTTAATGCACCAGGAAGTACACTTACCGTATTTTTCGCCGTATAAGACGCACTTTTTCTTCCCCAAAACTGGGGGGGAAAAGTTGGTGCGTCTTATACGGCAAATACACATTAAAACCCTGTCATATCGCGGCGGTCCCTGTGGCCATCAACGGCCGGGACCCACGGCTAATACAGGACATCACTGATCGCGGTGATGCCTGCCTGTATTAACCCTTCAGACGCGGCGATCAAAGCTGACTGCCGCGTCTGAAGCGAAAGTGAAACTAACCCGGCTGCTCATTTGGGCTGTTTGGGACCGCCGCGGGTAAATCGCGGCGTCCCGAGCAGCTTACAGGACACTGGGAGGGACCTTACCTGCCTCCTCGTTGTCCAATTGGCGAATGACTGCTCCGTGCCGGGATCCCCTGCATGGCCGGCGCTCTCCTTCATCGTCATCATGTCGTCGCGCACGCCGTCCCGTCATCCAATAGGATCGGCGTGTGTAGCGGCGTGCGTAGCGACTTGATGGCTGCGAAGGAGAGCGAGGATACCGGGCAGCAGAGACGTTCCGGAGCGACAGGGACACCCCGGGGACGTGGCGACAGCGATGGAGGGCGACATCCAGGGCAGCGGTGACAAGCGATGACGGGGACACGGCGGGGACACGTGAGTATTACCTCCTATACCAGTGATCTTCAACCTGCGGACCTCCAGATGTTGCAAAACTACAACTCCTGGCATGCCCGGACAGCCAACGGCTGTCCGGGCATGCTGGGAGTTGTAGTTTTGCAACATCTGGAAGTCTGCAGGTTGAAGATCACTGTCCTATACTTTACATTGTATTTGGTTCAGAATCTTTTTTTTCTAGATTTTCCTCCTTTAAAATTGGGTGCGTCTTATATGCCGGATCGTCTTATATGGCGAAAAATATGTACAGCCTGAGCAGCAGACCAACTATGAAACGAGTGCAGGAGCTGTCAGCAGCCGCGCAATAGTCAATGACAGAGAACGGCTGTTCTCCTTCATTAACCCCTTAAGTGCCGTAATAATGACACTTAAGCGCCCTTCAATCACTGTCCCCCTAAACTGATTGGCTACCCAGCAACATGTATGCGGGGGTCCAATCAGTTTGCTCACCTGTCAGAGGTCCTCTCACCTGCTCCCTGTGGGTCCCAATCTGCTGATAGAGCCTGCTGAGCCAGGCTCTACTAGCAGATTACCAATAACACTGAGTAATGCTATGCAACAGCGAAGCATTACTCAGTGTAAGCAATCTGATGATTGCATGTAAAAGTTCCCTATGGAGGACCTAAAAAGTGAAAGTAAACTAATAAAAGATAATTTTTTTTTATGTTGGGAAAACACACATAAGCCCCTCCTCTAATAAAGATTTATATCATTCCCTTTTTCTATTTTTAAATAAAAAGCAATAAAAAAACCTGCATATTTGGTATTACTGCATGTGAAAATATCTAAACTATTAAAATATAATGTTTATGATCCCATACGGTGAACGGCGTAAATGTAAAATAATGCCAATGCCCACATTACAACACAGAATTTAAATTGAATATAGAAGTAATAAAAAAGTATTTTATGTGCAAAAGTGGTACTGATAAACACTACAGATCATGACGCAAGAAATTAGGCCTCATACAGCCCCCTATAAGGAAAATTTAAAAAGTGTTGAATACAATAAAAAAAAATGCTGGACTTTTTTTTTTTTTAAAAGCAGAACAATAACAGAAAAGCATGTAGGCATGGGTATCGTTTTAATCATATTGACCCACAGAATAAAGATGGCATATCATTTTTACCATAAAGTGCACTCAAAATAAATGACTCCCCCCCCCCCCCAAAAGTTGCAATATTGCATTTTCCTTTTCAATTTCCCTCACAAATTATATATTTTATGGTTGCACCATAGATTTTATAGTAAATTGAGTGATGTAATTACAAACTACAGTTGGTCTTGCAAAAAAACTGCCTCATATGGGTCTGTGGATGGTGAAATGAGTTATAGCTCAAAAAAGTTAACTTTCTGTGTCTTCAAGGCCAAAATTTGCTGTGTTCTTACTTCTATGAAGGGTTTGTTATAGTTTGTTATCAGAAAGGTAATTTGTTACAGTGTGTACTCTTGAGTGACAGTCATCCATGGCCACCACCACCTCCTGTTAGAAATGCAGCCGCTCTCTACCACTTTAACAGAGCAATTGCTGCTGGGAGTAGACGTGCTGAGACAGTCATGTCTGCTAGAATACACTGGGCCCTCTGCTGCCTGCCAATGAGGAGCAGAACAGCCACTACTGTGGAATTGTGGACTGTGATTGTAACTAACTTTGGTTGGGGCCTACTGCCATATAGGTGCTATACAGGAGGGTTGGTAATCTCTACAGGTAATCTCTACATTATTACTGTTTGGGCACTATAGGTGCAGGAAAAGTGCAGAGCCTAAAATGTTTGTCTTGCAGGTTCTGTGGAGATGAGTTGTGGCTGGAATTAATTGTCATGACATTCTGGGCCAGATGGAGAAGAATAAGGAAAGTAACCGACTCTGATCAGCGAAGACGTCACGTGCAAATCACCTGATGTAACTGTATGTAATCGCTTATATGGTTTGCAGTGCCAGTGTGCAGCTGATATCTACCATTATATGGTCACCGTATGTGGGAATATTTGTAGAAGTGGAGGTAGGGGGCAGTAGTTACCTCTGTTCTCTCCTTCTCTGGTTACTATATATGGTCCTATATCAGTGTTTTCCAACCAGGGTGCCTCCAGATGTTACAAAACTACAACTCCCAGCATGCCTGGACAGCCTATGGCACGCCCCCTCCCATAGGCTTGCATTGAGGGGGCGGAAGGTGATGTCACACAGGGCGGAGCCTTGACGTCACAACGCTCCGGCCCCGTGATCGACAGTAATCAGACCCGGAGCAAACACGCTCCGAGGGCTAATTTTAATGGGGTGCGGCATGCAAGATCACGGGGGTCCCCAGCGGCGGGACCCCTGCGATCAGGCATCTTATCCCCTATCCTTTGGATAGGGGATAAGATGTCTTAGCGCCGGAGTACCCCTTTAAATAAATAAAATAACACGTTTTAGGGTGTAGCAACCTCTTCTTCAGATTGGTAAAGTGATGCACATATACATGCAGGAAATGGACTAAAACTTAGTCACTAGTTGTCTATGTTTAGGCCATTAAAGTGAATTAGACCACTGCCAGTACACCACAGTATGTGTTGGCAACCCTTTTTGTATATTCTCAGCATAAGTTTAAGTGGTGATGTGAACAGCGCCCTAGTAGGATAACACAGAGGGTTAACCTGTTATAAAAAAAAAAATTGTGTATACAGTAGAAATCTGTGACTAAGGAATAAGTCTTGCCCTGTTACCAAATTCTTATAAACCGTAGGCAGCTGTATGCCCGCGGCCTGTAAGAAGCCTGGAACCGTGCAGGATGTCAGCTTGGAAGTTTTTTTTTTATTTTGACGCAAACTGGGGGGGGGGGGGGGGGGGGCTTTGTTGTAATAGGAATCTTGGGTGAGTTCCCACACTTTTTTTTATCAGGACTTGACCCCTGCACACAAGCACATGCGCAGTGTACTCACAGACATCACGGCTAAGGGAGTGACCATGATTTCTGAGTACACTGTGCATGCGCGACTAGCAGCTCAGTGTTTGTCTGCTCAAAATGGCGTTTTGCTGCTAGGAGCAGACAAACCAGGACACACGGGCAAAGTAGGAGGCTGACTCCAGGGGTTGGTCAGTAACGCATCCGCAACGTCAAATACGCTGCGGATGCACTAAGTGTGACCCTACCTTTAAGGAGATAGATGAGGGAACAAATAAATCTGTCAAAACAAGACATCAACTCCATTTGCGTAATTCTTCTTTTTCTCTGTGCTGTTTCTCTGGCAGGGTTTCTGTGTCAAATTTAAGAAATTACTCACACAGCATTAGGCTGTGTTCACACATTCAGGTTTTTAATTGCAGTTATTAAATAGAACAGACCAGAAATGGAGAAAACATATCAAGGAAAGAGTGAGACATTTTCTTTTCTTTTTTTTTTTCAAATCAATTTGTGGCTTTTTATTCCTTAGTTACAATTAAAAACTAGAACATGTGCATGAATTTTCTACAATCTTCCCACACCCTATGCCACTACTACACCAGGGTGTGGAGTTTACTTTTGTAATTTTTTTTTTTTTTTTAGCAAACATTATGTTTACATAAATAATAACTACAAAAATCTGTTTACATAAACCATGCCAACTCCACGTACAAAAATTACACAGCAAGAATAAATAAGATAAATAAAATCATAAATAAGGTGCACAGCCTTCCAAGCTGACAAACCAGTAAAAACATGCCAAAACCAATGATAAATTCCCCCCTAAATGTCCATGAAGTATTTAGATATATGAAGCATTTGTGTACTTTGGCCCATATGCAAATGAACTGTGCAATTACAGAGAATGCAATTTGCAAGAGTATCTATGTGACTGGTTGCACGTCCCCTTGCTTTAAGGAGCTTCATACAGAAAGCAACCCCTATTATATCCAGCTGTCCTTCAGATACTCAAGTTATCTCCAGTAAATAATTCTCAGTTGCCTTGACAACTCACTAGCCTTAGTTATGGCTTTGATCTTGCTTAAAGGGAAACTATCACTACATTAAGTTTAAAATAAATTATAAAGCTTTATTGTGTAAAACATCTGAAACAAAATGTTTTATCAAATATAACTACAATCAAAAATAACCTGTCTGGAATGTGTCAAAGTTATTATTCATTTGCCTCATACACAATAGAGAGTTGTCCAGTTCTGCTGAAATTGGTGGGGTTGGCCGAAATTTAAAGTACCTGTCACCAAACTAAACTTTTAATAAATTGTTCCTTATATAATTATAAGGCACTTTGCTATTTACTTGCTGTTAAAATTTTCAACCTTTAAATGTTTTGAATGTGATTGAAAGAACTAGGTGGCTCTGTTCTGTTCTCTGCCGCAAGTTTGGTCTCCTCCTGGCCTGGCAGGAGACCAATCTCAGGAAGTGTGTGCGAGGCATGGCGAGGCATAGCTCTCGCAGGCTTCAGTGACATCGTGTCTGCTGGAGAACACCCACTTTCTCTTGCTGGGAGCTCACACAATGTGAGTAAAGGGAAAGGTATGATACAGAGCTTTTTAACCTCTTAAAGACCTTAAAGCGTACCCGTCAGATCAAAAAGAAAAACATTTTTTTAAATACATCATTCAATACCATGTACAAGACATTTTTATGTGTCTAGCACCTTTATTTTTTTATTACACTTTTAATTTAGCTCACTAGTCTGAATTCCTCTCAAAGGGAGGGGGCGTGGCCTCACTGTCCAGGTCTCTGCCCCCTCCCTCATTAGGCTGTCTGCTCACATCTCCCCTAGCATAGTAAAACTACAACTCCCAGCTTGTCCTCCCTGACAGTAACAGGACACAAGCTGACAATGGGAGGATTTTTCCTCCAGCTGTGAGCCCTGCGCTCACAGCTGTCAATCAAGGAAGTGTGTCCATGATGCATGGACACAGCAGGACTAGTATGTGTCCAAGCAGGCGGGGGGGCAGTTGTTTGACTGGCTTTTTCAGTATGAAATACGGAAAAATTTCTAATGAAAGCAATTGCAAAACCTATTGGTTTTGCATGCTTTACAACATATCAAAAGTTTTTGTATCTGACAGTGCCCATGTAAGGACATTTTATTTATACGTTTCCAACTTTTGTTTTTTTCAATAGGAAGAGGTTCATGTGACACATCAAACTTATTGGGAATTTCACAGGAAAAACAATGATGTTTTAACGTAACTTTATTCTTTCACGAGTTATTTACAAGTTTATGACCACTTATAAAATGTGTTCCATTGTGTTGGATTGTCAACCCTCTTCTCCCACTCTTCACACACTGATAGCAACACAGCAGGAGAAATGCTAGCACAGGCTTCCGGTATCCGTAGTTTCAGGTGCTGCACATCTCGTATCTTCACAGCATAGACAATTGCCTTCATATGATCCCCAAGATAAAAGTCTAAGGGGGTCAGATCGGGAGACCTTGGGGGCCATTTAACTGGCCCACGACGACCAATCCACTTTCCAGGAAGCTGGCACGTTCCCTGAGTTTTTCCAGCAAGTAGGTGCACCACCACATGGGTGTCAGGTCCGAGCATTCCTAGATGAACAGTTTCCTGGAAAGTGGATTGGTCGTCGTGGGCCAGTTGAATGACCCCCAAGGTATCCCGATCTGACCCCCTTCGACTTTTATCTTTGGGGTCATCTGAAGGCAATTGTCTATGCTGTGAAGATACGAGATGTGCAGCACCTGAAACTACGGATACTGGAAGCCTGTGCTAGCATTTCTCCTGCGGTGTTGCTATCAGTGTGTGAAGAGTGGGAGAAGAGGGTTGCATTGACAATCCAACACAATGGGCAGCACATTGAACACATTTTATAAGTGGTCAGAAACTTGTAAATAACTCATGAAAGAATAAAGTTATGTTAAAACCAAGCACATCATTGTTTTTCTTGTGAAATTCCCAATAAGTTTGATGTGTCACATGACCCTCTTCCTATTGAAAAAACAAAAGTTGGATTCAAAATGGCCGACTTCAAAATGGTCACCATGGTCACCACCCATCTTGAAAAGTTTCCCCCCTCACATATACTAATGTGCCACAAACAGAAAGTTAATATCACCAACCATTCCCATTTTATTAAGGTGTATCCATATAAATGGCCCACCCTGTTCAACCCTACCCATTGTACATACAAAACTTATTAAAGGGGTATTCCGCCCCTAGACATCTTATCCCCTATCCAAAGGATAGGGCATAAGATGTCAGATCGCCGTGGTCCCGCTGCTGGGGACCCCCGGGATCTCCGCTGCGGCACCGCGCTATCATTACTGCACAGAGCGAGTTCGCTCTGCACGTAATGACGGGCAGTACAGGGGCTGTAGCATCGTTACGTCACGGCTCCGCCCCTCGTGACATCACGGCCCGCCCCTTTCAATACAAGTCTAAGGGAGGGGGTGTGGCGGTCGTCACGCCCCCTCCCATAGACTTGCATTAAGGGGACGGGCCGTGATATCATGAAGGGCGGAGCCATGACGTCACGCTGCTCCGTCCCCCGTATCGACAGTTATTATGCACAGAGCGAACTCGCTCTGTGCTGTAATGATAGCGCGGTGCCGCAGCGGGGATCCCAGGGGTCCCCAGCAGCGGGACCGCGGCGATCTGACATCTTATCCCCTATCCTTTGGATAGGGGATAAGATGTCTAGGGGGGGGAGTACCCCTTTAATGAAAAATTATTAATAAAAAATTATTATTACATGTATTTTACCATACCACCTTATTGAAAAAAATAGAAAATGTAACATGAACGTGACTAAATATATCTATGCATATAAGATTATCAAGTTCCAGCGACCCGACCCCAGCAATCAGACATCCTAGGATGTCTAGGGGTGGAGTACCCCTTTAAGCACTGAGCTGTGGCACAAAGTGAAGTGTCCACAGGGAGTTCTTGAATTTTTTCTACCTGACTAAGCTTGATTAACCACCTAAACACAACTAAAGCAAGACCTGTCAATCAAGCCAAGCTGGGTGGGAAGAAATAAGAAAAAACACTCCGCAGACACTAGGTGAGACCTTTCAATTGGTCCCGGCATTGAGAAGCCGAAAAAATTACACCTGCTGTCAGAAGAGAGCATTGGAGATTACTATGAAGCCGACTGATTAACCCTCTAGATACCGAGGTCTGTAGCAACCTGTGCATCTATGCCAAGCACCACACCTGTGAAGCCTGATGTCCAAATTAATATAAAATATAACAAAATATAACTGAAAAATACACAGTGCCAGAATTGCCATTTCTTGGTTACTATTGCTTCCAAAAAGATTTCTTAGTCACCCTTGGAACAAAATGCGATCAGTTCCATCTACCCCAAGAAAAACCTAAAGCTTACTATGCAGAAAATGAATCCTTACACAGCAGCGTAGATGAAAAAATAAAAAGGGTATATGGGTCAGCATATGGTGTTTGCAAAGCAATTAAAACTGGGTTCTATTTTGTAATGAAACTGAGCTGCAGAAAAAAAAATTTTTACAGCTCTTGGAAGGTGAGGGTTAAAGGGGTACTCTGGTGGGAAACTTCTTTTTTAAATCAACTGGTGCCAAAAACTTAAACAGATTTGTAAATTACTTCTATTTACAAATATTAATCCTTCCAGTACTTATCAGCTGCTGTATACTACAGAGGAAGTTCTTTTCTTTTTGAATTTCTTTTCTGTCTGTCCACAGTGCTCTCTGCCGACACTTCTGGCCGTTTCAGGAACTGTCCAGAGATAGTTTGCTGTGGGGATTTGTTCCTGCTCTTGACAGTTCCTGACATGGACACAGGTGTCAGCAGAGAGCACTGTGGTCAGACAGAAAGGAAATTTAAAAAGAAAAGAACTTCCTGTGGAGCATACAGCAGCTGATAAGTACTGTAAGGATTAACAGTATTATATAGAAGTAATTTACAAATCTGTCTAACTTTCTGGCACCAGTTGATTTAAAAAAAAATTGTTTCCTACCAGAGTACCACTTTAACTCTTGTTCATTATAGCTGTCATAAAGCAAATAGATCTCACTTTCTATACCAGGGGTGGAGAACCTGTTTTCCACCCAGGGCCATTTAGATGTTTATAAAATCATTCCCAACAGTTATAACATACAAAATTATCAACTCAAAAATGTACCTGCTGTATATGTAACATGTTGGCTCTATCCACACTACACAGTTTTACACAGTATGCATAGACCTGTGTAATGTACAGTATTGTATAGTAGACTCTTGGGGCCAGGCATATCATTATCAACTGCTTACTGCCACAGTGTTTTTACATAGAGCGCCATATTGTGGTACACTGTGCATCAAAAGCTTTCTGCTTCTTTCCGAGAAACCCCATTGCAGTAAGCAGAGTTGCCGGAAAGGAGTGTAAAGTGGTTTTTATATGTTTTCCTTTTATACAGACAAAGCAAGAAGGGAACATTTGTATCTAATATAACTATCCCACTGATGTTTTTTGTGTAGGTTTTGGCAAACTTTTTTGCAAAATTTTGAGCAATTGCCTATTTATGCAAATATACACCTTTTTCTGGCCAGTTTTCTGGTAAAAACATTGGTAAATCGTTTTACTAGCTAGGTAAAAGAGGTAAGATTTCTCCTCGCAGAGACACCATCGCTGGTGTGTGGAGCTTCAAAGCCGTTAGCATTCCACTGGCCATGCATGTTTAAATGAAGGAATACAACTATACAGGAAAAAGCATTCTCAATGGAGGAGTGTGGAAGTATCAAAAAAGGAACTTAACATAAGAAATTCTCTTTAGAGGAAATCTAGCATTTCATTTGAACAGTTCTGCTGTGTCTGTAGTGAATCTCGCATGTCTTGCAGGCATTGAGTGTACCAAAAAGAATATTTGATTGAAAGATCTTAATTTAAATCTCTAGCTTTTTTATGTAATAGGATTTGGACAAGTGTTCACTCTTTTGCTGGTTCCCTTACTTTACGTTCATAGACAAATGGGTATATTTTAATATGCAAATGCATTTTAAATCCCCGGGCAATGTCGGATAAAATGGATTTGAGGTCTTCAATATGAGAGATTTTAATGACTTTTTGTGCTATTTGGAAAAAGTCAGCAGATACCACTAAAATAGGCTGCAGTTATGTGTGTGTGTGTGTATATATATATATATATATATATATATATATATATATATAAGCTCTCCGCAGCACTCAGAATCTTTACATAAGTGACGTTTCAACCAGCTCCTCCTGGTCTTTCTCAAGCTGGACAATATTGACATCTGTAATTGTGCACATTCAATTAATACTAATTTTTTATTTTTTTGTATTATAGATGTACTAAGATGGGAGTTCAACATCACTCACCGGATGATTGTTATGATAGTTTTTACTGATTTTAATAAAATGTAATTTTTCATCAATTCTGTGTATGCCCCTTTAAGTGTGGATAGGGATAGGTCTGGGGACAACCATTAAGTTTTGGCAAATGGGAGGTATACATTCCTTGTAGGTTTTATTTGAATATAGTCCCATGGTTGCACATATTCAGTCCCAGAGTGTCTGTATACACTGTATGAGTTCTTGGACCGAGAGGGTCCCTAAAGGGGTACTCCCGTGGAATTTTATTTTTTTTTAAATCAACTGGTGCCAGAAAGTTAAACAGATTTGTAAATGACTTCTATTAAAAATCTTAATCCTTCCAGTACTCATTAGCTGCTGAATACTACAGAGGAAATGGTTTTCTTTTATGAACAGAGCTCTCTGCTGACATCATGACAACAGTGCTCTCTGCTGATATCTCTGTCCATTTTAAGAACTGTCCAGAGTAGGAGAAAATCCCAATCGCAAACATATGCTGCTCTGGACAGTCCCTAAAATGGACAGAGATGTCAGCAGAGAGCAATGTGGTCGTGATGTCAGCAGAGAGCTCGGTGTTCCAAAAAGAAAAGAATTTCCTCTGTTGTATTCCGCAGCTAATAAATCTTTCTGGCACCAGTTGATTTAAAAAAAAAAAGTTTTCTACGAGAGTACCCCTTTAATGGTGGGACCATCGTTGGGCTGTTAGTGTGGTGCCATCATCCAGGGGTGGGGGCCACAACCAAGCGTACCCAGAGCACCTGGCAGGGCCACGTGAATACCGGGCCAGGCTTGGTGCTGATGAAGTAACCACCATATGTATGGATGCGTGCATGATATGATTGATGGGACTTATTTGTATTACCATTCGTTCCAATATTCAGCCCCTTTTGCAGAAAATAATTATTCTTGGCTTTCATTTTAACATTAGTCCATTTTGGATAAATATACCCACTGCAAATACGAGCCCATGTTAGACATGGCTGTAGATGCCTCAGATATGGATATGCAATTGCGCCAGCGTAGAAGTTATTATGGTGTTGTGCAGGACGCGGTGTCAAAGTTGCCTCGGCACCATGCATGCTACTTTCCCATTGGCTCATCTGATGACAGTGGAAACGTCATGGAGAACTATATGCCACAATGCCATTGGTTGACCCAGACCGTTTCGCTCTCTACTTCCGGGGCTATGCGCACATGCGCTGTTGTAATACACACCACGCTAGCGTGGCTATGGCGGATTGCAATCTTTTCATAATCTGGTGAGTGAATCCTCCTGAGTACTTTGTTTTTAATTATTCACAAGTGAAAGTATTTTATGTATTCAACATGTATTTTCATACTTTACGATGTACAGTATATATGCACTTTCATTATAATGTTTACACTTTGCAAATTTGCACACGTTCGGTATGCACTGTCATTTTATATTCACGTTTTGATGATGTGTTTTTATGAATTTTCTGGATAATTGAATGTAATTTATGCACCATGGCATCTAATGGATACCCCTATATATGTGTGTTAGTCACTAGAATGTGCACAGCTTGAGAAAAACCAGGAGGAGCTGGTTGAAACGTCGCTTATGTAAAGACACTGTTATGGAATAAACACACCCTTAATTTGAACTTCTGAGTGCTGCGGAGAGCATCTTTTTTTATCGTTTGTGATGGAGCCCCTAACCAAGGCTTGAGAGTCCGCGTGCACCATTTCACTTACTTTACCACCTGGGTTGTGCTGCTTTTCTTCAAATATATATATATATATTTATAATAACATTTACCTAGGAGTTGTTGTTCAAGTATTGCATTGCATTTCCACTAAAATGGAATTCACATTTAGCTATAATCTGCATGTTTTTCAGGTAGTTTTTGTTTGATTTTGGCTGTGACAGGGGTGTGCTGTGTTGCACCTAAGCAAAATAAACGGTAATTTGATGAAATTCTTGTAACTGTAGTGGGCCCTTGTGAATGCAGTGTGACCCCCATTTGCTTTGCTTAGGATTATTCTTGCAGGGCAACATGGCTTTCTTTGGTCACGCAAGCCCTGTCATCACCAAAATAGCCATGTAGCCCCAGCCTTATTCTACAGTGTATGGATGTATTGTTTAGTTTACAAAAGGCTGTTCCTGCTGAGTTTCATTGCATTTTTGCATTAATAGGATCTCACCGTACAGACCAACATGATTACTGGGTCTCACCATCTGTGGTGGAAGTCCATTCTAATGTTATCTTTATTTACCTTTTATTTTTCTCTTAAAGGGCTACTCCACTGTCTCAGCGTTCGGAACATTTTGTTCCAAACGCTGAGTGCGGGCATCGGGGCTCGTGACGGTAGGAGGGGCGTGATGGCTTCTACGCCCCCTCTCATAGACTTGCATTTAGAGAGCGTGGCGTGACATCACGAGGGGCGTGGCCATGACATCATGAGCCCCGACGTCATGTTCCGTACACTGAGGCAGTGGAGTACCCCTTTAAGCTTTTAACCACAAAAATAAGTATAACGCGATTCAATCATGGGAACAAAACTACCTCCCCAGCTGAGCCTCACCAATACCTAGGCCTCACCAATAACTAGGGAGCTGTTGTGACCTGCTCGAAATTGAAGGGTTGTCAGCCACACATCTCCCCAGAATATGCTGCCAAAGCTGATTACAGAAAAGGTTTATTGTTCCTGTGGCCCTCCCTTTCTGCTGTTCAAGCTGTAAATGTGCTCTGTAAACGAGCGCCAATCTATGAGAGTTACACTTATTACTATAGAAGATCGGGTCTGAAGTCTTCTTTACATTTTGAGAATATAGACATAATAGCGTATAGACAATACTACATTAAGGACTATTTGGGACTCTTTTATACAGTATATAGCCTGCATCTTTTTTTTCTCAAGCCCGATATCATATAGTTAAAGGCCACTCCTGAGTTTATCATAGAATATGCTTGTTTATACGTGTATTTCAATATTTTCTATTTTAAAAACAACAAAACAGAAAGGGGCAAATTTACTCAGCCTTTAGCAACAAGCTTGTATTAGATGTTGGTGAGAAACCCACTGTTTCCATGGCAACAAACTACTATCACGCAACCAGTGATACATGACCAAAAACCATGCATTGGAATTCTAATACATATTAACTCTATCTAGGGTGGCTTATATCTAGAATGATGAGGCAACAACAAAATATTACTTAAAATGCTCACCAGTACTTAGTGTGGAATTGCAAGTGTCTGTTGTAGGTATCCCCCAGTTCATTGTGTGTCATTTGTTTGCCATGTGCAGTGAATTTTGATATAACAAATGTTTTTTCTTATATGTGTAATGAAACGTTTGGTTTCTGCATACATTAAGGGGGTACTCCGCCCCTAGACATCTTATCCCCTATCCAAAGGATAGGGTATAAGATGTCTGATCACGGGATTCCTGCCGCTGGGAACCCCCGCAATCTCTCCTGCAGCACTCCCTATTATTTGGTGCACGAGCGAGCTTCGCTCCGTGCCTGATGTCTGGCAATGCAGGGGCCGAAGGATTCTGACGTCCCCTCGTGACGTCAGGCCACGCCCCTTAAATGCAAGTCTATGAGAGGGGGCGTCACATCCCTTCCCATAAACTTACATTGAAGGGCGTGGCGTGATATCACGAGGGGGCAGGGTCGTCCGGCTCCTGCATCTCCAGTCATCAGGCACGGAGCGAAGCTCGCTCCGTGCACCAGATGACATGGGCTGCTGCAGGAGAGATCGCGGGGGTTCCCGCGATCAGACTATCCTTTGGATAGGGGATAAGATGTTTAGGGGCGGAGTACTCCTTTAAAGGAGAACTCCAGCCAAATAAAATTACCTTTATATAGCTGCACATAATCTATATATATATATATATATATATATATAAAATTCAATAGCCCTGATTTACTAACATGATCCCGACTCTTTTTATCGGGTTATGCAACACAATTTTTGTTGCACGTTCTCTGTGACACTTTGTGCGACACATTTTAATAGTAAAAACACGACGGTTTTCTAATTACTCTGACTATTTTTTAAATCCGACTAAAGGGGCGTGGTTTGCGTAATTAAGGGCACGTTCCTGACATTTTCCTGAAAACCCGACAGTTGTATTTAAAAACCCACCAGAAAAATTGTGGAATACTCAACTTGAAAACCCGACTGCATTGAGGTGTGGGGAATCTGTTAAAAAGTGAGGGTTTTTTGAAAATCCTGTTACTGTGTGCTTTTAGTAGCTTTTTCTATTACATTTTTCATTTTTTTTTATTAGTTTGTTTGGAATTTCTCTCTTTTTCTTTCATTTCCTTTTATTTATTTATTTATTTTTTTTAAACTTTTTGTTTGTTAACCCATTAACGACCATGAATGTAAAGTTATGTCCTGGTGCAGTTACTTTGCTTTATTTATTTGCTTTATACTTTATTTTTCCTGTGAAACACTTTTTTCCCCCCATGCGACAGAATTTAATATCGTGCGAAAGAATTTTCCCGACATGTGCGAAACTTTGATAAATACGTGTGAGAAAAAATAGTCTGAAAAAAAATAACACTCAGAAAATAACCCGACAATCTTAGTAAATCAGGGCTAATATGTGTGTGTGTATGTGTGTATGTTCCAGCATCACGTCCAAATGGCTAAAGATATTAACATGAAACTTGGCACACATGTTATTTATATGTCAACATGAAACATAGGACAGGTGATTTAACCCTTACTCACCCCCATTTCCCAGGGTTGGGGTTTTTGTTTAAAGTCCCAATCAAGTCTATGGGAAATATATGTTACTTCATAACTTCCAAACAGCTGGAGATATTTCAATAATACTTGATCACATGCTACTTATATGTCCACTTAAAATATAGGATAGTTAATTTAACCTTTAACTACACCCATTTGTGAGGTTTTTTTTTTTTTTGTTTAACCCCTTAAGGACCCAGGACGTACTAGAACGTCCTGGCACCCTGGGCTTTAAGGACCCAGGACGTACTAGTACGTCCTGGTGTTTCTCCGGTCTCTGCCGCGCCCCGGGCAGAGATCGGAAGCGGATGCCTGCTGAAATGCTTCAGCAGGCATCCAGGGCAATCGCCGCAAATCGCAAGGTAAATCGCCCTTGCGATCTGTGGCGATACTGGGCTGATCGGGTCTCTGGGACCCGACCGCCCGGTAATTTCGCATGATCCCGGCTGTCACAGACAGCCAGGACCATGCTGAAGACTAGGAGCGAGGTGGCAAACCTGCCACCTCCTCCGATCCCCTGCGATCCGTCGGTTAGTTAACCGACCAATCGCAAGGGGGGGGCGGTTACTTCCTCCCGCCCTGCCCGGCCCCTTGAAGTCCGGAGAGGACGGGAGGAAGACCGGAGGACGCGGCGGGGGACGGGGGAGTGCTGGGGACCGGCCCCGGTACTTACCTCGTCCCTGAAGACCCGGATCCCGGCGGCGGAGACAGCAGCGGCGGCGACAGGTGAGTAGATCTTCAGCCGCGGTCGGGCCCTTTACAGCAATGCACGTCGCCGTAAAGCGACATGCATTGCTGTAATGGGACCCTGTAAACTACAACTCCCAGCATGCCCAGACAGCCCTTGGCGTCTGGGCATGCTGGGAGTTGCAGTTTTGCAACATCTGGAGGTCCACAGTTTGGAGACCACTGTGCCACTTCCAGATGTTGCAAAACTACACATCCTCAGCATGCCCTTACTCTCCAGGCATGCTGGGAGTTGTAGTTCTGTAACATCTGGCCCTTCAGATGTTGCAGAACTACAACTCCCAGCATGCCTGGACAGTTTTGGCATACTGGGAGTTGTAGTTTTGCAACATCTGGAGGGCTGCGGCTGGGACACCACTACACAGTGGTCCCCAAACTGTTCTCCTCCAGCTGTTGCGCAACCACTACTCCCAATATGCCCTTCGGCTGCCTGGGCATGCTGGGAGTTGTGGTTTTGCAACAACTGGAGGCACACTGGTTGGGAAACATTGTCTGTTTCCTAACTCAGTGTTTCCCAACCCGTGTGCCTCCAGCTGTTGCAAAACTATAACTGCCAGCATGCACTGATAGACTGTGCATGCTGGGAGTTGTAGTTTTGCAACAGCTGGAGGTCCCCCCCCCCCCTGTGAATGTACAGGGTACATTCACATGGGCAGGGGGCTTACAGTGAGTATCAGGCTGCAAGTTTGCGATGCAGCAAATTTTGCGCGGCAGCTCAAACTCGCAGCGGGAAACTCGCTGTAATCCCCTGCCCGCGTGACTGTACTCTAAAAACACTACACTAACACAAAATAAAATAAAAAGTAAAAAACACTACATATACATATACCCCTACACAGCCCCCCTCCCCAATAAAAATGAAAAACGTCTGGTACACCACTATTTCCAAAATGGAGCCTCCAGCTGTTGCAAAACAACAACTCCCAGTATTGCCGGATAGCCGTTGACTGTCCAGGCATGCTGGAAGTTTTGCAACAGCTGGAGGCACCCTGTTTAGGAATCGCTGGCGTAGAATACCCCTATGTCCACCCCTATGCAAATCCCTAATTCAGGCCTCAAATGCACATGGCGCTCTCACTTTGGAGCCCTGTCGTATTTCAAGGCAACAGTTTAGGGCCACATATGGGGTATCTCTGTACTCGGGAGAAATCGCCTAACAAATTTTGGGGGGTATTTTCTCCTTTCACCCCTTATGAAAAGGGGAAGTTGGGGTCTACACCAGCATGTTGGTGTAAAAAAAAAAAAAATTTTTACACTAACATGCTGGTGTTGCCCTATACTTTTCATTTTGACAAGAGGTAAAAGGGGAAAAAGCCCCCCAAAATTTGCAATGCAGTTTCTCCTGACTACGGAAATACCCCATATGTGGGCGTAAAGTGCTCTGGGGGCGCACAACAAGGCCCAGAAGGAAGAGTGCACCATGCACATTTGAAGTGATTTGCACAGGGGTGGCTGATTGTTACAGCGGTTTTGACAAAAGCAAAAAAAAAAAAAACACATGTGACACCTTTTCGGAAACTACACCCCTCACAGAATGTAATGAGGGGTGCAGTGAGAATTTACACCCCACTGGTGTCTGACAAATCTTTGGAACAATGGGCTGTGCAAATAAAAAATTTTGTACAGCCCACTGTTCCAAAGATCTGACAGACACCAGTGGGGGGTAAATGCTCACTGTACCCCTTGTTACGTTCCTCAAGGGGTCTAGTTTCCAAAATGGTATGCCATGTGGGGGTTATTTTTCTGTCCTGGCACCATAGGGGCTTCCTAAATGCGACATGCCCCCGAGCAAAATTTGCTCTCAAAAAGCCAAATATGACTCCTTCTTTTCTGAGCATTGTAGTTCGCCCGTAGTGCACTTCAGGTCAACTTATGGGGTACCTTCATACTCAGAAGAGATGGGGTTACAAATTTTGGGGGTATTTTCTGCTATTAACCCTTGCAAAAATGTGAAATTTGGGGGGAAACACACATTTTAGTGAAATTTTTTTATTTTTTTTTACATATGCAAAAGTCGTGAAACACCTGTGGGGTATTAAGGCTCACTTAATTCCTTGTTACGTTCCTCAAGGGGTCTAGTTTTCAAAATGGTATGGCATGTGTTTTTTTTTTTTGCTGTTCTGGCACCATAGGGGCTTCCTAAATGCAACATGCCCCCCCAAAAAACATTTCTGAAAAACGTACTCTTCAAAATCCCCTTGTCGCTCCTTCCCTTCTGAGCCCTCTACTGCGCCCGCCGAACACTTTACATAGACATATGAGGTATGTGCTTACTCGAGAGAAATTGGGCTACAAATACAAGTATAAATTTTCTCCTTTTACCCCTTGTAAAATTTAAAAAATTGGGTCTACAAGAAAATACGAGTGTAAAAAATGAAGATTGTGAATTATCTCCTTCACTTTGCTGCTATTCCTGTGAAACACCTAAAGGGTTAAAACGCTGACTGAATGTCATTTTGAATACTTTGGGGGGTGCAGTTTTTATAATGGGGTCATTTGTGGGGTATTTCTAAGATGAAGACCCTTCAAATCCACTTCAAACCTGAACTGGTCCCTGAAAAATAGTGAGTTTGAAAATTTTGTGAAAAATTTGAAAATTGCTGCTGAACTTTGAAGCCCTCTGGTGTCTTCCAAAAGTAAAAACACGTCAATTTTATGATGAAAACATAAAGTAGACATATTGTATATGTGAATAAAATAAAATAAATATTTGGAATATCCATTTCCTTACAAGCAGAAAGCTTCAAAGTTAGAAAAATGCTAAATTTTCAAATTTTTCATCAAATTTTGGGATTTTTCACCAAGAAAGGATGCAAGTTACCACAAAATTTTACCACTATGTTAAAGTAGAATATGTCACGGAATCAGAATGATAACTAAAAGCATTCCAGAGTTATCAATGTTTAAAGTGACAGTGGTCAGATGTGCAAAAAATGGCCGGGTCCTAAGGTGTAAAATGGCTGGGTCCTTAAGGGGTTAAAGTCCCATGCAAATCATTGGGAAATTTATGTTCCCACATAACTTCCATACGGCTGGAGATATTTCAATAATACCTGGTGTCAAATAAAAAGATATGATAGTTAAATTAACCCTTACCTACACCTGTATATAAAAGATAGGTTTTTGTTTCAAGTCCCATGCAAGTATATGGGACTTCCAGTATCTTACTCCACAAGCTCCGCTCTGCATCTCCTGGTGAATGTGTCAGTCCGGCTTGCAAGCCACACCCCATCTCACAAAGACACACCCATATTTTAAGCCCCACCCCTTTTATTATCTACCTTTTTTGTGCATCAATCTTGCTTGCAAATGATGCCCAGTTCCACAAAGCCACATCCCCTTCTATTTTCAGCTTACAATATCTTCATCACAAATCATGATATGAGGATGGGATAGGAGGATGGAATATGAGGTTGAGATATGAGGACAGGATAGGAGGTCAGGATATGAAGTCGAGATAAAATGACAGGATATGAGGATGGGATATTAGGTTGACATATGAGGACGGGATATGGGGTTGGGATATGACAACAATATATGAGGATGGGATATGAGGTCAGGATTTGAGGATGGGATATGATGTCAAAAGCTTCCTCCTTTGTTGATTTTCCTCCTCAAAAAGGATTAGGAAGGAAAAAACGGGCAATGCCGGGTACTCAGCTAGTAAAGTATATAACTTTGCAATGTGAAGTGTAATCTTTGCTTAGCACATACCCTGTTTCTCTCCAGGCAGGAAGTCCTGGAGATCTTATCACACTAACTAGTTTCTACCAAAGACGACACTTCACACTCCCTTCTCCTTAGCTCAGAGAGCTGACAGATTCAGTGTGCCGTGTTTGAGTGTCCCCGATTGGCTGAAGGGCAACATACACCCCTCCCTGCTCACTCTCACAGTGGCCCCTCCCTGCAGCTCACACAGGAAGCAAGCCCAGTGTGTGGAGTTTTTTGCTGGATTTTCAAAGGCTGTTTATGGGGCTATGGGGGTATGACTTTGAAACAAATCAACTGGAATGCCTTGTGGAATCATGGTGAGCTTGTATAAATAACTTATTTAAGTTGTTTTTGGCTGGATATCTCATTTAAAGGTAAACTGACAGCCGATTAACCTGCACTTAACCCAATACACTGGGTTATAATGTAGGTGAACCAGATTACAACAATGCATCACCCAGATCCTCAGCCTGGTTCTGGAGATGACCGTTGTATTAGCCTCTATTGCTAATAGCCAGCTTTGTGCAATAGAGTTGGGACCCAGCTTACCCATAGTCAGGCTGTATCAATTGACGGATCACAGCAGACACCTATGCTTTGCTAAGGCTTCGGGCTACCTTGACAATTAATCAGCACTCCATGATTACATAATGGGTTAGGGGGCAATGGAGCCTCTGCACAACCAATGATGCATCCAAAAACTGTATAGGTGCCTCGATCGCTATTGATCACAGCATCTAAACAGTTAACCAGATCTCTGATGTTTGACATTACTGATCTGCCAGTAATGTCAAACATCAGAGCTGGTAGAGCTGGGTGGTATGACCAAAAATGTGTATCATGGTATTTTTGTAAATTATGGCGGTTCCACAGTATTTACCCCCCATCATCATGTGACCCATGGGCGCTGCTTTTCTCCCCCCAGGTTTATCAGCCCAGCACTGCGCTGTCCCCCACATCGGGGGAGTAATCATATGTGTCCCGTGAGCGTTTCTCTCCCCCCCCCCCCCCCCTAAATAATTATCAGCCGCTGCGCTGTACTGTACTATCCTGAGCCAGGGCTTCAGAAATAAACAAAATAAACTTTAACTCACCTTCTTCTTACGTTCCCCTGTTGCTCCGAAACTGGTCTCACGGTCCCTCTGCTGCTCTTGCTGCTTCCTGGGGATGGGAACGTCACAGAGCCGTAAGCCTATCACCGGCCGCAGCGATGTCCCGCCTCGGCCGGTGATAGGCTGAGCGCACTGTCATGTAAGAAGCCGGCCATTAAAGAATCCCTGTCTGTGATAATGGTGAAACCTTTGTTCCTCTAACTTTGTCATGGTGTCGATTTGCACCATCTTTGTGACAGATTTCCTAGTCTGTCCTTTTGAGTCCCCCACTACCAACACCTGTCCGGCCTGCCCTACACTCTACCTCCTCTCCTTACTGGAGCAGACACTCTACAGGTTGTCAGAGGCAGTGTCAAGCTACAGCGGTGCTAACTCTGAACTGAAATGTCCCTCATCTGCTAACCGTGCAAACTTGTTGCTGTGTGTTACATCAATCTCACCTCCCTGATCCTTATCCCTCTACCCCGCCTTCTAACTGTCACAAATCTATCTGCCTCTTTCTCCAGCAACACCATACCACTATCCCCCTGCCCTTCGCTTAGCGTGCAGCAGACTCATCTCCGTGTTATCCCTGCCGCTCAATGTTGTAAGTTGTTCATTTACATTCTGGATCTGAGCTTCTAAATATATAACAAGCTCATATCCCGCACAGCAATGTGCTCCCTCAAATAGATGTTAAAGAATCTCATACTCAGCACAAGATGTACATTGGACCGCATTGTGTAGGGCATTGTGTACCTATGGGGATTCCAAAGAACCTAAAATACAGTCGTATGTAGAAGTGCCTCTTCTAAACTCCCAGAATCTAAAGTCAAGGAATCTCAAGTCACACACTTAAAACTCACACACTTTGAAATGCACACTCTGCACTTGCACACTCGCTATGTTAGTTGCTTTTAACCTGTTAAGGACCAAGGGCGTACCTGTACATCCTGGGTCCTTTCCCTTTCTATAATGCGGGGCCACGGCATGGCATCTAACAACGGCCGGGACCCGTGGCTAATAGCGTGTGGCACTGATCGCGATGCAGTGCGCTATTAACCCTTTAGAGGCGGCAGTCAAAGTGGATCGCCGTGTCTGAAGTGAAACTAAACTACCCCCGGCTAGCTCAGGGGACGGTTCGGGACCGCCGCGGGGAAATCACGGCATCCTGTACAGCTATAGGACACGAGGAGGGTCCCCTTACCTTGCCTCCTGGTGTTCCTTCGCCGAATGACTGCTCAGTTCCTGGGATTCAGGCATGAGCAGTCAAGCGGCAGAATACTCGATCAATGGTTTCCTATGCGAAACCATTGATCAATGTAAAAGATCAGAGTGTGCAGTGTTATAGCTCCCTATGGGGCTATAACATTGCAAAAAAAAAAGTGGAAAATTTTTTTTTTTAATAAAGATCATTTAACCCGTTCCCTAATAAAAGTTTGAATCACCCCTCTTTTCCCATTTAAAAAAAAAACTGTGTAAATAAAAATAAACATATGTAGTATCGCCGTGTGTGGAAATGTCCGAATTATAAAAATATATATAGTTAATC
Source organism: Hyla sarda (assembly GCF_029499605.1). NCBI lineage: Eukaryota > Metazoa > Chordata > Amphibia > Anura > Hylidae > Hyla > Hyla sarda. Next base: position 377,833,412 of record NC_079189.1, on the reverse strand, counting down.
AAACCGCACGGTCAATGGTGTATGTGCAAAAAATTCCAAAGTCCAAAATAGCATATTTTTGGTCACTTTTTATATTATGAAAAAATTTATAAAAAGCGATCATAAATCTGATCAATACAAAAATGGTACCGCTAAAAACTTCAGATCACGGCGCAAAAAACTTAGCCCTCATTCTTCCCTGTAGGTGAAAAAATAAAAAAGTTATAGGGGTCAGAAGATGACAATTTTAAACGTATACATTTTCCTGCATGTAGTTATGATTTTTTCCAGAAGTACGACAAAATCAAACCTATATAAGTAGGGTATCATTTTAATCGTATGGACCTACAGAATAAAGATAAGGTGTCATTTTTACCAAAAAATGTACTGCGTAGAAATAGAAGCCCCCAAAACTTCAAAATGGTGTTTTTTCTTCAATTTTGTTGCACAATGATTTTTTTTCCGTTTCGTTGTAGATTTTTGGGTAAAATGACTGATGTCATTACAAAGTAGAATTGGTGGCACAAAAAATAAGCCATCATATGGATCTTTAAGTGCAAAATTGAAAGAGTTATGATTTTTTTAAAGGTAATGATGAAAAAATGTAATTGCAAAAATGGAAAACCCCGGGTCCTTAAGGGGTTAAAGCAGCCTTTTCCCCAGTCAAAATGTAGTAGGTGCTATTCATTGCTTCCCTGTCGTTCTAACGAGCATCACAACTCGGGGTGTTTCTGCCCCTGTTAAGCTGCCAGGACGGTGGCATTTTTTATTCCGCCCAAGTAATTAAACTAATAACGCCCCCTATATAAAGCTTCCTGCCTATGACCATGATGCTTTTTCTTCTGTCCTGTGCTGGACAGCAGGACAGCACAGGCTCCTATATTTTTTATGAGCCTGCACGGAATATACATTACTTGTGGAATCTTTCCCTATCACCTTATTTTTACAGCCTCCTGTGCTGTTTTCGCGGTGCTCTCTTCCTAGGGGAGGAGTCAGTGTAGCCTCCTTCCATCCTCGGTTCTCCTGCCGTTTTGGTTGACACTCCGGAGCTCCACGAAACTGGAAGTGTGTCATCTGATGACTTCCGGTCTCTGCTCCGAGGCTAGATGCGGAAATGTTTGCATTTTTTGCTTTCTGTTTGCTTCCTCCCTGCTGGGGAGGACCTTATTTCCCAAAATGGTTTAGTTATTTTAGTTTTATGCTTATAGATTGTTGCTCCAGTAGCGGGTCACTTCCAGGTGCCGGGGCTTATTTGAAAATTGGCGCCCTCTGCCCTATTAAAGGCAGCCTTTTTATGACCTCTTGCTTCCTGGGTTGCTAGAGGATATACTATTCTTTAGTTCCCTGCTGCTGGCGCACTTCCCGCTCTCCCTTTAGGTAGTCTGTTGCGGCTCAGTATATAAGTTTTGTGTGTTTTACTACAACTTTTTCTTCTCTTTCTAGAGATGCCTACTCCACCTAGTGGTGATCCTTATACTTTAAGTTGTAAAACTACTTCAAAGAAACGCCATCTATCTTGTGCGGAATGCGGAACCACCCTTCCAGATTCCTATGAATTTAATAGGTGTCCTGGGTGCCGTCAACCTCCTAATCCAGCTGAACCTACAGTCCAGGATATGTTTGTCTGAATGAAGGAATTCATGGGGAATTCCATTAATGAGATGAAAAGTTCTCTTTCCGTCAAAAGATCTAGAATTTCTTCTAGTTCTGCCTCCATGCCCGAAGATTCTGTCATGTCTGTAGGAGACCGGTCTGAACAGTCCGTGGAAGAAGTATTTGTTCCATCTCTCTTTCCTCTGGATAAAACACAGAGATTGCTTTGTTCCATCCGATCTCGCGATCAGGATGTTGACCAGGGGGAAGCCTCAACATCCAACTCTAGAGGGCCCTGGGTTTTCAAAGTGGATGACACTCTTAGGAAATTGATGGTTTCCCAATGGAAACACCCTGATAAACCCCCTGTTCTTACCAGAAGATTTAAACTGATGTATCCGCTTTCTGATAATGAGTCGGATTCCTGGGTCCCACCTCCAAAGGTCGATATGGTGGTCACTAAATAATCCAAAAGGGTTTTGGTCCCTGCTGATGATGGCAGTAATCTCCAGGATCCCCTGGACAGGAAGGTGGATTCATTACTGAGATGCAATTATTCTGTGGCTTCTGCCTCTGCTAATGTCGCTATAGCATACTCTGAGGTTGTTAATTTTGCTAAAGAATGTATTCTCCGCATACAGTCTGATATTGAGGGGAATGTTGCCAGAGAAGATATTCTGGACTCTTTCAAAACACTTCTTAGCATGGACTTTCTTTGTGAGGCGTCCCAACAGCATCTCAGACTGGCAGCAAAATTGTCTGTTAGTAGATGTCCATTATGGTTATGTCCGTGGATGATGGATAGCGCTTCTAAGTTTAACCTTTGCCGGCTTCCTTATGAGCCTGGTCGGCTCTTCGGGTCTGAGTTAGATCGTATTATAGAGGGCTTTGCTGACAAAAAAGGCAAATGCTTGCTTGTGCAAGATCTCAGAAGCGCCAGTCTAACCAAAAGCATGGTGGTTGGATGCGGTCGTGGTAAAGACCGCAAGTCTGACCTATGACTCTCTCCAAAGACCCAACAATGTTCCCCTCCCCCTACCCTTCTAAGTTTTCAAGTAGAAAATCTGTCCACCAATCCCCCTCCAGTAAGAGGTCGTTTAAGTTTGTTACTAAACACCTGGGGTGCAAGAAATCCAGGATCCTCGGGTTCTAGATGTAGTCAAGTCGGGGTACAAGATAGATTTCATTTCCCCGCCACCAAGTAAATTTTTTTGACCAAGTTACTACCTCAGCCAAAACAGTCCGTTCTGGAGGACTCTCTTCTCCAATATATAGAAAAACATGCGCTAGAAGATGTTCCCCCTGATCAGAGGGGGTCAGAAGTCTACTCCCCAATCTTCCTTGTGCCAAAACCATCAGGCGATTGGCGCATGATCATAGACCTCCATTTCCTTTACTGCTTTATAAGGAAAAGGCGGTTCAGAATGGAAACCATCCAGTCAGTCATCAGCAGCCTAGACCCTCAAGACCTAATGGTCACCATTGACTTGGAGAATACTTACCTTCATGTCTGTCACGGCCCGCGCCGTTTCCCGGTGACCTGCACGGGGTCGCCTGCGGCTTCTCCCCCGCTCCTGTGTGCCTGTGCTGCGGCGGTCACCTCCTCGCCACTTACCTTCCTCCTCTGGTTCCTCTCCCCGGGTCACCTCCGCTGGGCAGCCTCATCGCCCTGCTCGCATGGGAGCCGCGTCCCTGGGCTTGTCTCAGCGTGCCTTCCGTGCATCCTTCTGTAATGCTGGTGCGTGTGCGTCTCTCCCCTAGGGCGCGCGCGCACCACTCTTTGAGTTTTAAAGGGGCAGTGCACATTTTTCATTACATGTCACTTCCCATGTTCTCTGCCAGATCTTTGTGCTAGTTGCCCTTACTATACCAGTTCTGACATACCTGTGCTACCAGACCTTTGCTACATCCCGACTACGAATCTGTGTCACCTGCCCTTGACCTATTGCTATCCCTGACTACAAATCTTTGCCGCCTGCCCTTGACCTATTGCTATCCCCGACTACGCATCTGTGCCGCCTGCCCTAGACCTACTGTTACCTCCCTGACTATGTTCCTGTGCCATCTGCCTGGTTGGTCGCCCGCTTCCTAACTCCCGGTGACACCTCTCTGTGCCAAGTTCCACCTCGGCTGCCTGCGTGGTCGAGTCGTGCCAGCGGAAGCGACCTGGACGTCGCCTGCCGCAGCAAGCCCGTCCTGCTTTGCGGCGGGCTCTGGTGAAGACCAGCGGCGTCTTAGATTCCGCTCCCTGGTATGGCTCTCTGCATCTGCCACGCGGGCCCAGCGAATCCACCTCCTGTTTCCTTCGGTGAGTGTCACAATGTCCCTATCCATCCTGCTCTCATGAAGTTCTTGAGAGTTGCTGTCACCATAAAAGGTATGGTAAAGCATCTTCAGTTTGCTGTTTTGCCCTTTGGGATCACTTCCGCTCCCCACACCTTTACAAAGGTAGTGGCCCCGGTTGTTGCTGCTTTCAGACTAAAAGGTCTAGAGATCATTTCCTATCTAGACGACTGGCTTCTAAAAGCCGCCACTCTAGAAGTTCTGCAATCTCACCTTCATCTGGCTATGGATTTTCTCCAGCGTTTAGGCTGGATTATAAGTTGGGAAAAGTCTGAAATTGTCCCTTCCACCTCCAGGAAATTCCTGGGCTTTCTGATAAACTCCTCTCAGATGACCCTGTCTCTGACTCCAGAGAGAAGAGATCGTGTTATAAGAGCCTCCAAGTTTTTGATGGTTCCTCGGAGGGTTTCCACCAGAACCCCAGAGGGTTGGACAAAAAGTGCTCTCTGTCTGCCGAAGTCCGTGCATCTCTCAGATAGTGGACGAATCTGACAGATGGGAAGTCCTTGATTCAACCTCATTGGATCACTTTGACCACGTACACCTCCCTTCTAGGCTAGGGAGCCCATCTAGAGGAGAATCCTGTATAGTGTACTTGAACTCCTCAGGAGAAACTTCTCTCTTCCAACATGAGAGAGCTGAACGTGATTTGTCTGGCTCTCAACCACTTCGCACCCCTTATTTTTGGGAAAGCGGTAAGAGTGCGTTCAGACAACACGACTGTGGTGTCTTACATCAACAGACAGGGAGGCACGAAGTCTCAAGTTCTCTTCAAGGAGACAGGACTATTTCTCTCTTGGGCAGAGACCAACCCAACCCACCTTTTAGCAGTCCATATCAAGGGAGATCTCAACATAGTTGCAGACCATCTAAGTTGCAGCCTTCCAGTCCAAGGCGAATGGTCCCTGAATGAAGACATCTTCAAGATGTGCCAGAGATAGATCTCATGGCAACTCGTCTAAACACCAAGGTGAGCTCTCTTTACAAAGACGACAATCCTGTGGCGTTAGACGCTCTGTCCATTTGATGGAGGTTCTGGCTGGCCTATGAATTCCCTCCATGACACCGAAGGTATTGGTGAAAGTCAGGCAAGACCAGGCCTCAGTGATTGCCATGATACCATTCTGGCCGAAGAGGTCCTGGTTCACCCAGCTCATGAGGATGAGTCAAGGGGGTTGTTGAATGCTTCCCCCCCGTGCAGAACCTTGTGTCTCTCAACACAGGCTCCTGCCTAGATCTGAGGAGACTCAATATGACAGCCTGGAGATTGAAAGGTCCCTACTAGGTAGTGGGCTTTCTTAGGAGGTCTTGAGAACTATTGTACACTCTAGAGCAGAGTCAACCAACAAAGCTTATTCCAGGATAAATCGGATTTTCCTTCAATGGTGTACTATGAAAGAGGTAGTAACCTCAGATCCTCCTCTTTCTGCATTACTTAAATTCCTTCAGTATGGCCTTGACAAGGGTCTTAGCCCATCCACTTTAAAAGTGCAAGTCTCAGCACTTTCTGCTTCTTTAGGCAGATCTTTGTCTTAAGAACCCCTAATCAGAAGGTTTCTTAAAAGAGCTGAAAGACTTAAAGGGGTATTCCAGGAATTTTTTTTATTTGACTATGCTACAGGGGCTGTAAAGTTAGTGTAGTTCATAATATAGTGTCTTTACCTGTGTGTGACGGTTTTCTCACAATTTTTATGTGATTTTCACCCCATTTTTTTTTAACAGCATACAAAATGACTCCTGTCTCGGATTTTTCCCAGCTTGCAATGCGTTCGAGACCTGACTCACTAGTCAGCTGATGACAGGGAGCCTGTCTGCTCCAATGGGTGGAGGGATCAATCTGCAAATAATGCAACAGCTGTAGGCACCCTGATTGAAAACCACAGGTCTGGATGGGGTAGCTGATGTGTGGGAAGGAGGAAAATGGTATCATGGGATTTGTAGGCAAACAAGAAAACTGAAAACAGGAAATACAAGTTCACAGAAAGCCAGCCACAGTGTTATGGTAATCTCACAGCATAGCCATTTAGCCCAAGACAAGCGCAGATCCTTCCTAAGCATGTCCATTACTGTCTGCTAGGTACGTACTAAAATCACCTTATGCTGGATAACCCCTTTAAGCCTAGTGTCCTCTAACCTATTCCCCAATGGGATATGTCTATTGCTCTTAAGGGGTTATGCTCTCCCCCTTTGAACCTTTGGAAGAGGTGGACTTTAGGTATTTATCCCTTAAAGTCACCTTTTCATTGGCCATAACCTCAGCCAAATGGATTAGCGAGCTTCAGGCCCTTTTGGCTTTTGAGCCTTACACACTTTTTCGCCAAGACAGAGTCTTGTTGAGATATTTGCCTACCTTTGTTCCCAAAGTTCCAACCTTTTCAAATATTAATCAGGTCATCTCTCTACAAGTTTTTTGTCCTAATCCCAAAGAGGCAGTCAGGGAGGCTTTTGTAGCCCAGGAGTTAACTCCTCTTTCCTATGTCACTGCCCATTCTACCCGGGCAATCGCTACCTCTTTTGCTGAGAGAAAAGCTGTTCCTCTGGAACAAATTTGCGCTGCAGCCTCCCGGAGCACGCATAATACGTTTATTAATCATTATAGGGTTAATGCCAAACGTTCCGAAGAGTTGGCCTTTGGGCAATCCATCCTAAGTGCCGCTCTTCCTTAGTCCCTCCCTATTTTTGTTTGTTCCTTGCTAAGTCCCCACTTGTGCTGCTGGTTAGGACAAAAGGGAAGGGTACATTTTTTACATAAATTTGTTTTCCCTTAGTCCTAACAGCGGCACACAAATATCCCGCCCTTTTTTTTCTTTTTTTTACTTTCTTGTTATTAAGCAACATGACCCTAGGGAGGGGGCCTTATATAGAGGGCATTATTAGTTTAATACACTTGGGTGGAATTAAGAATTCCACTGTCCTGCCAGCTTCACAGGGGCAGAAACACCCCTGACGTGCTGCTGTTAGGACTAAGGGAAAACACATATATGTTCAAAATTATCGCTTCTCTTTGCAAAGGGCAAGGAATCTACAACCAGATGCAATGAGCTTCTAGTAAGGCTGGGTTCACATCACGTTTTCAGCCATACGGGACCGCATACGGCTGGGGGAGCTAAAACCGGGTGCTCCCGTATCCCTGCCATACGCCGCCCGTATGTAATTAATTTCAATGAGCCAACAGCAGTGAAACGATCTGGTGGAAAACCGCATATGGGGCAAAAATGAGCCGACTGGAGTCAGCGTTTCACTCCGGTCTCATTTAAATTAATTACATACGGCAGGGATCCGGGAGTGCCCGGTTTTAGCTCCCCCCCCCCCCCCCAGCCGTATGCAGTCCCGTTTTCAGCCATACGGGACTGCATACGGCTGGGGGGAGCTAAAACCAGGCGCTCCCGTATCCCTGCCGTATGCCGCCCGTATGTAATTAATTTCAATGAGCCGACCGCAGTGAAACGATCCGGTGGAAAACCGCATAAGGGGCAAAAATTAGCCGACTGGAGTCAGCGTTTCACTCCGGTCTCATTGAAATTAATTACATATGGCAGGGATCCGGGAGTGCCCAGTTTTAGCTCCCCCCCCCAGCCATATGCAGTCCCGTATGGCTGAAAATGTGATGTAAACCTAGCCTTACTAGTTACTCCCCCAGCTATAATGCAAATTCAACTCAAGTAATGCAGTACAGAGAACACACAACAGGCATGTTAAGGAATCTAGCAATCTATATTTTTACCCAGAGTTAAATGACTGAGATTTGTTGACTGGTTTTCTAAGCATTTACCATCCTTGCTAAAAACAAAGGGGACAAATAAAAAAACCTTTTACTAATAATTAGAAATGGGGGATGAAAGGTTTATTACGGAGTAAGGTAAAAAGCATTATCAGTGCTGATTTGTGACATAATTTTTGTACATCATGTGTTTGTAGTGTGTCCCTAGTGCGTGACTTTTTTTTGTGAAACATTAATTATGTTTTTTCTTTATTTCGGCAAATCGAGATTTAAGCCATCAGTGGTTTATAGATTGCTTTTACTAGTGAGGGCACCGAGGCAGGTTGCAGAGACAGCCCAGATGGTCATCTAAGATCCTCTTTTGCTTCATCAGCTTACCATCTGCCAAATCAAAATACATTTAGCTTTTAAATGTTGCTTGATAAAGCATTTCACTTTTCCCAAAGACCTTCTTAATATTTTAGCTGTATCTGCTGTATCAGTAAATGTCCCTGGTCTGGTCTTGCCCAGAACATGGTACATGATAAAAAAAATTGTCTGTTTTCATGGTTTCCTGAATATATTTTAATCTGTGTAAAATTAATTTTCAGCACTTTTTTTTTCCATATCAGTCAAACTGGTAAATTCAAATTAGTACTCCGGCTTAGGGAAATGTATCCCCCTATCCTAGAGATAGGGTATAAGTTCTGATCGCAGGGGTTCCAACTGCTGGGACCTCCAACGATCTCCCATACAGCACCCCGGCTCTCTACATGCCCCCCCTTAATGCATCTCTATGGGAGAGCCTAAGCGCTTGACCTTCTGCACACAGGATCTTCGGCGCTCAGCCAGAGTGACCATTGGGTTCTTGGTCACCTCTTTTACCAAGGCCCTTCTCCCCAATTACTTAGATTGTTGGGGCATTCCACACGTCTTCTATTTAAAAATTATGGAGGCCACTGTGCTCTTGAGAACTTTCAGTATAGCAGAAATTATTTTGTACCCTTCTCCAGATCTGTGCCTCCACATAATCCTGTCTCTGAGTTCTACGGGCAATTATTTTCTCCTCATGGGTTGGTTTTTGCTCTGATATGCATTGTCAGCCGTGAGACCTTATATAGACAGGGGTGTGTTTTTCCAAATCCTGTCCAACCAACTGAATTTACCACAGGTGACTTCAATCAAGGTGTAGAAACATCTCAGAGATGATCAGGAGAAATTGGAGGCCCCAGAGCTAAATTTTCAGTGTCAAAGCAAAGGGTCTGAGTACCTTAGGACAGTCTAGTACTATAAGTATTTGCATCTGTAATAGACCTCATGCCTTTTTCTAAAGAGCAAGAACCCCATTGAAACATAGGAGGGTATGCAGCTGTGTGATGGGATGCTGGGCCTTTTGTTATGCTTTTCAGTCTTGATCTAACATATGCTGCATTTTTTATGGTTTTAAAGAAGAAAATGGCCTTTAGGTTTATCCCTACAAGACATATGCAGGTCTATGTGTGTCCTTGGTAACAGACTAAAAAGTAAACCTTGTATAGTTTGACCCGGTTGTCATATTCTTTTCCATCTACCCTCTATAGTTGTATTTATAATTATGTAATATTAGTTTATTTCTTAAGATTATCAATAGAGTATTGATCCAAAAGAAGACAAAAACCCCTGGACACATTCAGCCAATTCATGCTACAGGGGGAAAAATTCTTGACCCCAGGAATAGACGATCGGTTCTCGAACTCTGGATCAAATTAAATTATTATAATTTGGCAATAATTATAATTAACCTAAATATGCTATATTATTCTATAATATTATTTCTAGATTATTACAGTAGTGATGTTAACTAATATTACTCTACTTCTAATTACCGTATTTATCGGGGTATACCACGCACCGGCCTATAACACGCACCCTCATTTTACCAAGGATATTTGGGTAAAAAAAGTTTTTTACCCAAATATCCATGGTAAAATGAGGGTGCGTGTGTGCGCGTGTATACCCCGATATACCCCCAGGAAAGGCAGGGGGAGAGAGGCCGTCGCTGCCCGCTTCTCTCCCCCTGCCTTTCCTGGGGTCTAGAACCCTGCTGCCGGCCCTTCTCTCCCCCTGGCTATCGGCGCCGCTGCCCGTTCTGTCCCCCTGACTATCGGTGCCGGCGCCGATAGCCAGGGGGAGAGAAGCGGCGCCGACAGCCAGGGGGAGAGAAGGGGCAGCGGCACCCATTGCCGGCGCTGCTGCCCCGTTGCCTCCCCCCATCCCCAGTGGCATAATTACCTGGGTCGGGTCCGCGCTGCTGCAGGCCTCCGGCGCGCGTCCCCTGCGTCGTTGCTATGCGCTGCACGGCGCATGACGTCAGTGCGCTGCGCCGTGCATAGCATCGACGCAGGGGACGCACGCCGGAGGCCTGCAGCAGCGCGGACCCGACCCAGGTAATTATGCCACCGGGGATGGGGGGAGGCAACGGGGCAGCGGCGCTGGCAATGGGTGCCGCTGCCCCTTCTCTCCCCCTGGCTGTCGGCGCTGCTTCTCTCCACCTGGCTATCGATGCCGGCAGTGGGGCGCCGGCACCGATAGTCAGGGGGACAGAACGGGCAGCGCGCCGATAGCCAGGGGGAGAGAATTGCCGGCAGCAGGGCTCTAGACCCCAGGAAAGGCAGGGGGAGAGAAGCGGGCAGCGACGGCCTCTCTCCCCCTGCCTTTCCTGGGGGTGTATCGGCATATAACACGCACATAGACTTTAGGCTAAAAATTTTAGCCTAAAAAGTGCGTGTTATACGCCGATAAACACGGTATATATCCTATTATTATTATTATGATTATTCTTATTATTTTTTATTGTTTTTTTTTATTCTTTTATTACTGTCTTTATTTTATTACTAACATTTAACTTTTTTTTATTGCATTTCTGTTCTTATTTTGTTTCCATTTGACCCCTAATTTGACCTCTAATTCTTAAATTGTTAATCCAGAAGAATCAACAGCTTTACGTTTATGTTCAGATTTTTTTTTTAGATTATAAATTTGACCCCTAATCCTAAAGCTGTTGATCCAGAAGAAGGCAAAAAATAAATAAATCCCCAGGACACGTTTGGCTTATATGTGTCACAGGCGGAAATTCCTTCTTGACCCTAGGAAAGGGCAATTAGTCCTAGAACTCTGGATCAAACTCCACATTCTTATTACAGTTCACTACTTATTATAGTTAAATTAAATATATTACTAGTTTTTTTGGTATTATATACATTTTCTGACAATACTATACTATCATTACTATTTATATAATGATTATTGTTATTCTATTTATTTTTATCCTATTTTTATTAAGTAATATTATTGTTATTATTATATTTAAACTATATTGATAATACTAGTATTTTATCATTATTAACCCCTTAACGACCCAGGACGTAACGGTATGTCCTGAGTCCTCTCCCTTTCTATAACGCGGGGCCATGGCATGGCCTCTAACAACGGCCGAGACCCGTGGCTAATAGTGCGCAGCACTGATCGCTGATCAGTGCCGCGTGCTATTAACCATTTAGGCGCAGTGTTCACAGTTGATCGCCGTGTCTAAAGTGAATGTAAACTACCCCGGCTAGCTCAGTGGGCCATTTGGGACCACCCCGGCGAAATTGCGGCATCCTGAACAGCTGGAGGACACTTGGAGGGTCCACTACCTTCCTCCTGCGTGTCCGATCGCCGAATGACTGCTCCATGCTTGAGATCCAGGCATGAGCAGTCAAGCGGCAGAATCATTGATCAATGTTATCCTATGGGATAACAATTATCAATGTAAAAGATCAGTGTGTGCAGTGTTATAGCCCCCTACGGGGCTATAACATTGCAAAGAAAAAAGTAAAAAAAAAGCTAATAAACATCATTTAACCCCTTCCCTAAAAGTAAGAATCACCCCCCTTTTCCCATTTAAAAAAATAGTGTAAATAAAAATAAACATATGTGGTATTGCCACGTGTGGAAATGTCCGAGTTATAAATATATGGTAAGGCCTGCGCAGCTGGCCTGTAATTGTGGGAGGAGCGGGATGACCATAAAAACCCATGGCTCTCCCCCCTTCAATGACGCTGTGGGTTCTTCGCTTGAGGGTTTGTCACATGGTGTTGGCAGGAGGTGGAGTCACGTTCCCACCGGTCAGCTGACTGCACGAGTCAGCTGACTGGAAGGTCGCTTCAGCCGGCATGGTGGTGGTAAGTGGCCGTGGCTGACTGGGGGTAACGCTGGCTGTTCCCGGACTCCGGAGGTGAGCCGGAGTTCAGGGAAACCCTTGGTCAGCCCGGCCCCAGGTTATTGTATTACATATCGGCATTCGGCTTCTCGCACATGCATATCATTACCGCACTATGTGAACGGCTTGCTGCGCATGTATATGATTTCCGCACTGTGTGAACAGCCTCCTGCACATGCATATCATTACCGCACTATGTGTTAGGCTTCTCGCACATGCATATCATTACCGCACTATGTGATAGGCTTCTTGCACATGTATATGATTACCGCACTATGTGAACAGCCTCCTGCACATGCATATCATTACCGCACTATGTGAACAGCCTCCTGCACATGCATATCATTACCGCACTATGTGTTAGGCTTCTTGCGCATGTATATGATTACCGCACTATGTGAACAGCCTCCTGCACATGCATATCATTACCGCACCATGTGTTAGGCTTCTTGCACATGCATATCATTACCGCTCTATGTGTTAGGCTTCTTGCACATGTATATGATTACTGCATTATGTGAACAGCCTCCTGCACATGCATATCATTACCGCACTATGTGATAGGCTTGCTGCGCATGTATATGATTACCGCACTGTGTGAACAGTCTCCTGCACATGCATATCATTACCGCACTATGTGATAGGCTTCTTGCACATGTATATGATTACTGCACTATGTGAACAGTCTCCTGCACATGCATATCATTACCGCACTATGTGATAGGCTTCTTGCACATGTATATGATTACTGCACTATGTGAACAGTCTCCTGCACATGCATATCATTACCGCACTATGTGATAGGCTTCTTGCGCATGTATATGATTACCGCACTATGTGAACAGCCTCCTGCACATGCATATCATTACCGCACCATGTGTTAGGCTTCTTGCACATGCATATCATTACCGCTCTATGTGTTAGGCTTCTTGCACATGTATATGATTACTGCATTATGTGAACAGCCTCCTGCACATGCATATCATTACCGCACTATGTGATAGGCTTGCTGCGCATGTATATGATTACCGCACTGTGTGAACAGTCTCCTGCACATGCATATCATTACCGCACTATGTGATAGGCTTCTTGCACATGTATATGATTACTGCACTATGTGAACAGTCTCCTGCACATGCATATCATTACCGCACTATGTGATAGGCTTCTTGCACATGTATATGATTACTGCACTATGTGAACAGTCTCCTGCACATGCATATCATTACCGCACTATGTGATAGGCTTCTTGCACATGTATATGATTACCGCACTATGTGATCAGTCTCCTGCACATGCATATCATTACCGCACTATGTGATAGGCTTCTTGCACATGTATATGATTACCGCACTATGTGTTAGGCTTCTTGCACATGTATATGATTACCGCACTATGTGATCAGTCTCCTGCACATGCATATCATTACCGCACTATGTGATAGGCTTCTTGCACATGTATATGATTACTGCATTATGTGAACAGTCTCCTGCACATGCATATCATTACCGCACTATGTGATAGGCTTTTTGCACATGTATATGATTACTGCATTATGTGAACAGTCTCCTGCACATGCATATCATTACCGCACTATGTCATAGGCTTCTTGCACATGCATATCATTACCGCACTATGTGTTAGGCTTCTTGCTCATGCATATCATTACCGCACTATGTGAACAGTCTCCTGCATATTTTATCATTTCCGCACCACGTGAACAGTCTCCTGCACATGTATAACATTACCGCTCTATGTGAACAGCCTCCTGCACATATATATCATTATCACATTTTGTAGTTCTGTGCTGCTGGGAGGATCTATATGTGTCTCCGGTATACTGAGACTCGCACACCTTTACACTCAATCGGAATCACCGCTCCGCCCCACCCTGTGGGCTTATGCTTCACCCCCACAGCTGCCAATCTGGTCAGTCTAAGGCACGCTACACCAACAGCTGCGCTCACCTCCAACCTTTGTCTCTTAACTAACTTCCTCACAGTTTTCTTTTCATTTATTTTATATTTATACTTCTGTGTTTCCGGGCGGTGTGCCTCCAGCTGTTGTGGAGCTACGATTCTCACTTATAGGAATCATGCCGTAGGGTTCATGCTGTACACATCCTGGTACCCATACACGTTGGTAGGATTCATGCCGGTAACATTTATACGCCACACACGCTTATAGGGTTCATTCGTTCTCTACGCGCTTGTAGTTTTATACCGTACACACGCTTTTAGGGTCATACTGTACACCCCCTTTGTAAGGTTTATACTGCACACACGCTTGTAAGATTCATACAGTACACACTTGTAGAGTTTATGCCGTTTACTTGCCTACAGCTTTCATACTTTACACTCGCTTGTAGGATTATGTTGTACATTCGCCCTTAGGATTCATGCTGAACGCTTGCTTGTAGCATTCATACCGCACTCACGCTTGAGCATATTTGTGGGGTGCATGCTTGTAGCATCTACTCTATACACACGCTTGTACATACTTGTAGCATTATGCTGCGTACATACTTATAAGATTCATGCCGTACACACTGGTAGGATATCCTGTACACACGCTTGTTGGATTCTTACTTTACACGCGTTAGGATTATGCAGTACATTCGCGGTAGCATTTATTCGGTACACTCGCTTGCATAATTCATAAAGTTCATGCGGTGCATACCAATGTAGCATTCATACTGTACACTTGCTCGTAGGTTTACGTGGTATACACGCTTGTACTCGCTTGCAAGGTTCATACTACACACGCTCTTGTAGGAGTCATGTTGTACACACTAATAGGAATCATACTATGTACACGCTCATACGAGTCACACTGTACGCACGTTTATAGTATTACATGGCCCCCACGCTCGTAGGATTACTACTGAATATGCACTCATAAGGATTGTGCTGCACACCCGCTCGCAGGACTTATATCACGCATGTTTGTAGGGTTATATTACTCGGGTGCACGCGGGAATCAGGCTGCGTGTGCACTCGTGGCATGTGTTCTGTACATGCGCTTGCGCTATTTGTGAAGTTTGTACGCCCGCAGTTTTGTGCAGCACACATGCTCATACAGCACATGGGGTGTGGCCCCGTGCGCAGGTATGTGGTCACAATGGTTACTACTTGCCGGCATAATCTCTGCCATCGGTCGTGGCTAGCTTCAGGCGTTCACTGGTGGTCTATACGCGTATATGGTTGGCCCGAGTATAGGTTCATCAAGTTGGTGGTACAGCCATGCATAGCGGTTCACGACAGTTTCACACGTAGTCGTTCTGCACGCATCTTTATATAGGCAGGGTGATACATAGCAGTTGTCGCTGCTGACACATATTCAGAACGACAATTACACGACGCACAGGCGGGGCTTACCCAGTAAACCGTTGCAGACGGGGTATGTTTCATTATCGTTGGTACTGACATGCCTTCTGAACGACACTGACATTACGCATAGGTGGTGTTTACCTGTTAAGCCTGTCATGTTGCAGAAAGGGTACGTCGCATAATTGTTATTACTGACACGCCTTCAGAACAGCAATAACACCACACATATGTGATGTATACCCATCATGCCTGCCACGCCTGCAGGGGGTACGTTGCACGGTTGTTACTGACACGCCTTCAGAATAGCAATAACGCCACACATAGGTGATAAGATTTGTTTTATTATCCAAGTAATCACCTCATGAACCTGACACGTCTTCAGGTTGTGTTTACTTGTGTTGTCGGTGCACCTCTTTTACGATATAGTCACGTTCTCAAAAAACGGAATTCACGATGTTTTGGGTTGTCATGGTACTCGTATGAACTTTCGCACTTACCACTGGGCACACACTTATCTAGACTCAGTTACGCATACAATTATTGTTGTCCAAGTAATCACCTCATGAACCTGACACGCTTTCAGGTTGTGATTGCTTGCGTTGTCGATGCGCTCCTTTCTCTGTGTAGTCATGTCCCAAAAATGTACTTCATGGTGTTCTAGGTTGATATGGTACTCGTATAACGCTTCGCACTTGTCACCGGGCGCATACTCGTCTAGGCCCGGTTACGCATACGATTCTCGTCCGACACATCTTCGGATACTTTCCCTCTGTTCTGGTTTAAAGTGTCGTACATTGTTGTCCAAGTAATCACCTCATGAACCTGACACGCTTTCAGGTTGTGATTGCTTGCGTTGTCGATGCGCTCCTTTCTCTGTGTAGTCATGTCCCAAAAATGTACTTCATGGTGTTCTAGGTTGATACTGTACTCGTGTAACGCTTCGCACTTGTCACCGGGCGCATACTCGTCTAGGCCCGGTTACGCATACGATTCTCGTCCGACACATCTTCGGATACTTTCCCTCTGTTCTGGTTTAAAGTGTCGTACATTGTTGTCCAAGTAATCACCTCATGAACCTGACACGCTTTCAGGTTGTGATTGCTTGCGTTGTCGATGCGCTCCTTTCTCTGTGTAGTCATGTCCCAAAAATGTACTTCATGGTGTTCTAGGTTGATATGGTACTCGTATAACGCTTCGCACTTGTCACCGGGCGCATACTCGTCTAGGCCCGGTTACGCATACGATTCTCGTCCGACACATCTTCGGATACTTTCCCTCTGTTCTGGTTTAAAGTGTCGTACATTGTTCTCCAAGTAATCACCTCATGAACCTGACACGTTTTCAGGTTGTGATTGCTTGCGTTGTCGATGCACTCCTTTCTCTGTGTAGTCTCGTTCCTAAAGATGCTCTTCAGGGTGTTCTAGGTTGTTAAGGTACTTGTATAACGTTTCGTACTTGTCTAGGTCCAGTCACGTATACAATTCTCATCCGACACGTCTTCGGATACTCTCTCTCTGTCCTGGTGTTAGACGGTCAGCTATGTTTTAGATAAATGAGCTTGGCTAGACGGTTAGTTTGGCTGTCCCTACAACATACATTTACTTTCACATGTGCTCACATTGAAGCAGTCCAGAATATTGCAGCAGATGCCTTATCTAGGAACAACCTGTCACAATTCTTTCAGGTGATGCCAGAAGCCGATTCCATAGGGGCGCAAGTTCCCCCATTCCATTCACTAGTCATGAACTGAACCAGCACCTTCGGATAGCCAAACGTTTGGTCAGTGATTCCTTGTCCGCAAATACACGAAAAATTTATGGTACGGCGTGGAACTCATTCTCCAAATTCAGATCCAAGCACGCCGAAGGCGACAAGATTTCAGTTCCCTTCCTATTAGCATATGTCGGGTTTTGCCATACCACACTGCATTTATCCCACAATACTATTAAGAGTTATCTAGCCGGTATCCAACACCATTTATCCTTGACCAATACCCGTAGTTACTCTATACTCTCTTCTCGCTTGGTGAAGTCCGCTCTGAAGGGCATCCTTAAGAAGGAAGTCCCTCGCAGCCCAGTCAGACAACCAATCACAGGCAACATGTTCAGGCAGTTGTCCGACTTGTTAGACTTCGCACCATTGGGTATTCGTGATAGCCTCACATTGATAGCGGCCATGTACCTTGCCTATTATGGGTTTCTCAGGCCGGGTGAGTGTACTGCTCGGACTGTCAACGCGCCCTTTCTTAAGGTCAGTCAGCTGTCACATGTCTCTGATCATTTCGAGCTGTCCCTCAGTGAGACCAAGACCTCGTCTCCGGGTCAAACTGTGATTGTCCGGTTTTCCCCACCGCGCACAAATGGTGTCCTGTCACAGTCCTCCGTGAATTGTTGAATGCCTGTGTTAACCTATCAGCTGACGACCCTTTACTCCATTTCAGATCCAACCCGCTAACTACTTCTCAATTCATCAAACATTTACGCATTTCGGTCAGGTCGCTGGGAGGAGTCCCGACTTCATTATCCGGTCACTCCTTCCGTATTGGCGCAGCTACAGCCACTTCTAAGCACGGGGTCCCAGCCCACGTAATCATGAAATTAGGATGTTGGAAATGCAGATGCTACATGCAGTATATCCCTAACCCTCGCAAAGAAATGGCTAGCGCATTCCAGTCTCTTGTGTTGTAATCTGCAATAAACAAATGTTTGTTTAAATCCGGGTTTTGCCCTCTTTTCCAGGCATATTCTTTACGCCGCAGTTATGGCACACTTCAGACTGCTTAGTTGAGGTTGATAGGTTATTGGTTACAGTTGGTTGTTAGGTTAGTACTAGGGTTGTACGCATATCAGTCATGTAGCAACGACCACAAATATTATTAATTAATCCGCACGGTCAATGGCGTACGTGCAAAAAAATTCCAAAGTCCAAAATAGCATATTTTTGGTCACTTTTTATATCATGAAAAAATGAATAAAAAACGATCAAAAAGTCCAATCAATACAAAAATGGTACCACTAAAAACTACAGATAGTACGACAAAATCAAACCTATATAAGTAGGGTATCGAATGGACCTACAGAATAAAGATAAGGTGTCATTTTTACCGAAAAATGTACTGCGTAGAAAGGGAAGCCCCCAAAGGTTACAAAATTGTGTTTTTTCCTTCAATTTTATCACACAATTTTTTTTTCCCGTTTCACGTAGATTTTGGGGTAAAATTACTTGATGTCATTACAAAGTAGAATTGGTGGTGCAAAAAATAAGCTATCATATGGATATTTAGGTGCAAAATTTAAAGACTTATGATTTTTTAAAGGTAAGGAGGAAAAAACTAAAGTGCAAAAACAGAAAAACCCCAGGTCGTTAAGGGGGTTAATCTTATTAATATTTCTGTTTAATTAAAACTTTGAATTATATCCTTATTCCTAAAGCTGCTGATCCAGAAGAAGGCAAAAAACCCTGGACACCTTCGGCCAGTTTATGACACAAGGGGGAAAATTCCTTCTTGACCCCAGGATTTTTTTTTTTATATTTAATAAAGAGAACGTCTCCTGAAAATCCCACCACTAGGGATCCCCATAGCTACAGGGACACTAACCAGTCCTGTAGCAGCATCAGGCTTGTCCATGAGTCATGGACAAAAGATGAGTCATGGACAAGGCTGCATAAGCAGAAACACCAATAACCTCCCAACACCACAAGAGAGGGACACACACCCTTCCCCATAGATGATTTCTAACACAGCGAGCTAATGAAAAAAAGGTGTTTTTATAATAACTAAGATCTAGCATTCTCATTGGTTGCTGACACAGGAGGGTTGTGTTATTAAAAGACTATAATATATATATATATATATATATATATATATATATATATATATTCTTTAAGTGTACTGTACAGGTTGTCTGATTAGGACAAACACTCTTTGATTAAAATGATTCTGTAAAATATACTCTAACATCGCCCTAGTGTGACTCTGTGACATTCCTGAATAAAACTAGTATAATATCTAATCTACTACAAAAAATGAGGTAAAAGCTGTGTGCTCTACCCCAAAAGTAGAGATGGGTCTTGTGGACTAGCTCAGACGTATAGAGCTATCGCTGTAGGACAAGCTGTGAGCATGTCTGCTGCTTATTAAAATCAATTTAAAGTGTAATTGCTATCATGCTTCGGCAGCAGGACATCTGTTTTACTCTCCTGCAACAATAAGGATATGGATTTGCTATTCACTCGCATAGGAATTCAGGCAAATCGAATGTTTGTCAGGCTACAAAGTTGTGGGAGATTTAAAGGGGTACTACAGTGGAAAACTATTTTTCAACTGGTGCCAGAAAGCTAAACAGATTTGTAAATTACTTCTAGTTAAAAATCTTAATCCTTCCAGTACTTATCAGCTGCTTTATGCTCCACAGGAAGTTCTTTTCTTTTTGAATTTATTTTCTGTCTGACCACAGTGCTCTCTTCTGACACCTGTCCATGTCAGGAACTGTCCAGAGCAAGATATGTTTGCTATGGGGATTTGTTCCTGCTCTGGACAGTTCCTGATATGGACAGAGGTGTCAGCAGAGAGCTCTGTGGTCAGACAGAAAATAAATTCAAAAAGAAAGGAACTTCCTGTGAAGCATATAACAGCTAATATGTACTGGAAGGATTAAGGTTTTTTAATAGAAGTAATTTACAAATCTGTTTAACTTTCTGGCACCAGTTGATTAAAAAAAAAAAATGTTTTCCACTGGAGTACCCCTTCAAACAGAGATCATGCCATCGTTGCATGATGGCAGTTATTCTTTAACCCCTAGAGGACTCTGGGCACCTGGGACTTAGCGCACCAGGAGGTACTTGTACACCCTGAGTCCCGCTGAAGCTATGACGCGAGTGCAGGAGCTGCGCTCGCATTATAGACCGTGGGTCTTGGCTGCTTCATTGTCTTTTTTTCAACCTTACAAACGATGTTACTATGTTATTGATTAGTGCTATGCATATGCATAGCACTGAGCAGTGTCTGAAATCTAAAGATTGCAATATATAGTCCCATGTGGGGACTATGAAAAAAAAAAAGTTAATTTTTTTTTAAATAAAAGCCCCTCCCCCAATACATTTTTTTATTTCCCTCTTTTTTTCATTGAAATAAAAATAAATTAACATAGTTGGTCACGTGCAGAAATGTCTGATCTATTAAAATATTATGTTGATGATCCCGTACGGTGAACGACGAAAATGTAAAAAAATACGTAAATGTCTAAAAAGCAATCAAAAAAACCTGTCAAAACAAGAATGGTACTGATGAAAACTATGGATCACGGCGCTAAAATGAGCCCTCAGACAACCTCGAATACAGAAAAATAAAAAAGTTATAGGGGTCACAAATAGCCAATTTTAAATATACTGATTTTGTTCAATAAAAGTAGTACAATAATAGAAAAACTATATGAATTGGGTATTGTTTTAATCGCATTGACGTACAGAATAAAAATAAAGTATAATTTTTACCATAAAGTGCACTGGGTAAAAAAGAAAAGTTGCAATATTGTGGTTTTCTCTCAGAGGCCATCGTATGTTGAAGGCAGCATCAACATACGATGCTTTTACATGTCGGGACCATCGCATAAATGGCTATTGAGCAGCGCAGACTGCTTCAGTTGCCACCGGATAGGCATTTAATGTGCCCTGTGTGCTCTGGTGAGTGTCACTCACTTGTCCCTGATGTTCCGGACCATCCTCTTAATGCTCAGCTGCATGGATGTCGCTCTCCTTTGTCGAGATCATGTCGCCGCGCACACCGTCCTGTCATCCAATAGGAGCGGCGTGCGCAGCGACGTGATGACGGCGATGGAAAGCGATGATTCAGGGCAGCGGTGACGGTCCAGAGTGGAGGTGACACCCTGGGGACGTGATGGCGACGATGGAAAGGACACGTGAGTATAACATTCTATATTACTATTGCACGGATCCGTCAACATACGATGGATTCAAGTAACAATGGTTAATTTGGAACGAATTGCCATCGTATGTTGAGGGATCACTAGTAGTTTTATTACATATCCTTGTGGAACAGGACACGTTTTGATATCAAGCCTTCCTCTACTACAGCAGAGGAA
Organism: Hyla sarda; assembly: GCF_029499605.1. Taxonomy (NCBI): domain Eukaryota; kingdom Metazoa; phylum Chordata; class Amphibia; order Anura; family Hylidae; genus Hyla; species Hyla sarda. The sequence goes on along the minus strand of NC_079189.1, from coordinate 377,812,127 downwards.
GGCTTGATGCCGAAACGCGTCCTGTTCCACAAGGATATGCAATAAAACTACTACCGTATATACATGCATGCTGGGAGTTGTAGTTTTGAAACATCTGGAGGTCCGCAGGTTGAAGACCACTGCCGGGCCTTCGTCATCATCCAGACCCTGACCCCCCCCTTTAGTTTTGTACTCACCTCCCCTCGGCGGGAAGGAAGGGTGAGGTGGTCCGGGCCATCTGTGCTGCAGGGACCGTCCGGTGGGGAGGGATAGTAGTTCCGGGCTGTCCATCTTCACCGGGGGGGGGGGGGGGCTCTTCTTCGCGCTTCGGGCCCAGAATAATGACGTTGCCTTGACGATGACGCACAGGGACGTTGCGCATTAACGTCCCTGTGCGTCGTTGTCAAGGCAACGTAACTATTCCGGGGCCGGAAGATGCCCCTTCCATGAAGATGGACAGCCCGGAACGACTATCCCTCCCCACCGGATGGTCCCTGCAGCACAGATGGCCCGGACCAGCTCACCCTTCCTTCCCGCCGAGGGGAGGTGAGTACAAAACTAAAGGGGGGGTCAGGGTGTGGATGATGACGAAGGCCCGGCAGTGGTCTTCAACCTGCGGACCTCCAGATGTTTCAAAACTACAACTCCCAGCATGCCCGGACAGACGATGGCTGTCCGGGCATGCTGGGAGTTGTAGTTTTGAAACATCTGGAGGTCCGCAGATTGAAGACCACTGAGGGCGGAGAGTCCACTCGAGTATAAGCCGAGGGGGGTGTTTTCAGCACGAAAAATCGTGCTGAAAAACTCGGCTTATACTCGAGTATATACGGTATTTGCTTGCAGATTGGTGAGTGCCAGGGCCTTCTTTTCTACTATGTGCTAATTCATCCAAGTGCTTCACCACATGCTGAAGTGCCGACCACGACTTGTTATAAATTGACATCTTTTAGACCGTTGAATGTTTTTTTTTTCTTATAACCTTATTTGTTACCTGTGCATGCATACTATGAGAGCAGTTACACAGTGGAAAGTGCATGAGGTTATTTTAGAGTTGATTAGAGTTTTATTATAGCCCGGTCTTTGAAGCATGAATGTACATCCAATGAATAATTCAAATGTAATTCCTAATCTTTTATTAAACAGAAATTATTGAAGGAAAAATGGAAAGAAAACTTTGCTTAATTTTCCACAAGCTTTTATACTTAGAGTGACTTTTTTTGGTTGTTTGTTTGATTTTCTAGAAGGTTATTACGTTTTCATTCTGTAAATTGGGGTTTTGGATTAGCTTTTTCAGTATTTACAAACAAATGTGCTTATAGGGGGAGAGCTATTAAAATCTGTGTAGGGGAAGAGTGGTTCAGTCGCCCATTGCAACCAATCATATTGCTATTTTTATAGGCCTCCGAAAAATGAAAGCAGCCATCTGATTGGTTGCTAGGGGCAACTGCACCACTCTTCCTCTACACAGAGAAATCTCCCTCATAAAGTGCTGAGTTTATTGGAACATATTTTCATATTTTATAGTTTATAGGCCCCCTCTAAATCTTTGCTTATAGCATTGTAGTTTTTTTAGAATGGACTGTGCCACCTATGTTTGACCTGTCACCAGAAAATTTGATATGAAACTGCTGGCACCATGTGAAAAAGGTCTTTCCCATTAATATACATTGATTTTGATACGTGCAGTATATAAACTAGCTGCCTGGAGTGACTGAGGCAGTTAGTATATTATTATTTATTTATGTATTTATTTATTTATTTTATAAATTTTTTCATTTTTATCACGGAAGGGGCTTATTTGTATAAAAAACAACAACAACATTTTATGGGCATACATGTTACGGGGGCACTGATCAGTTAGGGTTTTCTGATGGACTGTCACTGTAGCGCTTATGTGCTGTGATCACTACTTATTATAGCACTTAAGGGAATAATGATGGACTTCATAGACTCACTATGCACTGAAACTTACATGTACGTCGCTGTGTGCTTAGGACCAGGCACCAGCGATGTACATGTAAATCGCATGTCCTTTATGAGGTTAAAACAAAAAAGTGGGTTTAAACACAGAAGAAGTGCAAATGTTTCCACTATACTTCTCTTTGTAGGTTCCACTCCTGGTTTTGACCTAGATACTGAGGCAAAATACTGACCAAATATTGCCTTGTGAAAATGGCCTGAAAGAGTGTTAAAACTAGAAAACAGTTTCTATATCTCTTCCTAATATGTTTCTTTATAAGTCAATGTTTAGTTTCTTCCGGATAGTGCTCTGACCTTCTAGACCAGTGTTTCCCAACCAGTCTGCCTCCAGCTGTTGCAAAGCTACAACTCCCAGCAATACTGCACTAACCCTTTAAAATACAGAAAGAATATAAAGTATTGTTGTAAATACAACTAGATGTTAAAGGGATACTCCACTGGAAAACATTTTTTTTTTTTAAATCAACTGGTTAAACAGATTTGTAAATTACTTCTTAAAAACAATCTTAATCCTCCCAGTACTTAACAGCTGCTGTATGATCCACAGGAAACTCTTCTCTTGTTTAATTTCCTTTCTGCTTGACCACATTGCTCTCTGCTGACATCTCTGTCCATTTTAGGTACTGTCCAGAATAGGAGCAAATCCCCATAGGAAACCTATCTTGCTCTGGACAGTTCCTGATATGGACAGAGGTGTCAGCAGAGACCACTGTGGTCAGACTGAAAAGAAATTCAAAAAGAAAAGAACTTCTTCTGAAGCATACAGCAGCTGATAATCCTGGAAGGATTAAGATTTTTTTAATAGAAGTAATTTACAAATCCGTTTAACTTTCTGGCACCAGTTGATTAAAAAAAAATATATATATATGTTTTCCAGTGGAGTACCCCTTAAAAGAGTTCACCAGCTACAGTACATTCTGTGGTGTTAGCTTTTTGTTGCCTACAGCATTGTGACTTCTTACCTTTTTGTTTTTTGTGTGCGGCCTTTTTTCATTGGCTGTGCTTATGTTTTGATGTGTGTTTATGTTCAGACACATTTGTCTGGTTGCAGTAATGGAGCTTCTCTGGTGATGAGAATGAGCCGGCTGCATGGACTCTGGAGAGTAGTAGACTTTGTGAAAGTGATGAATTACTACTGAAAAAATGCAGTGGGAGTCAGTGCATTCCTTACAAGAACTAGGACATGTTTTGCATTGGAAAGAGCCTTATTATTAATGTCATTAATGTATGTCCAGCGCATGCCAGACGGGCACTTGTTCAGCACACACAGATTGGTATGCAAGTAGGCTTTCTATTAGGATGTGGGCAGCACAATGTACATTGTCTGTTGAATACAAATGCTGCCCTGAGAATTTCCCCACTTCACTTGTATGTCTTGTGACTTTGTTTTTATTTTGCCACTTGTGACGTTCTGCCTATGCATGCTAGAAAGGGATTTCCCAGAACCCTTTCTTCATTAAATGTGTTCTGTATAACAAAATATTGTATGGAAGCATCAAAACAGTTTCTAACTGTATATTTTTTAACTGTGTTTAACAATATTGTAAGGTTATGTTCACATCAGTGTTGTTCATATCTTCTATAAAATGTCCGTTATTGACACATGACAGAAAAAAAATACTGCATGCCTGGTATTTTTTTCCATTATAAATAACTGAAGTAAAGCATAACTGATAATAAATGAGTATAGGGGTGCATTCACACTACGTTTGTGCAATACGGCTGCTGGATCCTGTATCAGTTTTATTGCTGGTGTAGTGAAGAAAACTGTATACTGTAGCGTAATGTGACCCTTCGCACAGGGACACAGTTTTTTGCTTTACAGCCCTCTCCCCTTCCCTCCATCCCCACTACCCTCTCTTAGGGGGACGGGGACACAGTACCTGCACCACTTAGACAGACTGTGGAGCGCAGGCAGAGAAGTGCTCCACAGCCTTTCTCCCACCAGCCGCGACGCATATCTACCATCCCCCACTACCTATTGCAAGGCTACAACTCCCACAGCATGCCCATACAGTGAGGACATGCTGGGGGTTGTAGTCTTGGAACAGCTAGCGGGTGGATGGTGGATGTGTGCAGGGTAGGTGGGTGGGTGGGAGAAAGGCTGGCAGATGTGTGGGGAAACTTTGTCCTAGTCTCCCTGAGATAGGATAGCTGGGATGGAGTAAAAGAGAGCGGGCTGTAAAGCAGAAAACTGTGTCCCTGTGTGGGGGGGTCGCATTCGGCTACTGGGACACAGTTTTCCCCATTACACGGACTGAAAACCACGGAATTTAGCGAGCGGGGTTTCAGTCTGGCAGCCGGTGGCGGTGGTAGGACCTCGGGTAGTGTGAACATACCCTTGAGATGTTCTCAATTTCTCTAAGACTGGGTTCACATATATCAGTCGTCCGGTACAGTTTCCCTCCGTCGTGCACCGGAGGGAAACTGATGCTAGAACTGATCCCATTCATTTGAATGGGACAGTTCACAATCATCCAGTGTCTCAATATTGACGCCGGATGGTTGGACATGCTGGAGGGCACCGGACAGGGGAACGCAGCTTGCTGCGTTCCCCTGTCCGTTGCCCAGAAACAATGGACGCCGCATGCCATACAACTGATGACAAGTTTTGATCAGTTGCGTCGAGATTTAGGCTGAGTTCACCTATGCCGGATGCCGGACATATGTGAACCCAGCCTAACAGAGTTGAGTAACGGAAATCAAAAACGCTGATGTAAACCTACCCTAAGTCATATTCTGTAGCACAGTGTTTTCCGAACAGTTCGCCTCCAGCTGTTGCAAAACTACAACTGCCAGCATGCCCGGACAGCTATTGGCTTTTTTTGCAAAAGCTGGAGGTACACTGTTTGGACACTGCTGTAGCACAACTGAGGATAGACACCTGTTCATTGTAATGGTTCCCTAAATATTTAAAGGGGTAATTCAGTGGAAAACTTTTTTTTTTTTAAATCAACTGGTGCCAGAAAGTTAAACAGATCTGTAAATTACTTCTATTAAAAAATCTTAATCCTTCCTGTACATTTTAGGAGCTGTAAACTAAAGAGAAATACAAAAAAAGAAATGCATTTCCTCTGATGTCATGACCACAGTACTCTCAGCTGACCTCTGCTGTCCATTTTAGGAACTGTCCAGAGCAGGAGAAAATCCCCCATAGCAAACATATCAGGTCAGCAGAGAGCACTGTGGTCATGACATCAGAGGAAATGCATTTCTTTTTTGGATTTCTCTTTAGTATACAGCCCCTAAAAACTACTGGAAGGGTTAAGATTTTTTAATAGAAGTAATTTACAAATCTGTTTAACTTTCTGGCACCAGTTGATTTAAAAAAAAAAAAAAGTTTTCCACGGGAGTACCCCTTTAAGAGCATGCCCACACGACGTGCTTATGTCCTGTCATACCAAGTGTTATTGCTGTGACCTGGACTTTTCATTTGCCTTGTTCTACAGATGCAGAATTCATATTTTTTATTAGCCTTCATTGAAAGGTAAATAAAGTAAGAATTTTATTTATTTTCTCCGATATATCAGTTCTAAAGGCAGCTGCACACTGCAGTGATATATCTTTTATATCGTCTTCTCACTTGGAAACATATCCTGTATAGACAATGCGTAAGACTTTCCATTCTCGATCTTGATGTCAAAATAACCTTGGGGTTTTTAATAGGAGAAGTGGAAAGCCAGCAGCCTGTTTAATGTGTGTACTTTGCTGTATTTTCCAATAAAACACAGACTGTTTTTGTTGCTGCTTGCCAGTCACTAGGATTTTACTCCATTTCCATGGCAACCTGAGTGACAATTTATTAGGCCAGTCTGTGTGCCAGTCTATTTCTTGTTCGGTGCCTCGGTGTTCTTTGTGGCAGGTTTGAGCTGCACAGAAGATTTGTTTGCACTAGAAAAAAAAAAGAACCACCTAATAACAGCTCCATAAATACCAAACTTAAAGTATGAGGCTGGAAGGAGAGGTTGCCTAGGAAATATAAGGTGGTGGAGGTCTGCTTATTTACAATGTTATTAGAAGTACACACCATTTAGCTATAAAACTATATGTGGCTGCTTTCACACCTAGTATCATTTTGGAAAAGCAAGATTTTTGTGGTGTTTTTTCCGGCATTTTTTCCAGTGCTATTTTTACTTTTTTTTACTACCTCAATTTACTACTACAACTCTTTTTTAACTACTACTTATACTTACAATCACCATACTATTAGTGTCAGTCAGTGGTGCAATGTACAGCAGTATTGCCCTGTTCATTTAAATAGGCCAACGCTGCAGTAGCTTGAACCACCACTACATTATGGCAATTGCAAGTATGAGCCAAGGAGAGGCTGCAGCATTCGTATCAGCACTGCAGCCCCTTAAACGAAAACTGTCACCCTGATCACCCACACTAAACCCAATACACAGGGTTATAGTCTGGATGACCAGGAGTGCAAAGAGGGGTCATTTACTAAATTCTATCCAATGGCTCCTGTGATATTGCTCAATGAAATTCCTGTTCTCAATTTCGGTTACCTGAGTGCAGGAGGCGGGGCCCCGATGGCTGTCCGCCCCCCTGCTTTTATCTGCCTCCTGAAACAATCTGCCTCTATTAGTATATTCAAATTCTGCCTCTATTAGTATATTCAAATTTACAAACAGCTCTCATGTCCTAGTGACATGAGTCGCATGTCACGTGAGCGCTGCGCTCCGAGGCGGGAGCACATGCGCTCTGGCACAGTAGCAGAGCGCTCTGAGCATCACTAGGACGTGAGAGCTGTTTATAAACTAACTGCGCTTGCGCACGTGCCTCAGAGCGCAGTGCAGAATTTGAATACACTAATAGAGAAAGATTGTTTCAGGGGGCAGAAATAAGCAGGGGGCGGACAGTCATCGGGGCCCCGTCTCCTGTGCAAAGGTAACCGAATTGAGAATGGGAGTTTCAGTGGCTCACTGGATGGAATTTGGTAAGTGACCCCTCTTTGCACTCCTGGTCACCCACACTATATCCCTGTGTATTTGGTTTAGTGTGGGTGATCAGGGTGACAGTTTTCCTTTAAAAATGCTGATCAGCAGGGGTACCAAGAGCTGTACTGCTGCCAATCTAACATTGAGGGATTATCCTGAGGACCGGCTATCAGTTTTATAAGGCTAGATAATCCCGTTAAATGGTTTGTGTAGAACTGGGCCATCTCTATGTTTTAATCTATACTATTATACTATACTATTTTAATCTTACTATTTTTATTACTAAACATCACACTATGCAAACTTTGCATCGTGGTTGTTGATTTGATCTCATCTGCAGGTGTAATTCTATTAAAGGCCCATTTACATGGCTGAATGATCATGTATAGGAGCCCTCATTCTCAATTAATGGACCGTAAAATAGGGGCAGCAATTATCGGATGAATGAGAAAATCATTGTTATCAGCCTCATATTGCCCTGTGTAAACCGAATGTGTGGCCAACAATGATGAAATTAAAGGTCCATCTTTCCATGGCTGAATCAATAAAATAATCAGGCCGTCCTTCAATTGTATCCATGTAAAGGGCTATCAAACAAGCACTGATCATCACGATCAGCATGAGTAAAAGCGCCTTTAGTGTACTTGTCATGAGAAAAAATTTTAGACTTGTCACAGAGACGTGTCAAAGGTTTTGATCAGGAGAACGAGCGGGGATAAGCACGATCTTTGTCTCGCTGCTCCTTTGTATGTCAATGCTGACAGATACAGCTGGTGACCTTCTGAATGAGCTTAACAGACAAGTCAAAGCAGTGGGCCATCCTTTTTCTAAGGGTATATCGTCACATGTATATTTTGCAAGCGGAATATCCACTGTGGAAAATGCGCAAGCGGATTTGGTTGCTACCAGTTAATGTTTCCAAAAACTGATTTGTAGCTATTAAAAGCGATATTGTAATGTTTTATTCCCCAGATCTTTCATATAATGAATGTCCAACACTGCTTATTATCAGATGTGCATGTATGTAAAATGTGGTTGGTTATACAAGTGCTTAATATTAATGAACATATTTCATGAGAATGATTGGTTGTCCTCATATGCTCCCAAAATCAATGATGCATTAGGAGAAGACCATGAAAATAGTGCTTACTGAACATTTTCTCTAACAAGGTCATTGAGGCCATCGGTAAAGAAACTAGCTTACCTATAGAAGAGTTTACTAGCGGTCATCAGAGAGAGACCATGAAACCTAATGAGGCTTCTAACAAGCCATGTCTTAGGCTCCAGGATCCATTACTTGTTTTCATGGATCTGGGTTACATCACAGACACATTTATTTCGCTTTACCTCCAAGCACAGTATAATTCTGTGCTGTTTGAAGTCAATTGAGTAGGAGATCAATAAAAAATAAATTAGTCTTGTGTCATTATCTTTGCATGCAGTGCAGTAATTCCGGTTATTATCCTGCTTCTGGAGCAGTCAGCAGTAGGAAAACAGCAATTCTGATAGGTGATGGATTTAAGGCTGCTGAGCCATTACGATACAGATGTGTGCACCATTCTGTGGTTGCTTTATGTCTAGCATGAGACATTTCGGAATAAAGAACGACTTTAAGTATGATCAACAGAAATCCTGAAATGTTTATGTAAAAAGGGGGAACTTATTACACTCTTCACCAGCACAGAATTGCCCAGTTTATTTGCACAAGCCCAGTTGTGGAAAAAGGTTTATGCAAACTTAGTGCTGGGCGGTATGACCAAAAATGTGTATCACGATATTTTTCAAACTTATGGCGGTTCCACAGTATTTGACAGTATTTTTTTTCTCACTCACTTCCCCCTTACCACCATACTCCCCCCCTCCTCAAATGAATTATCATCCGTAGTGCGCTGGGGAACTAATCATATATGACTCGCGGGCGCTGTCCTGCTTTTCCTCCCCCCACACAGCACTGTCCCCACATCAGGGGACTAATCAATTTACCCGCAATCGCTGATCTCCTTTTCCTCCTGTGAACTGTGGCGCTTGAAATGAATGAGTTGTGAGCCGCGGGCGCAGGACGGAGAACGGAAGCTGTCACCTCCCTCTGCATGCGCTGAAAGCCAGTGGGCCATGAGCGCTGCAGAAGTTTTGATCAGAAGCGCCTGCGGGTAACATGATTAGTCCCCCGATGTGGGGACAGGGCTGTGGCTGACAATTCATTCAGTGGGGGGGAGGAAAAGCAAGACAGCACCCATGGGTCATATAGGATTAGTTCCCCAGCGCACTGCAGCTGATAATTCATTCATTTGAGGGGGGAAGTGCCAGACCGGTATTGCTGTATAGGGAAAAATTCATACCGTACAGAAAAAACATACCGGGGGATCACGGTTTTAGGTCCGGTGGAAAACCGGAGCAAAAATGAGCCGACTGGAGTCAGCGTCTCACTCCGGTTGGCTCATTGAAATGAATTACATACGGGCGGCATACGGCATGGATACGGGAGCGCCCGGTTTTAGCTCCCCCCAGCTGTACGTGGTCCCGTATGGCTGAAAACGTGATGTGAACCCAGCCTTAGTAAGATTGTATCTTTAAAAAGGCTTAAAGATTGAGCTAATACTCTTGTAAGGTTTGTGTAATTAATGACTCTATGTCCTGAACATAATTACTGCAAATGAACTAATTAGATTTGCACTTGAGTAAATGTGGATTTGTTAAATTAGAGCGATGCTGATATGTGCTCCTACGGTCTTCTTCTACCTTGGGACTGGATTATTTTAGTGCATCCAAATTGTGAAGAAGGTATGACTTTGTCTCAAAGATTTCACAATTAAATGACTACATGGTTGAAGAGGTAAAAATCTATGTTCATGTTCAGACTATTGTTTAAGAGGATATATTAAACAACGAGAGAGTTCAGCACTTTGCTAAGATCACTGTTCTTCCTGTAGATCAGGAGGACACTCTTTTGATCGGAGGGCATGTAGAACTCGGCTACAGAAGGACTTACAGCTTCGAGATTCGTAAAATTCTCAGACTTTATTAAACATTTTACAAAAATACATCACTGGTATAGACAACGCTTTTGGTCCGGTAAATGTCCTTATTCATGGCCAAAAAACACAATAGCAATTGCAATATTCAAGACGTACACGTAATACAAACTATGTAAAAATACACCACCCATGAAAAATGTCAGATTATTATTTCTAAATATTGTTCGAGTGAAAGGTATCCTTCTACTGAACCAACCTGTAAGAATGCTCTAAATGAACATGCATAAATTAATACTATTTCAAATACTGTATTTGTATATTCTGTTTACAGTAAGCATGGATGAGGGAAGCGAGTGGGGCAGAGAGGGAGTGGGTAAGATTAGAGAAAGAGAAAGACAAAATAATGTAGTCCATATGTCTCTTATGCCTATAGGAGGCAGTACATACATCTCGTGTTGTTTGCTACCAGTAATGTGTTTTTACAAGATGTCCAATACTGTATGAAAAATTTACAAACCTGGTTGCCTCCACACACGCTTGACACCATCTAAATCAAATAAGTTTATCTTGGAACCACAGGACATGGTTCCAGTAATTCATGTCCTTCGTCTGTCTGTCTTCAGCAAACTGTGCGCAGGATCATCTTAAGAAGAGGTTGCCCTCTGGGACAAAAGCCATGCAGACCAATTTGATGCAGTGTGCAGCGTATGGTCTGACCACTGACAGGCTGATCCCCCCACTCCTTTAACCTCTGCAGTAATGCTGGCAGCACTCATATGTCTATTTCCCAAAGACAACCTCTGGATATGATGCTGAGCATGTGCACTCTGCTTCCTTGGCCGACCATAGTGGTAGTGAGACCTATTCTGAGTGGAACCTGTCCTGTGAAACCGGTGTATGGTCTTGCCCACCATGCTGTAGCTCAGTTATAAGGTTGTGGCAATCTTCTTTTATGTAGAGCAAAAATTCTCTCTCTCTCTTTTTTTTTTTTTTTTTTTTTTTTTAGATCATCTGAGAGTTCTTGCCATAAAATATGAGACCAGAGATAAGACACTTTTTCCCTGAGACATTGTAACTCACTCTCACATGACACCGGGGGGGCCCAATGTGTACATTTCCACTTAGGGGTGTACTCACTTTTGGTGCAAAGGTTTTTACACTAATGGCTGTGTTGAGTTATTTTGAGGGGACACAACATTAAACACTGTTATACAGGCTGTGCACTCACTAAGTACACTGTGGTAGGTTTTAACATTTAAAATAATTTTAATGCTGGATATTGACCCTACAATTTTTCTGAGAGAAGGAAAATAAAACCAGTCTGCTAGTAGGCAAACATTAGCTGTGATGGAGAAGAACATTTATAGGAATCTGAGAGGACAGGAACAATCAACTATTGTAATACAAACAAGATGGAACCCAGCAGCAACCAAACTAAACTGAAGCCTTTTCCCTGCAACGTCCCCAGAGACAGAAATGCATATTGCTTTTCTTTAAAAATTGCATTCAGCTGAGACTGAAAAACTTACAAAGTCTTCCATCAAGCCATCAAGGTCTAAAAGTTATATAGTTTGAATACCATGCTATAAGCATTTTATTTATCATTATAAAAGAACATATTCCTTACTCTTTTTTTTTTTAACTCTATAACTGATCTCCTAATAGAAGCTCATCATATTGGCCTGACAGAACCGATCCCTCATAAACCCTGTCACGATTCGGCTAGCTGATAGTGGATCCTCTGTGTCAGCGAGGGATTGGCGTGGACCGTGCCGGTGGACCGGTTCTAAGAAGCTACTGGTATTCACCAGAGCCCGCCGCAAAGCGGGATGGTCTTGCTGCGGCGGTAGCAACCAGGTCGTATCCACTGGCAACGGCACAACCTCGCTGACTGCTGAGAAGGCGTGGGACAGAAGGACTAGGCAGAGACAAGGTCAGACGTAGCAGAAGGTCGGGGCAGGCGGCAAGGTTCATAGTCAATATGGAATTAGCAGGAGGTCAGGAACACAGTATGGGTAACACAGTAATAGCTTTCTCAAGGCACAAGGCAACAAGATCCGGCCAGGAAGTGCAGGGGAAGTGAGATCATATAGCCAGGGAGCAGGTGGAAACTAATTAGGGAGATTGGGCCAGGCACCATCATTGGTGCACTGGCCCTTTAAAACTCAGAGAGCTGGCGCGCGCGCGCCCTAGAGAGCGGAGCCGCGCGCGCCAGAGCATGATAGCCGGGGACCGGGACAGGTAAGTGACTTGGGATGAGATTCGCGAGCGGGCGCGTCCCGCTATGCGAATCGCATCCCCGCCGGCAATGTCAGTGCAGCGCTCCCGGTCAGCGGGTCTGATCGGGGCGCTGCAGGGAGAGAAACGCCGCGAGCGCTTCGGGGAGGAGCAGGGACCCGGAGCGCTCAGCGTAACAGTACCCCCCCCCTTAGGTCTCCCCTCTTTTTGTCGGGATGTCGCTCCACCTGGGACGAGGAAATTGGGAGCGATTGTACAGTCTCCTTCTGGGGGACAGTGAAGTCCTGGGTATACTCATGAATGGCAGACCGGTCAGAAGGAGTGGGAATGGGGAGGGGGGGCAGAGGGTGAGGCTTGGCACGGGGCAGGGTGTCACCAGGACGGGAGCTATGAGGAGGCACGGCACAGTCCTGATAGGCCTTGGGGAGACCAGGCACAGGAGGATATACTGAGGCCCGACAGACGGGGCTGGGAGCAGACGTGAGGCATTTCTTGCGGCAAGCAGGACCCCAATTCTCGATCTCCCCGGTGGTCCAGTCAAGGGTGGGAGAATGGTGCTGGAGCCATGGCAGACCGAGAAGGACTTCAGATGTGCAGCCGGGCAAAACCAAAAATTCAATCTTCTCGAGATGTGGTCCAATGTTCATAAGCAGGGGCACTGTGCGATAACGCACAGTGCAGTGCAACTTGACTCCGTTGACTGAAGAAATGTAGAGCGGCTTGATGAGACGGGTCACCGGGATGCAGTACCTATCAAGCAAAGAGGCCAGAATAAAATTTCCAGAAGAACCAGAGTCCAAGACGGCCACGGCAGAGAAGGAGGAGTTGGCAGAAGGAGAAATCCATACGGGCACAGTGAGACATGGAGAAGCAGACTCCGTACCCAGAGACGCCAGGCCCACATGAGCAGGTTGCGTGCGTGCATTTTCCAGACGTGGAGGATGAATAGGGCAATCCACCAAGAAATGTTCGGTACTAGCGCAGTACAGACATAGATTTTTATCCCTACGGCGAGACCTCTCTTCAAGAGTCAGGCGAGACCGATCTACTTGCATAGGCTCCTTGGCGGGAGGCACAGGGGTAGATTGCAAGGGATACCGTGAGAGAGGTGCCCAGGGATTAAGGTCTTTTTCCTGGCGGAGTTCCTGGTGTCTTTCCGAAAAACGCATGTCAATGCGGGTGGCCAAATGGATAAGTTCATGCAGGTTGGCAGGAATCTCTCGTGCGGCCAGCACATCTTTGATGTTACTGAATAGGCCCTTTTTAAAGGTCGCGCAGAGAGCCTCGTTGTTCCAAGATAATTCGGAAGCGAGAGTACGAAATCGGATGGCGTACTCGCCTACTGAAGAATTACCCTGGACCAGGTTCAGCAGGGCAGTCTCGGCAGAAGAAGCTCGGGCTGGTTCCTCGAAGACACTGCGAACCTCAGAGAAGAAGGAGTGTACAGTGGCGGTGACGGGGTCATCGCAGTCCCATAGCGGTGTGGCCCAAGACAAAGCCTTCCCAGACAGGAGACTGACCACGAAAGCCACCTTCGACCGTTCTGTAGGAAATTAGTCCGACAACATCTCCAAATGTAGGGAACATTGTGACAGAAAACCACGGCAGAGTCTAGAGTCCCCATCAAATTTGTCCGGCAGGGACAAGCGGAGGTTAGGAGCGGCCACTCGCTGAGGAGGAGGTGCAGGAGATGGTGGCTGCGGTTGCAGCTGCTGTAGCTGCGACTGAAGTTGCTGTACCATGGTGGACACTTGCGACAGCTGGTGACTTAGATGGGCGATCTGTCGGGATTGTTGGGCGACACAGTAATAGCTTTCTCAAGGCACAAGGCAACAAGATCCGGCCAGGAAGTGCAGGGGAAGTGAGATCATATAGCCAGGGAGCAGGTGGAAACTAATTAGGGAGATTGGGCCAGGCACCATCATTGGTGCACTGGCCCTTTAAATCTCAGAGAGCTGGCGCGCGCGCGCCCTAGAGAGCGGAGCCGCGCGCCAGAGCATGACAGCCGGGGACCGGCACAGGTAAGTGACTTGGGATGAGATTCGCGAGCGGGCGCGTCCCGCTATGCGAATCGCATCCCCGCCGGCAATGTCAGTGCAGCGCTCCCGGTCAGCGGGTCTGACCGGGGCGCTGCAGGGAGAGAAACGCCGCGAGAGCTTCGGGGAGGAGCAGGGACCCGGAGCGCTCAGTGTAACAAACCCATGTTGGTACTGTGTTAGAAGGTTATTTTTATTAAGATATTCCAGAATTGTATCACTTAGAAACCTCTCAAAAATCTTACCCTCAACAGATGTTAAACTTACAGGCCTATAGTCCCCTATAGTATAGGACTCTTTTTTGAATATTGTACCACATTTGCTAAGCACCAATCCCGTGGAAAGTTTAAATATAAGGAATAAGGGTCTGTCTAGCACGGTACTTAATTCCTGCAAAACCCCGGGATGGATGTAATCTAGGCTTGGTGATTTGTGTGTTGTAAAGTTTAAAGGCAGCGCCACACTTCTTGTTGGGTTAAGCTGTTCTAAGATGTTATTTTCTTACCTAAATATTGGGGGAGCACTAAACACTAAGTAAAATACTTTATGGGAAAAATTAATTGAAAAGTATTGCTAATTGGAATGAGGCTTCAGAATGGGCACAGGCTTATTTCACACCTGTAACATTTCCATTTTATTGTCAGAGCAAAAGAATTTCAATGAAGGCAATTCTGGATCCATAACACATTGCTTTCCAATGGGTTCCATTGACTATAAGGGGATAATTTGGTTTGCATCACAGTGTTGGTAGATTCACTGCAAAAAAATTGTGTTCCATGTTTTCTCTGCAAATTTGATAGAATCTGCAATAAAGGCTACTAATAGAACCTTCAAAGCAAATGTTATCTATACCTTATAGAAAGAGACAAATCAGGTTTGAGAGACAGAAGAATTGACTGCATGCAGTAATTTTTCCGCCACGATGTCCTGTCACTGTGTAACGCCCGTAATGAATTACGGGCATATACGGGTGCAAACGGGTAGTTACAAAACCCCATAGGCTGCAATGCAATTTAGTCATGGCCGTCAGGGGTTTTGTAACGGCCGGGCTTTGCCGATATAGTGACAGAACTGGTGACGGAAGTTCCTAAACAGAACCATTTCATAGTGTGAAAGAGGCCTTAGTCTGTTGCCACGATGCCAAGGATGCCCTCTAAAAGGACTGAAGAATGTCCGCACATTTCATCACTTAGTATAATCTGTGTTTTATTGGAGAACCATTGGAGCTTTTTAATTGTCTGTAAAATCTTGTCAACAGTAGAGCAGAAAACAAACAGCAAAATCCGGTTAATTCACTCACCATATGCTTGGACCGCGCTTAAGGGATTTGTGAGACTATTTCAGCTGTGCATTATATGCGAGCCATTAATCACCCAGCAGATGAGATGGACTCCAGTCAGCTGATCTGCTTTCACCCTTTAGGAACATTTTATTTCTTGGGATTCCATAGCTTTTTCTGGTCAGTTCTTTAGAAAGCCTTATAGTTTAGGGGAAAACACAAACTGTGACTTTCACTTGTACAATTAAATCTGCTGTAGAGATGAAACTAACATGACAAATAAATGTTTACATTACACAGCTTTCAAAAACCAGTAAAATTCCACCATTGCTTTACAATTATTGCCATGAAAAGACCGGAAATGGTTGACAAAGATATCGGTTTACAGTGATGAAAAAAAGTATTTGACCCCTTTCGTATTTTGTACTTTTGTCCACTGACAAAGAAATAATCAGTCAATAATTTAATACGGTAATCAGTTAGTTGAACAGTGAGAAAATAACTACAAAGAAATCCTAAAAATAGTGCATTTTAAATAAGAAATGAATTGATTTGAAATAAGTATTTAATCACCTAATCATTTAATCATCAAGATTCCTGGCTCCCAGGTGTATTTTACACAGGTAACAAGGGAGGCTCTTTAAGGGAGTGCTCCTGATCTCAGTTTATTACCTTTATAAAAAACACCTGCCCACCGAAGCAATCAGATTCCAAACTCTCCACCATGGCCAAGATCAAAGAACTGCCTAAGGAAGTCAAGGATAAGATCGTAGGCATATGTTTTTTTCTTGATGAATGTTTACCCAGTTTTTTTGTAGTCGAAAGTTGTTGCAGCCTGTTTCCGTGCGACCTTTCATTTAGAGCATTCTAGAACCATAACCAAGTTGTGGGCTGTTTTAGGAGAGTATTTGCAGTGGTTAGTGATTTATCAAGTGCAACTTTTTTGGGGGAAAAAAAGCTCCTTTACTCAGACTAACTCCCACCAGCCCTACAAAAGCATCTAAACTGGCAGCATGATTTGGCCGTGTGACAAATTTATCAAGTGCTGTGTGACATTTAATTAATTTGACACACACACACCACAAACTCCCTTCAACATTTCTGTAGAGTAGAGTAGACCAAAAATGCCCTCCCACGGCCCCAGCTGTTATAAACTTCTCACCAAGCTGCTTGACGATGGTCTTGTAGGTCATTTCAGCCTTGCATATGTTTACCATCTTGTCCCTGACATCCTTGGACAGCTTTTTGGTCTTGGCCATGGTGGGGAGTTTGGGATGTGATTGATTACTTCTGTAAACAGGTGTCTTTAATACAGGTAACAAGCTGAGATTAGGAGCAGTCCCTTAAAGAGAGTGCTCCTAATCTCAGTTATTACTTGTATAAAAGACACATGGGAGCCAGAAAGCTTGTTGATTGATTGGGGATCAAGTACTTATTTCACTGAGTAAAATGCAGGTCAATTCATTACTTATTTGAAATGCATTTATATATTTTTGGTTGTTAATTTGTCTCTCACTGTTCAAATAATCCTGCCATTAAAATTATAAAGTGATCACTTTTTTGTGAGTGGGCAAATGAATAAAATCAGAAGGGTTTCAAATGTTTTTTTTTATTTTTTATTTACTGTACCATTAAAATGATCCAACTAGTGGCAGGGAGCCATCAAGTAAATGCTTGATGGACAAAGTACACAGAGAGCATTGCAATTCTGCCATTGTACTAATGAGCAACCACTCCAAAAACAATGCCATCTACACTGTGTCCCTGATAACCCTAGTCATGTTCCAAGGCTCATTATAGGGTTTATTCAGCCATACAAATATTATAAAATTTTGCTGGAGCGGCATAAATAAATAAATAAATAAAAAAAACAATCCTTCTGTGATGTCTTCCGGTTCCCCACAACTTCCGCTATTTCCTACTTCCGAGATGGAGTACTTAGCCAATCACTTAATGAGATGGGACACTGCTGCAGTCAGTGATTGGCTGAGCGGGCCTTCATTGCTGTGAGCACTCCGACTTGGATATAGTGGGAGTTATAGGGATCATAAGATGTCAGAGAAGTGGCCCTGAAGGACAGAGATAGGTGAGTATGTGCTTTTTCCATTTTCTATTTCATGCCACCCCTAACAAAACATAATTTTGTCTTTATTAGCTAATAAATCCTATCGTTCTACCTGCATGCTGCCATGACTAAGGGATGTATTAGACAGCCCGATGGCTGTCTAATAGGAGCACAGATTGCTCCTTTACCAAGCCTGTTTCACAGTTCAGTATCGGATAGCCAGGGCTGTACAAATGATTGCTGGATCGTTCTTGTGTCCCTTTACTTTTCTCATTCATATGCCGCTCATGCCCTATTACCCAGGGCAATGTGCGGCTGATGAACAAGTTTTTTTTTTTTTTTTTTTTTTTTTTAAACCTGTCAAAACCCTGTGATCAGATGATGAACAAGCATATACAAACCAGCAGACGTTCATGGAATACATTTTCAAACCAGCAGACCTGTATAGCGATGTATACTGTGGCATACCTGCGTTCACAGGACTGAACACATTCTGCTAGTGAGTACATTAAGGCCATTTCTAAGTGTATATTGTCACTTAGTAGATTACATTTGCCCCATTGAACTAAATAGGTCAGCAGGTTCTGCTAGATTGCCAATGTATATCACAAACAGATCATTTCATCATATCACGGAATAGGTCATTTTAGATGTGTACATTCTTGAAGGGGGGTTATCTTTAGATAGATGTATACAACTAGTAGTATGCTCAATGCCTTGTCTATATCGTCAGGGTGCCACTTAACGTGGTGATACCAGCCAAAGAGTTATTTGTTTAGCGTCTCAATGTTTAATTATAATTTGTAAGTTTAAATGTATGGGATATCATTTTATGTTGTGTTTTATATTTGTTTTGTATGACAGCTAAAAGTTCAGTGTTTCTTTTACTAGATTTCAGTGTGTGTGGTGCCGTACTGGCTAGCATGACTGATAAAAATACCACCTATAATATATATATATAAGATCTCTGCCTGACACCTTTAGAATACTTTTTGAGTTTTGAGCCTTAAAACTGGCTGCTCAACTTGTAGGTTGAAAGGACAGGTCTCATACAGTTTGGCTAAGCAGTAGAACAGCCTATAGTTGCAAAACATGTAACAAGTTTAGGGTATGCAGACATTAGGCTGATTCAATGCTTACCAGAAAGTATGATAAAATACATGAAGTGTGCCTGTAGCTCTGAATAAAATATAACATTGATGCTCACAGCCTGCATGATATTTTCGGTGACCAAACACTAAGGAGCATTATCTGTTTAACACTAATCCCCATACTGGAGCTTTACAACGAGGGGGCAGTGTTATCCTATACATAAAGTATATTTAGGCTCCTGAATTATCTCCTCAACTGCCAAATATGTTATGCACAGACAAAATCTTTAACACATTTATAAACAGGTGCCCTATACTAGAAAAAAGCTGACACCTAAGGTAGAGGCTAATGGAAAGAGATAATAATGATGAGAAAGAATATGGAGTAAGAAAAACATGGTAGGTTCTTCCTAAAAGATTATAAAGAGTATATTTGTGCAATAGTTTAGAAAATCGGGCACAACTTATCAACAGGTCTTCACTATTGGGTGCTGATTGCATTGTGTTAGTATATGGAATGCTTGGTGATCACACCAGGTTTGTTACTTTAAAGGAGCCTGAACTGCGAGTCATAGGTGTGGGCAATACTAGCCCTGCCGGTGTGAGGTGCAAAACTGCGCCCCATGCAGAGCTGTGCAGTTCTGCACCTCCCTCAGGCCCGTACACAGCTCCCTCCTCGCCCCTCCGTCAGGAGGATGATGTAGATTCTCACAGCCCCACTCCTGGACGCAGATTTTGAAAGCTGTGAAAATCTACATCCAGGGGGCTGTGCAAGCGGCGCTGTGGGAATCCCTCTCCTCCTGAGGGAGGTGCATGACAACTTACGTCCAGGAGTGGGGCTGTGAGAATCCCTTTCCTCCTGAGGGAGGTGCATGACAACTTACGTCCAGGAGTGGGGCTGTGAGAATCCCTTTCCTCCTGAGGGAGGTGCATGACAACTTACGTCCAGGAGTGGGGCTGTGGGAATCCCTTTCCTCCTGAGGGAGGTGCATGACAACTTACGTCCAGGAGTGGGGCTGTGAGAATCCCTTTCCTCCTGAGGGAGGTGCATGACAACTTACGTCCAGGAGTGGGGCTGTGAGAATCCCTTTCCTCCTGAGGGAGGTGCATGACAACTTACGTCCAGGAGTGGGGCTGTGGGAATCCCTCTCCTCCTGAGGGAGGTGCATGACAACTTACGTCCAGGAGTGGGGCTGTTGGAATCCTACTCCTCCTGAGGGAGGTGCATGACAACTTACGTCCAGGAGTGGGGCTGTGAGAATCCCTTTCTTCCTGAGGGAGGTGCATGACAACTTACGTCCAGGAGTGGGGCTGTGAGAATCCCTCTCCTCCTGAGGGAGGTGCATGACAATTTACGTCCAGGAGTGGGGCTGTGGGAATCCCTCTCCTCCTGAGGGAGGTGCATGACAACTTACGTCCAGGAGTGGGGCTGTTGGAATCCTACTCCTCCTGAGGGAGGTGCATGACAACTTACGTCCAGGAGTGGGGCTGTGAGAATCCCTTTCTTCCTGAGGGAGGTGCATGACAATTTACGTCCAGGAGTGGGGCTGTGAGAATCCCTTACCTCCTGAGGGAGGTGCATGACAACTTACGTCCAGGAGTGGGGCTGTGGGAATCCCTCTCCTCCTGAGGGAGGTGCATGACAACTTACGTCCAGGAGTGGGGCTGTGAGAATCCCTCTCCTCCTGAGGGAGGTGCATGACAATTTACGTCCAGGAGTGGGGCTGTGGGAATCCCTCTCCTCCTGAGGGAGGTGCATGACAACTTACGTCCAGGAGTGGGGCTGTGAGAATCCCTCTCCTCCTGAGGGAGGTGCATGACAACTTACGTCCAGGAGTGGGGCTGTGGGAATCCCTCTCCTCCTGAGGGAGGTGCATGACAACTTACGTCCAGGAGTGGGGCTGTGAGAATCCCTCTCCTCCTGAGGGAGGTGCATGACAATTTACGTCCAGGAGTGGGGCTGTGGGAATCCCTCTCCTCCTGAGGGAGGTGCATGACAATTTACGTCCAGGAGTGGGGCTGTGAGAATCCCTTTCTTCCTGAGGGAGGTGCATGACAATTTACGTCCAGGAGTGGGGCTGTGAGAATCCCTTTCCTCCTGAGGGAGGTGCATGACAACTTACGTCCAGGAGTGGGGCTGTGAGAATCCCT
Source organism: Hyla sarda (assembly GCF_029499605.1). Classification (NCBI taxonomy): domain Eukaryota; kingdom Metazoa; phylum Chordata; class Amphibia; order Anura; family Hylidae; genus Hyla; species Hyla sarda. The sequence continues at coordinate 377,791,387 of NC_079189.1, read as the reverse complement.
CTCTTCCTGAGGGAGGTGCATGACAATTTACGTCCAGGAGTGGGGCTGTGGGAATCCCTCTCCTCCTGAGGGAGGTGCATGACAATTTACGTCCAGGAGTGGGGCTGTGAGAATCCCTTTCTTCCTGAGGGAGGTGCATGACAATTTACGTCCAGGAGTGGGGCTGTGAGAATCCCTTTCTTCCTGAGGGAGGTGCATGACAACTTACGTCCAGGAGTGGGGCTGTGGGAATCCCTCTCCTCCTGAGGGAGGTGCATGACAACTTACGTCCAGGAGTGGGGCTGTTGGAATCCTACTCCTCCTGAGGGAGGTGCATGACAACTTACGTCCAGGAGTGGGGCTGTGAGAATCCCTTTCTTCCTGAGGGAGGTGCATGACAACTTACGTCCAGGAGTGGGGCTGTGAGAATCCCTCTCCTCCTGAGGGAGGTGCATGACAATTTACGTCCAGGAGTGGGGCTGTGGGAATCCCTCTCCTCCTGAGGGAGGTGCATGACAACTTACGTCCAGGAGTGGGGCTGTTGGAATCCTACTCCTCCTGAGGGAGGTGCATGACAACTTACGTCCAGGAGTGGGGCTGTGAGAATCCCTTTCTTCCTGAGGGAGGTGCATGACAATTTACGTCCAGGAGTGGGGCTGTGAGAATCCCTTACCTCCTGAGGGAGGTGCATGACAACTTACGTCCAGGAGTGGGGCTGTGGGAATCCCTCTCCTCCTGAGGGAGGTGCATGACAACTTACGTCCAGGAGTGGGGCTGTGAGAATCCCTCTCCTCCTGAGGGAGGTGCATGACAATTTACGTCCAGGAGTGGGGCTGTGGGAATCCCTCTCCTCCTGAGGGAGGTGCATGACAACTTACGTCCAGGAGTGGGGCTGTGAGAATCCCTCTCCTCCTGAGGGAGGTGCATGACAACTTACGTCCAGGAGTGGGGCTGTGGGAATCCCTCTCCTCCTGAGGGAGGTGCATGACAACTTACGTCCAGGAGTGGGGCTGTGAGAATCCCTCTCCTCCTGAGGGAGGTGCATGACAATTTACGTCCAGGAGTGGGGCTGTGGGAATCCCTCTCCTCCTGAGGGAGGTGCATGACAATTTACGTCCAGGAGTGGGGCTGTGAGAATCCCTTTCTTCCTGAGGGAGGTGCATGACAATTTACGTCCAGGAGTGGGGCTGTGAGAATCCCTTTCCTCCTGAGGGAGGTGCATGACAACTTACGTCCAGGAGTGGGGCTGTGAGAATCCCTCTCTTCCTGAGGGAGGTGCATGACAATTTACGTCCAGGAGTGGGGCTGTGGGAATCCCTCTCCTCCTGAGGGAGGTGCATGACAATTTACGTCCAGGAGTGGGGCTGTGAGAATCCCTTTCTTCCTGAGGGAGGTGCATGACAATTTACGTCCAGGAGTGGGGCTGTGAGAATCCCTTTCTTCCTGAGGGAGGTGCATGACAACTTACGTCCAGGAGTGGGGCTGTGGGAATCCCTCTCCTCCTGAGGGAGGTGCATGACAATTTACGTCCAGGAGTGGGGCTGTGGGAATCCCTCTCCTCCTGAGGGAGGTGCATGACAACTTACGTCCAGGAGTGGGGCTGTGAGAATCCCTTTCCTCCTGAGGGAGGTGCATGACAACTTACGTCCAGGAGTGGGGCTGTGAGAATCTACATCCTCATCCTTGGGAGGTGCAGAACTGCGTCCTGCCCAGCTCTGCCTTCCCCCTCCCCTCACTGTATGTTCGGAAATCTCCGGACATCTGAGGGGAGGGGCCAACGCTAAATTGCACTGGGTGCAGTTTTGCACCTCACACCGGCCTTGATTGATAGATTTATTTGTTTAGGTATATAGAGAGATCTATCAATAAAGGTTGGAGAGGTGGGAAAAGACTGCCTTGGACCGTCCTGATGACTCATGGTTCAGGTGGCATGAAAGTGAAGAAAAGTACCCTTTAAGGTGAGGTTTGTCAATAGTTTAGAGCACAGCAGTGTAAATTCTGATGTGAAAACTATAGGCCAAATCTATTAATCTTCCTGAAACCAAATCTGTCTGAATATGCACATAACAACCAATTAAAACTACGCTTTTATTTTACCAGAGTTCATTAGGATATGAAAGCTGAGCTGTGATTGGTTGTCATAGGCAGAACCTAATAGTTTTATTTTCAGGCAGATTGATAAATCTGGGTCTATATTTTTTTTCTTTAAATGGGCACTGTCATTAAAAAAAATTTTGCTATTGCACTCCTTATGGTAAATAAAAAAATCTTTCTAATGTACTTTGTTTAAAAAAATTATTTTTTCTGTGTTTTATTTGTGTTTGAAAAAGCTGCCACTACTTGTCCAGAGCACATTTCCCCCTATCTCTTGCACAGGCTTTGAACTCTCTCTGGCCTGGCAGAAGTCCAAAATCAGGAAATACAGTCTGGAGTGCTGAGGGGGTGTTGCAGCCTTAGCCAATCATAGCTCATCTCACACTGAACTGCTCTGAGCTGTGTGTGGCAGAGTAAGGGAGGAAGTTCTTCCCTGTATGGCTTCAGATGATGTCACGCCTGCAGGAGAATGCCCCTTCCTAGCAGGGCCGGACTGGAAATTTCCCGGTGAGCTGCTTTGAGATGTGGCTGCATTTTTTTCCCCTCCAGCGGCCGCCAGGGCCGGACCATCATTGGCGCTCATGGAGTGCTTGCTCCGGGCCTCGTGCCCGCAGGGGGCCCCCTTCACATTAGGGACATCCCTGTGTCCCGAAAAATCTTTTCGGGACACAAGGATGCCTCGGTTACCTCTCTGCTGCCCCGCGTTAACTTTAAAAACACAGGGACCGCCGAGAGGTAACAGAGCAGAGCAGCTCCGGTCCCGGGACCTACTGCTATGGCCTATAGGGATGGGGAAATCAGCATTGTATTAGGGAGATGGGGGAATCAGCATTGTATTAGGGGGAGGGGGGATCAGCATTGTATTAGGGGGAGGGGCGATCAGCATGGTTTTGGTGGAGGGTGGATCAGCATTGTATTAGGTGAGAAGGGATCAGCATTGTATTAGGGGGATGAGAGGGGGATCAGCAGTGTATTAGGGGGATGGGACATAGGCGGGTCAGCATTAGGGGGAGGGGAACAGCAGTGTATTAGGTGAGAAGGGATCAGCAGTGTATTAGGGGGTTGGGGATGGGAGAGGAGGGGGGTCAGCATTAGGGGGAGGGGAACAGCAGTGTATTAGGGGGAGGGGGGTCTGCAGTGTATTAGTGGGGGGGGGAGTCTGCAGTGTATTCGATTAGGGAGTCAGCATTGTATTAGAGTGCAGGAAAGAGTTGAGGACGGGAAAGATCTGACATGGGAATTTGAGATGAGGCATTTTTAGATTATACTGTATTATGTAGGGGTCTAAAGTTAGGCAACTTGGGCTGTGGTGATTATATATTTTAATATTATATATATTTGTGGGGAAGGAAATGTAAATAGGTTGAGGGAGAAAGACTAGGGTGATAGTATTATACATTGCAATATGATATATTTTTGGTTTAGAGCAGGGGTAGGTCACCTTCGACTCTCCAGCTGTTTTGGACTACATCTCCAATAAGGCTTGCAAAGCATCATGGGAGGTGTAGTCCACAACATCTGGAGTGGCAACAGGATGTCTACCCCTGGTTTACCTTTTATTAACAAGAAAATGACGACGTGCTGGTATAATGATGCAACACTATGGGGCTGGTATGTAATTTTTTCCAGGGCTGGTTTTCACACCCAGTCCAGCTCTGCTTTCCAGTCTGCGAATCTGACTGAAATTGAGCAGAAAATACATAGCAATATCAAGGTAGAAAATTAGAAAATAAAGGCAGGGGGTGGTTTATCATGATGGGGGTAGTGAACTGAGAGGATAATAAAATTTAACAAGATCATGACAGGTACACTTTAATATATCTGTGATTCAAGTTACTTTTCAGGATACGCTTGCCTTTCTGTGAACATGAAGAGCAGCACTATCTTGGGCCATTCTATAACTTGTATATGGTATTTATCTATATAATTACTTGCAGTTCTCCCCCCTCCGTAGACTTGTCTTGCAGACACAGGACAAAGCTTAGCTAATTTTTAAAGGAAAACTGTCAGCTTGCTCTCCTGCACTAACCAGCGGTACTGGCTGGTAGTGCTGGGGAAGCTGATCAGTTTGATGCTTACCGTGCCCGGATCTGCCGTGCCGTTCAGCCGTAATGTTCGATTTTCGGTATATATGCTAATGAGGTGCTAACTGGCACCGGCCAGCCTAACTGGCACTCTGACGTCACCGCCGCCGGCAGCGCAGCCTAGCTCATCAATATTCCTCCCCTTCCTCCACCTCTCCCTCTTCTCCCCACTCTGTAATGAAGAGAGAGGGGAGGAATATTCATGAGCTGGGCAGCGCTGCGGCCAGCGGCGGTGACGTCAGAGTGCCAGTTAGCCCGGCCAGTGCCAGTTAGCACCTCATTAGCATATAACGAAGATTGAAGATTACGGCTGAACAGCATGGCGGATTGGGGCACGGTGGATCCGGGCACGGTAGGCATCAAACTGATCAGCGTCCCCCGCACTAACCAGCCAGTACCACTGGTTAGTGCGGGGGACGCTGATCAGGGGAGAAAGCTGACAGTTTTCCTTTAAAGAAATTAAATTGAGGGGGTAGAGGGAAAGAGTTTGACAACAGGAAAAGTAGTTTTTTTTCTTTTTAAATAAGATAAATTACAGCGTTTCTTATATCTAGTACTATTGATTTATGAAATTTTGTTCAAATTACAGTATTTATTTAAATGGTAGGGAAGGCCTACCAGAGATTCATACTGTATGTTTCCTGTAAGAAGGTTTCTTTATTATTAAATTTAAATTCAGAAATTCTGCCCCTAAAGTTTTTGGATGTTTTAAGAAGCTAATGTTAATAATCTGTAATTTAATAATCTGTAATTTAAACATGTTAATAATCTGTAACTTAATAATTTGTAAATTAAACATGTTAATAATCTGTAATTTAAACATGTTAATAATCTGTAACTTTTTAATAAGGGTTTTCTTTATTGTATCATGTACATGTTGTGCTTTAAACTTTTATTTTTTCTTTTGTACCAAATTGTACAATGGCACAGAGGATGTAGTAATAAATAATAATAATATAAATTTTTGTACTCTTCCCAGGCTGCCGCAATAAAAATATTAAACTTTAACTTACCTTCCGCTGCTCCCCTGGTGCTGCTGGAATTGGTTTTCTTGCTTCTGACATGTAACACTGCACTGAGCAAATCATCGGCCGCAGCAATGTCCCACTTCGGCTGGTGATAGCAGTGTCTTGTAAAGGGCCCAGGCACCAGAAAGATGGCACATGACACTGCTGCTCAACCTATCATCAGCCGAAACGGGAGAATACGAACACCTGCGATTAGCTCTGTGTTACGTGTCGGGCCCCAGAAGCAGAAAGAAGATCCATGCCAGAGGACAAGAGACCAATCCCAGCAGCACTAAGGGAGCTGCAGATGGTAAGTTAAAGCTTTTTTTTTTTTTTTATTCCGGCAGCCTGGGCAGAATGTAAAAAATAAAAAATAAATCACTGGCTAACCTCTTAAAATAAAAGTTCAATTTTGGCATAGTTTTAAAGGTTTTATTTTTGCTTCTTTAAATTTAAAAACCTATCTTTACAATAGGATATTAATATTAGATTGGCGAGGGTTCGATTGTTAATACCCCCTCAGATCAGCTTACTGCTTTTCACCAATTATTGTGGACCCTTCAGAAAACTGATCTAGTATAGATGACTTATGCTGAGGATAGCACTTGAAATCCCCTAGATTGTAAGACAACAGTAGCAATTAAATAGAAATGTAGTTACAGGTTTTCTTCCTAATTTCACTGACATATCAATGGCCTTTAAACTAGTCTAGACTTTCCCTGCACAGCAACCTCTCACTCATATTTACCAAAGACACCTAGACTCTAATCATATTCTTATACCTAACAATTGTTTTGTTTTTTTTTTTATTCCAGAAAGAGACCAAAGGCCAATTTCTCATTGATCATATCTGCAATCACTACAGTTTGTTGGAAAAGGACTATTTTGGAATCCGCTTTGTTGACCCAGAAAAGCAAAGAGTATGTATTTTTGTTTATCTATACTTTCTTTACAGAAACATAAAGCTTTGTTAAATGTTTTAACCCATGTATCTCTTTAAATGGTAATAACTTTAGAACGCTTTTTCTGAGCGGAGCGATTCTGAGAGTGTTTTTTCGTGACATATTGTACTTTATATAAGTGGTGAATTTTTGTTGACACATGCAGAATTTTTTGGGAAAAACTGGGAAAAAATTTTTTTACATTTTTTTTATGGTGTACACTGTGCAGTAAAAGTGATGTTATATTTATTCTGTGGGTCAGTACGATTATGACGATACCCATTTTATATGGCTTTCTATGTTCTTTTTCCTTTTCTGAGCAAAATTCTTTTTCTGCCATTCATTTTCCTACAGCCGTAACTTTTTTATTTTTCGTCCAATGCTATTAAGTAAGGGCTTATTTTTTGCGGGATGAGCTGTACTTTTTATTGGTATCATTTATTTTTGTGCTACGTGCTACCTTTTTGATCTTTTGCACTTTTTTTTTTTTTTTACGGCGTTCACCGTGCGGGATAATTTACATTATAGTTTTATAGTACACGGACGGACGTGGCAATACCTATTATGTATATGATTTGTGTTTTTCATCTTTTTTGGTGATAATGCGGGGCTTTTTTGAGGAAAGGGGCATTTTTTGATTTTTTTTTTTACATTTCATACTTTTATTGAAGAACTTTTTATTTAATTTTTTACACTTTTTACAGGTTATACTGTACTGCAATACATTTGTACTGCAGCACAGTATGACCTGATGAGCTGCACACACTACAGCCTGTGGCTGGATCTCACAGGCTTCCGTAGCAGGCAGACAGGAGGTCATGATCTGACCTCCTGCTGCCATAGCAACCAACGGCAACCCGTGTTCGTATTGCGCCGCCGCGGTTGGAGAACAGGGGAGAGCGCTCCCCCTGTCAACACCATAGATGCTGTGATCAGGATTGATCACGGCATCTAGGGGGTTAATGCTGCCAGGACCTGCATGATCCGGCAGCTGCGGCGGGACTCCGGCTGTGATTAACAGCTGGGTCCCGTCGCCGATCTCCTGTGCTGCCCGCGGCACTGTCAGAGATCTCTATGACGTATGCATACGTCCAATTGCGCAAACTTGTCGGATGATTGGACGTATGCATACGTCCTATAGCGGGAAGGGGTTAAGGGGAATCAAAATGTAGCAAGGAGACATAAAGCCCCTACTTTTCTTTACCAATGAACTCTTACATTCTGGTAGGTGGAACACTTGAGCCTAATTTACATAATATGCATTATATGGTGAAACTGGAAAGGACTATAAAGATAAGAAAGGTATGCCAAACTCATGATGACTAGCCCAATTTAGCCATGTGCTTGTTTTCACCCATGTTTTCTGCTAACAAGTCAGCTTTAATTTTGTATTAGGATTAGTTATATAATAAATTGTGACTATGTTTTTTTTCATGAGGAGATGGTAGTTATTGTATGGGACTGCCAAATACACATGATCTGATGATGCATTAAAGGGGATCTCTGGTGGAAAACAAATGTTTTCAAGTTAACTGGTGTCAGAAAGTCAAAGATTTACAGATTTGTGTATTACTATTACTTCTATTTAAAATCCTTCACCCTTATTAGCTGCTGTATACTACAGAGAAAGTTGTGTAGTTCTTTCCAGACTGACCACATTGCTCTCTGCTGCCACCTCTGTCCGTGTTAGGAACTGTACATAGTAGAAACAATTCCTCATAGCAAACCTCTTCTGCTCTGGACGGTTCCCCCCATTAAACGGAATTTACCATGACTAATTTTCCACAGCAAACTTTTATATATTTTTTTTAAGTTGAATGAAAATAAATTTCTGCCTGTTAAAAATAATGCAGAAATGACATTACTTCCTTGTGTCTGTTTTCTTTTTATCCTCTCCCCTTTTCATATGAAAATCTCACATATTTTGCTCTGAACTTCGTTTCCCAGCAGTCATTACTCATTCCTGTGCTGCATAGTGAAAGTCATCCATCAGGAGATCTAATCTTTGCAATGTTAAAGTTATCTCTTCTCTTGTACAGCATACAATTAGAGATGAGCGAACTTACAGTAAATTTGATTCGTCACGAACTTCTCGGCTCGGCAGTTGATGACTTTTCCTGCATAAATTAGTTCAGCTTTCAGGTGCTCCGGTGGGCTGGAAAAGGTGGATACAGTCCTAGGAGACTCTTTCCTAGGAATGTATCCACCTTTTCCAGCCCACCGGAGCACCTGAAGGCTGAACTAATTTACGCAGGATAAGTCTTCAACTCACGAGCCGAGAAGTTCGTGAGAAATCGAATTTACTGTAAGTTCGCTCATCTCTACATACAATGTTATTATAGGGAATACAGTGGTCCCTCAACATACGATGGTAATTCGTTCCAAACGACCCATCGTTTGTCGAATCCATCGTATGTTAAGGGATCCGTGCAATGTAAAGTATAGGAAGCTGTACTCACCTGTCCCCGTCGCTCCGGACCAGGTCCTCACCGCTCCCGATGCTGTCCAAGGGGCTCCCGATGCTGTCCCGCTGCTCCGGTGTCTTCTTCGCGATCCTCCGGCTTCTTCCGCATCTTCTGCAGGGTCCGGGCCTCGCATACTGGTGACGTTATTAAGCTGCTGCGCCGGCGCGGCGTGCGCAGTGACGTAATAACGACGCCAGAAAGCGAGGCCCGGACCCTGGAGAAGATGCAGAAGACGCCGGAGGATCGCGAAGTGGACCCGGAGCAGCGGGAATAGGTAGGCGAACCTGCCCGGGATGCTTAAACTGCTATCCGACAGCAGCTTAAGCATTTTGCGCTGTCGGAAAGCAGTTAATGCGATGGCCCCGACATATAAAAGCATCATATGTCGAAGCTGACATCGACATGCGATGGCCTCTGAGAGGCCATCTTATGTCGATTTTATCATATGTCGGGGCCATCGCAGGTCGGGGGGGGGGGGGGGGGTTACTGTAATATTCTTCCTCCCTCCCCATAGTGTTTGAGATTACTATAAACAGCTAAAGCTATAGGCCCAGATTTATCAAACTGTGCAAGAGAAAAAGAGGAGTGACTTTCCCCCAGCAACCAATCACAGCTCAGCTAACGAGCTCTGGTAAAGTGAAAGCTGAGCTGTGATTGGCTGCTGTAGGAAAATCACTCCACTTTTACTCCCACATAATTTGATAAATCTGGGCCATAATGTATGTTTACCTCATCCTGGCCAGTAAATATTCAGCCAGACTCCCTCATATATATTTTGCAGTGAATAATATACTTCTAAAAGGTTCTGATATATATCAGTGTATCAGCTGTATATTCTGCTGTCTATTTGGCTGTTAAATCACTTTGTGTGAGGAGAACTGAGCAACTGAGCATGTCTGACTAGAAAACTTCCTACAGGATGAATCCCATGGCAAAAACAAGAGAACATCTAGCCTAAATTGGTAGGGTTACCTTTCACAACCAATTGAATTCTGATAATTAATAATATTTGCAAATATGTTTCATGTCCCATAATGCATCAGTTTAGACCTATTTATCTTCATGGTGAAACCCTAATGTAAAGACCAGCACAGCAGATACATCACTATTGATCAAAAGTATCTTAAGATTTGGATAGCTTAGATCAGAGTTGCCGCATGAAGCCAGGTGGCAATCACAGCTATTATTCCGCAGGTGATGGCTCAAGCATAGATTTTGTGCCCATGTCATCACTGTACAGTACATTTAAACTGCTGATCTTCCATCAATGTAGATGTAGAATGTGTGGTGCCAAGGGTTGACAACTTATCAATAAGGCTGCTGGAATGTCAGTTTGCTTAGCACCAGCAACATAGCCAAAATATTCATACAGATTTGCAAGCTTTCAGGTTTTCATCAGATAATATCTCCGCAATCCACATCAGGGTATACTTACGTAACCATAGTAATCCTGACATAACAGCTGCTGACAAAAAATATATATTTTTTAATTCTGTATACAGCATGCCTATGGAGAGAGATAACTCGGGAGTGACGTATTCTATTATGCTTTTAAGCAGGGGGATATTACCCACTGCTAATATATGAATTGCATTCTGCAGAGGTATTAAAGATAAAGCACAACAAAAATGTTTGCAGCAACACAAACATTTCCACCAGAAATACATTATATGGCTTTGCTCCTCACACTTAAAGGAGAAGTATTATGTAGAAAAATGAATCCCCTATCCAAAGAATGGGGGGAAAACTTTTAGATTGCCATTAGAGATGAGCGAAGTTATAGTGATTTGATTCGACACAAACTTCTTGGCTCGGCGGTTACTGACTTTAGCCGGCATAAATGAGTTCAGCTTTCAGGTGCTCCAGTGGGCTGGAAAAGATGGATCCAGTCCTAGAAGAGAGTCTCCAGCCCACCGGAGCACCTGAAAGCTGAACTCATTTATGCAGGCTAAAGTCAGCAACTGCCGAGCCGAAAAGTTTGTGAAGAATCGAATCAATGTAACTTTGCTCATCTCTAATTGCCATGAGGTCAAACCGCTGGGACTCCTCACGATCTCCTGCACGGGACCCAGGCCCTACCTAGGAAGGGAGCATGTCAACCCCCTCACGAAGCTGTGGCTGACACGCTCCACCATGTATCTCTATGGGGGAACTGAAGAGATACATGAAGGGGTTGTGTCGGCTGCCACTTTGTGCAGGGGTCGAAATGCCCCATTCCCTGGGCAAGTCGGGGTCCCATGCAGGAGATTGTGGGGATCCCAGCAGTCGGACTCTCCGCAATCTAATAATTATCCCCTATCCTTTGGATAAGGGATATGTTTTTCTGCATGACACTTCTCCTTTAGGACGAAAACTCCCATTTATTAATAATGGTGGATTTTTACCAAATGAAATTGGATAGAAAAGTTTAATGGTTAAACTTTTTGCAATGCTGCGGGTTGATATTGCTGGGACTAGATATAAAGTTGTAAATGTAGGGCACTTGTTAGAGCTTACAAAATGTCAAGCCATCCAGTACTTATCAGCTGTATGTCCTGGAGAAAGTCCTGTAATCTTATCAATTCAGCAAGCGCTCCTTGCTGCCACCTCTGTCTGTGTCAGGAACCTCTCCAGAGCATGAAGTATGCTAAGGGGATTTGTTCCTGCTCTAAACAGTCCTGACATGGACAGAGGTGGCAGCAGAGAGCATAGTGTCCAACTGGGCAGACTAGGTCATACAGCAGATAATATGTAATTGACGCTTTGTGTTTGTTAAATAGAAGTAATTTACAAATTTGTACAACTTTTTGGCACCAGATGATTCTTTCTCCAGTTACTGAATTGTTTCATTGAGTTTAATGCCACCTGTAGAATTTTGCAAATACTTTCCCTAATGGTGTGTACCATGGCACAAGGCCTGTAAACTGTTCTTTACTGCAGTAGTTCTGTCTGCATTATGTGAAAGAACATTTAAAGTGCTGAAAAAATACCCACAGGAAAAAGAGCAGCATCTTTGGGTTATACATTCTTCTCCTTTAGAATAAATATGGCAGGGAGACACTAGTGTGTGATGTCACTGGCCAATGCCCACGTACATTAATTACAGGTGTCAACAGAGTCACAATCTGCTGCTTCTGCCCATCATGACCAAATGTCTAAATGAACAGCAGCTTTTACTGCAGCACATTCAGAATTGGGGGTTGTGTTGTCCTGCAGACAGGCAGATTAAACTGCAGACAGGCAGATTTAGACCAGCTTGGAAAAATACAATAAAAATGTCTTGGTAAATTCCCCCATATAACCACTTGGTGACATATACTGTAACATACTCACATAAATTAACAAATGACATTTCTAATTTGCAAAGATATTGTTACCCATACAATAAAGCATGCATACAGGGTCATGCATAATAATTAAAGGACACACTGACTTGGTTAAAGTGTAACTAATGTTGTGGCCGCTTTTATGAAAAATTGTTATAGTGCAGCAGTGTGCACAATTATTTTTCTAAATCCCTTTAATTTGGAATTTGGTGTCAGAGTACCTTCACGAGCTTCCTGCTCCATAGCACCTGTCTCCACTGTGAGACCCACCATAATGTCTCCTAATGCACAGTTAGCAATGGGGAGAATGGATGCTAGGTGATGGTGTTCCAACGTCAAATTCCAAATTAAATTGATTTAATCCACTTCTAGAGCGGAAAATCTCAGCAAAATACAAAGGCTTAGATTATGTATGTATATATATATATATATATATATATATATATATATATATATATATATATATATATATATATATATATAATATGGGCTTCTATTTCTGTATCTTTGATTTCACTGCTTCTTCCACTCATGATACAGTGAAATAGTGTAACTGCACTTGCAAATACGCATGACAGAAAAGGTTCAAAGGTTAACTACTGTAATTTGTTACCTTTAAAATAGAGTATTATGATCACATAGTCTTCTATTGCTTATGCTATGCCTGTCCCTTTACAAGGATTGGGCCTTCACTGACTTCTGCTTTCTCTTTTCAGCATTGGCTTGATCCCAATAAACCCATCGCCAAGCAAATGAAATGTAAGTGTTTAAATCCCGGAGACCTCTTTTGTATGCATATACTGTATAAATCATGTGTTTTTGTCTCCATGCTTGTGTGCTTTCTAAATAAAGAAGATAAATAAAAAATGCTACAGGGCATGTAATGGCAATTTTGTGACAGCAAGCTATTGGGATCAATGACCTAATATTCACCAGATGTAAACCAGTCCCATCCGCTTGTGAGGTTTAAGTGTTTTAGTCTTACTTATGTTCAGAATTGCAGATAAATTTTGTATTTCTCAACCAAAATTCTAAATTCTCATTTACATACAGTCATGGCCATAAATGAAGTATTTCTCACAGAAAAGGATTGCAGTAACACATGTTTTGCTATACACGTTTATTCCCTTTATGTGTATTGGAACTAAACCAAAAAAGGGAGGAAAAAAAGCTAATTGGACATAGTGTCACATCAAACTCCAAAAATGGTCTGGACAAAATTATTGGCACCCTTAACTTAATATTTTGTTGCACACCCTTTGGAAAAAATAACTGAAATCAGTCGCTTCCTATAACCATCAATAAGCTTCTTACACCTCTCAGCTGGAATAATGGACCACTCTTCCTTTGCAAACTGCTCCAGGTCTCTCTTATTGGAAAGGCGCCTTTTCCCAACAGCAATTTTAAGATCTCTCCACAGGTGTTCAATGGGATTTAGATATGGACTCATTGCTGGCCACTTCAAAACTCTCCAGTGATTTGTTGCCATCCATTTCTGGGGGCTTTTTGACATATCTTTGGGGTCATTGTCCTGCTGAAAGACCCAAGATCTCGGACGCAAACCCAGCTTTCTGACACTTGGCTGTACAGTGCGATCCAAAATCTGTTGGTAATCCTCAGATTTCATGATGCCTTGCACACATTCAAGGCACCCAGTGCCAGAGGCAGCAAAATGACCCCAAAACATCATTGAACCTCCACCATATTTCACTGTAGGTACTGTGTTCTTTTCTTTGTAGGCCTCATTCCGTTTTCAGTAAACAGTAGAATTATGTGCTTTACCAAAAAGCTCTATCTTGGTCTCATCTGTCCACAAGACGTTTTCCCAGAAGGATTTTGGCTTACTCTTGCTTTTTAATGTCTCTGTGTCAGCAGTGGGGTCCTCCTGGGTCTCATGCTATAGCATTTCATTTATATGTCGACGGATAGTTCGCGCTGACACTGATGCTCCCTGAGCCTGCAGGACAGCTTGAATATCTTTGGAACTTGTTTGGGGCTGCTTATCCACCATCCGGACTATCCTGCGTTGACACCTTTCATCAATTTTTATCTTTCGTCTACGCCCAGGGAGATTAGCTACAGTGCCATGGGTTGCAAACGTCTTCATAATGTTGCACACTGTGGACAAAGGCAAATCCAGATCTCTGGAGATGGACTTGTAACCTTGAGATTGTTGATATTTTTCCACAATTTGGGTTCTCAAGTCCTCAGACAGTTCTTTTCTCCTCTTTCTTATGTCCATGCTTAGTGTGGCACACACAGACACACGATGCAAATACTAAGTGAACTTCTCTTCTTTTTATCTGCTTTCAGGTATGATTTTTATATTGCCCACACCTGTTACCCTGTTACTTGCCCCAGGTTAGTTTAAAGGAGCATCATGTGCTTGAAACAATCTTATTTATCCACAATTTTGAATGGGTAACAATAATTTTGCTAAGCCCATTTTTGCAGTTTGGTGTGACATTATGTCCAATTTGCTTTTTTTTCTCCTTTTTTTGGTTTAGTTCCAATACACAGAAAGGGAATAAACATGTGTATAGCAAAACATGTGTTACTGCAATCCCTTTTTTGTGAGAAATACTTTATTTTCTAGAAAAAATTGTATATTAAAAGGCACTCCACCTAAACATATGTTTGCCCAAATCTCATTACTGTAAAAATTATTGAGAAAATTGGATTTGTGTGCCAAACATCCCTGGCCATCACATGCAGATTTTGTAATAGAATCTAAACAGATTTGTTGCAGATTTGCAGTGAGAACCAAGGTGGGATGTTATTGCCACATGTGGACTCTATAATTATTGAATCTATCAAAGTATGCTCATATTTTCACTACAGTGTTCATTTTTTTGCAGTGCATAGGGTAAAATATGTGTAAAAAAAGTCAAAATCCTCATTAAGGGTACGTCGAGACGAGCGGATTTACAGTATCTTTTATGCTGCAGATCCGCCGCAGAACGACCTCTGTATGGTGCCTTTAGATGTGCCTGCTCGGAGCGGCATTACGCTGCTACGTGCAGACACACTGAAGCGATGTGCGAGTCGCCGCGCATGCGCGGTTTACTCGCAGACATCGCGGCCACTCCCCCTGCTCAATGAGCTAGGCCGAGACCTGCCGCGATGTGCAAGTATACTGGGCATATGCGTGGCGACTCGCACATCGCAGTGTGTCTGCTTGTAGCGGCATATTGCCGCTTCGAGCATGCACATGTAAAGGCAGCATATAGAGGTCCTTCAGTGGTGGATCCGTAGCGAAATACGCGCGGAAAATCCACTCGTCTGAACGTACCCTTAAAGGAAACCTAAATGCTGCATGAACCATGAGTCATCGGCAGGTGGCTTCTGCTCTGCCCCTCCTGTCTTGTTTGATAGATCTCTCCTGCAACCAGGAAAGATCAATCAAGGCTGGAAGAATGGGTATACTGTCTTTATGCCAGGCATCAGTCAGTATTAGTTCAACAGCATGAGTCAGGTTATTTGTAGAATATGAAGCAAGCTTTTGAGCAATGTTGTAGAAATCTGTGATAAATAAGATGCACATTGGCCCAGATTTACTAAGAATGTCTGGTTTTCAAAGTCACTCCACGTTTCAGTTTTAATTTCTCATCCCGCTAGGTTTATTATCTTCTGATTCTTGCTTAGTGTTTTTGGCTATTTTTTCTCATTTGACTCTGTGCACCTACTTGTGCTGATGTACGCCACGGCAAATTGCACCAATCACGCCACTAATGTGGAAACAGACCAATTTAAAGTTGGTCAGAAAGGCACAAACACCATGTGGGTTTCATTGTGCCATGAAACCGCCTAGTAAACTCCCAGTGGACAAAGGACTTCTTTGAGGGCCTTAGTGCAAAATTAGGAAAAACCTAATAAGAACACTCGATAAATCTTTTTTAGATTAGTAAACCTGGGCCATTGTGAGACTTAAAGGCAGTGCCACAATTGTGTTAGAAAAAATGTTTAGGTTTCATAAATATAGTGTACATTTTGAGGACCATTGTGCTCTATGCAGAGGCTTTCTTTAAAGGGAACCAAGCAGGGGCATTGCTGGGGGGGGATTGGGCTAACTGGCTTCTGGGAAGTGACATGATGCTCCTGGTGCCTGTCAGCTCCGCTTTCCTCCTGCCCTTCGTGCATAGCTGCGGTCTCAGAAGATTTCAGCCCTTCAGGCTTGGCTAGGCACGGGCTGGGGGAGAAGAGCACCTCCTTGCGGCACAGACTTAACAGCGTACATTTACTGCGCATGTCCCTAGGGGATTAAAAAAGAAAAAAATATGCATGATGCTCCCCTTTATTTGCCAGCCAGGTCGAAAAAAAAATATATAAACCCCCCCCCCCCCCCAATGAAAATAAAAATAGTCACCTTTTCCTATTAAAAAATGTAAAAATACAATAAAAAACACTATATATCTGGCATAAATATCCGGTCTTTGAAAATATATTTTATTATTATTATCCCACGGATGGAGTAAACTTAAAAGAATTCCAAACACCAAAATTGATGATTTATGATCACATTACATCAACCATTGCTCTTAGAGGCATTCTCAAAATGTAAATTTATAGCTAGGTGATCGGGGTGTGTCAGGGTGTGGTTAGGGAGTGTCTGAGGGTGTGGCTAGGGGGCATGGTTGGGCTATGGGCTCTAGCCCTGTGTCTTTTGGAGACCTAGCAACGCCCCTGGAACCAATCATTAGATTTTACCATATATAACTCTTGGCAACGCGTTATATATGAAAAATTATTTATCCTTACCTTCCCCGTGTGACGTTTTTGCCCCCAGGTATGGGGAGGATATGAAGTCTTTAAATCTCCCCTGCCACCCCATAAGTAGTCCCCTGGGCGGGGAGCTATACTTACCTAATCCTGTTGTTCCAGCTATAGTGATGCACCCCTTGGCGTGATTGACAGCCCACATCACCACTCTGCTCTGTCTGCTTAGGCAGCAGAGTGATGAAGCACCAAGGGGGCATCAATCACGCCGAGAGGGCATCACTACGGCTGGAGCGACAAGTCTAGGTAAGTATAGCTCCCCACCCAAGGGAGTACTTACGGGGCGGCAGGGGAGACTTACAATCTTCAAATCCTCACTGTCCCTGGGGGCTCCACTGGGATGGTGAGGATAAAGATTTTACCATATATAACCAAGCGTTATATATGGTAAACTCTACTACTTGGTTCCCTTTATGGGGACACTACACAAATATAGCCTCCTAAAAAAATAAAAGGACACAGTAAAAACATTATTTTTTAGCTCAAGAAGAACAAAACCCTTTATGTACACTGCACATAATGTAGACCTATGGATTTAGATCAAAGTGAAGTCTAAATTATAAATCAAATGGATCTAAATATACTCTCAACACAAGCAGAGTAACAAGTGGAATAGAGAACACCCCTAAGGTGATGTGCAGCATCTCTGCAATTATCTTCCCCATAAACAGCATAGAAGAGATAAGCTGTGATTATAAGAAAGAATTACTGCTTTGTGCCTTAAATATAACACTGAGAACTGTGGTAACTCAGCTGTTTACCAAGATCCTTCCCCTGTTATTCCAGGGGCTGCGCTGCTAAATTTAAACATAAATGGGTGACTACAAATTGCAGTTTTCTCCTATGTGGTGCACATCTGTGGTGTCCTATTCAATGCATACCTTGTTACTGTGTAGCAACTAGTGTGTGGCTGAAATTAGTGTTACTTTCCTCTCTGAAGTACATTGCATAGGAGTTACATTTTGATCCGTCATAGTGGTTCTTTCATGTATATGGTGGGGATAGGAATATTGTGTAGAAAACTGTGACATTAAAGTTACCTAAAGTTTTCAATGTTTGCCTCCTATTGTATTGATAAGCATGGGACCCATATCTATCCAGTGTATATGCCATAAATGTTTGATAGGAATACCCCCGTAAGAGTTTAGAAAATGCATTTAGACACCCTCCCAGAATCTTCTGCAACTTCTTTTTTTGACTAGAATATTCATGGATTTTATTCACATATATTGTATTTACCCAGTTGCCTGGTAAGTTTGCAACATAGCAGTGTGTTGGTCATGTTTAAAGGTGTTGTCCCACTATTAAATAATGGCATATTCATTGTATAGAAAATAAAAATTTAACAATGTTTCCCATTTTGATGCTTAATTTAAAAATAATCTAGTGATTATTTATGATAATCTAGTGATTTCATTTGGTGCCACTTGGTGTTTAAAGTATAAAACAAAGTGCATGTCTATGCAGTAAGCTAAGTTCTGATGGTGTCATAAACTGCTCAAAGCGCTCCCCACAGCCAGCTCTGTGATCCTCTGTTTACTGCAAGGCAGCTAATAGAAGTAGTCTTCTGGCCTACTTGAAAAGGAAGGGCCCAAGCCTCTGCAGTAGTATGTCTGTAAAGGTTAGAAGACTCCTTCAGCGGGAGATGTAAGAAAAGACTATGAGAGAGAGAGAGAGAGAGAGAGAGAGAGAGAGAGAGAGAGAGAGACCGATTCTTCCTAGAACAGAGCTTTCCAAACTTTTCATGTTGGTGACAGGTATAGTTTGGTGACACACTCCTCACTCTACAGCCAATTGCACGGGTCACGCTAGGCATCTTCAATGCACAACATGTTACCAGTATCCAGTGTCAGCATTACAAATGGGACTGCTACACACCTATGCCATTTCATTACCCCATTCATTATCCTCATTTTCCCTCAAACTCTTCATACCCCCCTTGCCATTTCATTCACCCCCATCACCCTGTGTGCCATAGCTTTCCCTTCCTTGACCCTCACCTGTGCCATTTCCACCTTTATCACCCTCTGTGCCGGTCATATCCCCCTCAATCACCCCCTGTGCAATTGATCCCCCTCTGCCCTGTGTGCCACATAATTTCTTTGCCCCCTTTGATCCCCCCCCTGTGCCACATCATCCCCCCTCATTCCATTTTATTTCCCCCCCCCCCCCCCTATCCCTCTTGTGCCATTTTAATTCCCGGCCCCCCTGTATCACCAAACGGTCTTGCAACACACCTGGGGTTTGCCGCCGACACACTGATGTGTCGCAACACCCTGTTTTGAAGGGCCTGTCCTAGAGCCCATGCTCAGCAGCACAGAGGGAACATATGAAAACAAACATGATAAAGATACTGAAACTGTAAAAATTACTTAAAATGAATAAATCACCTACATTTTTTAGATTAGAGCTAGATACTGAAACATGTTGTTTTTTCTTATCTGTATCTATTTTTTTATTGTAATTTTATTTTTATTACATTTTTTCTGCATTGTTATGAGGGTTGTCAATTTGACGGAGCTGTCTTTAACAGCATTTATAAACATGTGTTGGAGCAGGCCCCACAGACATAGGCAACAATGGATGAATGGGAAAGGTGTCTGAGTGTGCTTGATGAACTTTTTAGAGGTCATTCTACAGAGATCAGGAGGTTGATCTGCGAGCAATAGCTATATTATTTATATTTTTTCCCAGCCTGCAAACTGCTAATAATTTTGCAACTCTTTAGAGATTGTACGTGTCTCATTCTGACTTAGGCTTTTTGACAGGTCTAAATTATATTTATTAAATGTGACTCTTTATTCTGATGCCATTGAGGGGGTGGTTTATTTTTAAGGTTCAATCAAGGGATAGTGTATTATTATGGTTCATGTACTATTAGCTACTATAAGTGCACAGGCCATAAAATAGAAGGTGTCCAACTAATGATACATTTCACACTGGAAAAAACTGTCTATGAATAACTTTAGCAATGTATGTGTAGCAAAAAAACTAAGCAAATTAGAATTTTTTCCCAGTGTGTTTTCCTCTGTGGTTATTAGGTACAGCCTCCCACCTGGTGCCTCAAATATTGACACACTGAAATGATGTGCCCACAGCAGCCAATTACAGCTTAACGTTCACTTTACTAGAGCTTAAGATATGAAAGCTGAGCTGTGATTGGTTGTTGTGGGAAAATCACTCCAGTTTTTCTCTCAAATAGATTGATAAATCTGGACCATTGTCTGTTAAAAAACTTATCCACTTTGCACATAAAGGTGCCCATACACTTTACATTAAAGCTAATAAATGTGGGTGATTTCAAACAAAACATTCATCGGGTGGAATTTATGATTTGTCATCCCAGAAAGTAGTTCTTATATGCTACATCATACATTGAGTACATTACAAAGTAGTGTGTATTTACCTGTCTCTTGAATAATAACAATAATATTATTTTCTAATTGATTTTCCCAGTTTTGTATTTTAAATACCTAAATATATTTAATTAAAACGGGTCAAAATGCTAAACCGAATGTAGCCCAGACAACATTGTATGTGAAGCATAAACCATGAAGCCTGCATTGTTCCTTTGCAGATGATTCTATACTGAAACCCCTGATAGAAAGAGAAAACAGTAGTGTAAAAGAGCTTTTTGGTGACAAACAACTGCTTAGCCTTTACAGAAGTTAGTAGATTGTAGGCATCTACTTGTGGACCCCTTATACCAGTGTTTCCTAACCCTGTCCTCAAGGCACACCAACATTCCGGGTTTTTCAGTTACTCCATTGGAATAGAACAGGGAAAAATTAAAATCCTGGACTGTTGGTGTGCCTTGAGGACTGGGTTGGGAAACACTGCCTTATACCATATACCATCTACTGCCTCTGGGAAAAAGTATGGTTTGGCGTCATTGTTTAGGGTAGGATTATAAGTTTGAAGTAGTTGCTTTTTTGTTTTTAACAATTGGGCTCTCATTTAGGAGGCACTGGAAATGATAGGATATAGATGTCATATTTCATAGCTGCTTGTGACATTACATATTTCTTAAAGAGGTTATCAAACACATAACCTATCTCCTTTCCACAGGATAGTGGAAAAGTGTCTATTCATGGGGGTCAAACAGCTAAGACCACCTGTGATCTGCAGAATGAGGCCCTGGCTCCACATGCTGCATGGAATGGTGGACGGTACACACTCCATCCACTGTCTGTGGGAGTGCCAAAAATAGAGTACGGTTCTTGGGTACCTGGGTGTCTCCAGTGCTGCTATGGCAGATGAATGGGGCGTGTGCCATCCACAACTCTATGCAGAAGGGAGAGCCAAGTACTCTTTCTTCAGATCGCAGGGGGTCCCAGCACTCAGATCCTTCGCAATCAGACACTTATCTGCTATACTGTGGTAGTGCTGGTTAACCCCTTTAAGTTATCTGCAAACTCATTGAGGCTTTTCTAGCATGCTTTTATTTACTGCTCTGGCTTGGAATACCCTTAAAACCATTTCACTTACTGTAAAGAAACCTTTCCTGCATTTTCATCAAGCAACTTTACCCTGCGCTGTTCTCATGCTTTTTTTTTTGTTTGTTTTGTTTTATAACGTTTCAGCTCATCCACCATACACCATGTGCTTTAGAGTGAAATTCTACCCTCATGAACCGTTGAAGATTAAAGAAGAGCTTACCAGGTATTTTATATGTTTTTGTGTGTCATGATCATTTGGCATTAGACAAGGAAACAAGACAAGCTTCGGTTTAGTCTTGTCATCTTAACGTTAGTTAGATCAGTGTCACCATTGTCAGCTGAATCATATGGTACAGAGCCATTTAAAGCAGTGTGCTATACTAAGGCATCTATGTTGCATATATTGCCTTCTCAGGGTGCATTCACATATATTGTGTGTGTCTGACAAGTTCTTTTTTGCTAGACACAGCACCTCTACTGAATCCCTAGCTCAACAGGTAAATCTTTTTCTTTCTGATGCAGGGGGACATGTCAACTGTTGACATAGGGCACAAAACGAATCCCACTTGAACTATAGGATCATTTTTCCATTTTTTACCGCAGACTGTCGGGCTGGACATTGAGATTGTAAAAGCTGTCTACACTGGAAAATGTAAAATTCGTACTACTATATTTTCAAATAGCTTCCATAGCTAAAGGGATCTAATGAAGCCAAATTTGACAGTAGCATTATTATGGGAATTACAACACACTTGAGAATTGTTTGTTTTCATCTCCATTATGTGTATTAATGTGACCTTTGGTGTGTTGTATTGTTTGTGGACTTGAGTGGTGACATCGAGCTATTTGTGCCTCCTCTCTATATATTTATCTTGTATCGCATAGACAAAGTTTCACTTTTACTTTCTGTAATATTTATATCAATTTATATCAAACATAGCCAGATCAGCTTTGTGATTTTTTTGGTTATCACTCATATTTTTCTTTCCCAGCCCTTTGGAGGGCGAAGCAGTCTCTGGATCAGTCAATGGATGTTTGGAGATTGCTTCGTCCTTCAGATAAGGATTTTACTTTCTTTTCTCTTCCACACAATCTTTACTCTCATCTGGGCTACATTTTCCTTTCTCATTCTCACTTGCTTTTCGGCCACGTGTGTTGTACTTTCGGCACGTAAAAATACCATCTCATTTTTGGATCACACTCTGATCTCGTTGCAGATTGAGTTTTCTTCGGCTTGTCGGTCTGCCTGGCACTGGTGGTAAAATGAGGACTGCCAGCGCCAAAATCCGACTGTGATGGATTTGATTTGTTCGTACCTTGAAATTTTTTTTGCCTCTAAAGCCATGCCAGATGTCTCGCCAAATTTGGAAAGCCCACAAATGCTACATAAGGGAAACTTTTATAAAACACAGTTCCTGAATCAGGAAGGAGCTTACTGCCCAGGAGCTCAATGGGTTCATTCCAAGTTATTGTTTCGGTGGTACAGGGTTCCTACCCGGATACATAAGATATTTCCCTCTATCTCCCCTCTCTGTTGCAGTGTTGTGATAAGCACTTTCAGGATTTCTGCTGTATACTCAGCCCTGAAGTGCTGTATGATTAAGCTGATCTTCTCCTGGTTACACTCCGGGAGCGCTGCGTTCTGCAGTAGCAGAGATGCTGGCTTGTTTCAGCTTGGAGTGTAACCAGGAGAAGATTAGCTTAATCGTACAGCACTTCAGTGCTGAGTATACAGCAGAGATCCTGAAAGCGCTGTCTGGATCTTGTAATGTATTTTGAGCCCAGTACATATGTAGTAAACTATATATGAATATTTTGTTTACTTTGCTGGCTGTAAAGCAGATGTTGTATGGGCATGTGATACCCCCTTTAAAATTTCCTTGAGGAAGGCGCTATACCAATAGGGGCACCAGAAACGCGTTGGGAATAGAGAGGATTCAATAGGGGTTCCTTTCTCCTGATGGATTTAGGAGATGACTTGTGTTATTAACTAGGGATCGACCGATATCGTTTTTTTAGGGCCGATACCGATAATCGGTGGAGGTTAGGGCCGATAGCCGATAACTTATACCGATATTCCGGTATAAGTTATCGGCTATTTATCCCCCCATCGACACCGCTGCAGAGCATTGATTTAAAGCAGGTGCTTTAAATCAATGCACTGCAATGGCTTTTGCGGTGCCATAGGCCGCCGCTGCCACCACCCGCTTCTCTCCCCCTACCTGTCAGGGTGGTCCGGGCCATCCATCCAACCTTCCTGTAGTGTCCGGCGGCATTCCGGGTGGAGGATAAACCGGTCCGGGCTGTCCTTCTTCTCCGGGGGTCATCTTCTCCACTCCGGGCAGACTCCGGCCTAGTACGCTGCATAGACGCCGCTGCGCAGTGATGCCCGTGCGCAGCGACGCACCTGACGTCACGGCGTAGCGGCGTCTATGCAGCGTACTAGGCCGGAGCCTGCCAGTAGTGGAGAAGTTGACCCCTGGAGAAGAACAGCCCAGACCGGTTCACCCTCCACCCGGAATGCCTCCGGACACTACAGGAAGGATGGATGGCCCGGACCACCCCCATTACGGGTAAGTTAAATTTTTTTTTATTGACTCTGAGGGTTGGGGAGGGGCCCGACCGGTATAGTGGTATGGGCAAAAATCCATACCGGTATACCGCCCAGCACTACGGGGGGCGGTCGCGGTGCGGCGGGTCGGGCGGGGGGGTGGGGGGGGGGTTGGGGGGTTGGGCGATCGCGGTGCGGGGGGGGGGGGGGGGGGGCGGTCGCGGTGCGGGGGGCGGGCATTATCGGCTTATCGGCAAGGTAATTGCCGATACCGATAATGGCCAAAATCGTGATTATCGGCCGATAATATCGGCCATACCAATAATCGGTCGATCCCTATTATTAACAGTGTCTTTCTATAAATCAGTGTCGCATTGGTGGCACTGTACCCAGCTGATCTAATTACTCATCACTATCATGTGATTTTATATAAATATTTTATCAAGACATGAATAAATGTTACGTTTTATTTAGCACCTCCCTTACCACTATTTTTTCTCACATAGTGTCATACTTTTTGTTTATATTGCGGGGAGCACCACCTAGTGGGCCTGTACCAGGCATCATTACCAATTGGTACACATCATTTTTTGTTTGAAATATTGCTTTGGTGACAGTGTAGCAGCCTAAAAACTCCTGACAAATTCCCTCAAAAAACTACCTAAATACTAGAACATAACTACTACTATTATAAGTGCTACTATAATTCTGCCCTTGTTACACATCCAGTGCCCACCTCGCTCAGCACTAATTATGAACACACATCCAGAGTGCTTCCCCAGTGTAACTGCATGCAGATCAAAACCACCCCAGTGGCTGACCCCCCATCCCCAGTGTAAACACATTGAACCCCCCCGTGTAATCACATGCAGGGATGCAGAGTCAGCCACAACAGTGTGATCACATACACTGCCAAACCCCCCAAGTCTAACTCCCCCCCCCCCGTGTAATTGCATGATTGGCTGAACCCCTTCCCCAGTTTAAACAAAAGCTGAACCGAACCCCCTACTGACCAACCCCCCACCCCCAGTGTAATCACATGTAGGGCTTATGGACCCCAAAGTGTAATCACACAGCCAAACCCAATACAGTGCACTACAATGCTGAGGCCAGCCCAAAAGTATAACCAAATGTAGAGCAAACCTACCACTATAATTGGCATCCATTTTAGTCACCATCTGGAGCACTAGCGTATTATATGCAAAGCACATGATTATCTCACGGATAATGTTGTAAAACCCAATATAAAATAATACACCTGTCTTAAATCCATTCAATTGTTTAAAAAAAACACATGATATACAGGGTGGGCCATTTGTATGGATACACCTTAATAAAATGGGAATGGTTGGGGATATTAACTTGTGGCACATTAGTATATGTGAGGGGGGAAACTTTTCAAGATGGGTGGTGACCATGGTGGCCATTTTGAAGTCGGCCATTTTGAATCCAACTTTTGTTTTTTCTATAGGAAGAGGGTCATGTGACACATCAAACTTATTGGGAATTTCACAAGAAAACCATGAAAGCCATTTTTGAGTAGCTAATATCCGCCAAAGGGATGTTCGACTAATGCCACTCTTCAGTGACATGCGGCGAGTGCTACGCTGTGGGCTCTTGCTGAATGAAGCTAGGACAGCCACTGATGTTTCTTCATTAGTGACAGATTTCATGCATCGACATTTTGGAAAATCCAAAACTGAACCAGTTTCTCCAAACTTAGCAAGCAATTTCCTAACTGTAGCATGGGAGATGGGTGGTCTCGAAGGGTGTCTTGCATTGAAATCTGCTACAATGAACCGGTTACTGCATTCACCAGACATCAACACAATTTCTATCCGCTCCTTACGTGTTAACCTCGACGACATGTCAATGGCTGTAAACAAAGAGAAACTTGTAAATAACTCATGAAAGAATAAAGTTACGTTAAAACCAAGCATACCAGTGTTTTTCTTGTGAAATTCCCAATAAGTTTGATGTGTCACATGACCCTCTTCCTATTGAAAAAACAAAAGTTGGATTCAAAATGGCCGACTTCAAAATGGCTGCCATGGTCACCACCCATCTTGAAAAGTTTCCCTCCTCACATATACTAATGTGCCACAAACAGGAAGTTAATATCACCAACCATTACCATTTTATTAAGGTGTATCCATATAAATAGCCCACCCTGTTCTATGAAGTACTATATAGAATGCATAAGGCTAGGTTCACACCACGTTTTGCAATACAGTTTTGTATCAGGTTTTTGATAAAAAAAACAGATTCCTCAAAACCTGACTAAACTGTATCAAAACGTGTGTACAAATTTTTATCTGTATACGGTTGAAAACAGTATACGATTTGAAAAATGATGTCCGGTTGCATCCGTTTTTTAATCAAAAAACGCATACGCACATACGGTTCTGTACAGTTCCCATTGACTCCCATGTTAAAAAAAAGAAACGTATACAGTTTAATACAGTTTTTCACCCGGCCCAAAAACCGTGGTAGGCCACGGTTTTCTGTCCGGAAAAAAAAAAGTTAAAAACCATATGGTTAGAAAAACGGAGAAAACCGTTTACATTATAGTGCATACTGTTTTGAATGGGAAGTCTATGGGTACGGTTTTCTGTACGGTTGCATACATTTTTCTATGAAACCGTATGCTGA
Source organism: Hyla sarda (assembly GCF_029499605.1). NCBI lineage: Eukaryota > Metazoa > Chordata > Amphibia > Anura > Hylidae > Hyla > Hyla sarda. Next base: position 377,765,094 of record NC_079189.1, on the reverse strand, counting down.
AACCGTATAGTAAAATCATGGTGTGAACATCTGCCAAAAAAAGTGATCTGACGTTATGATGACTGATTTGCCACATGCTGATATTGCCACATGTGTAGTGTGTAAACAGCATCTGACATAGATGGTAACTTGCAGTTTCAATAAACATGCAGGTGCAGCTTGGCTTACACTCCAGGGAAGAGACAGTGCCAATGACCCTGCTGGTCAATAGATTGGGTATGTTGAAATTCAACACCCCTATTCCCCATTTCAGCTAACGTGTTCATCAGAGGAGAGTCTGGATCCAGAGAGTAGCTTCCATTCAGCTATTCATACCCATCCACAATGGAGAGAGATAAAAATAAGCTGCTGCCAGATACCTCTGAACAAAGAACAAGACATGTAAAAATCCAGCATAACCCAAAATCCTTCTGCCTCTGTGAGACTGTCAGGACATCCCCGTACAAATTAGATAGACATGTAGTTATTTCAAAATCAGCAGGTTTAGTCAACATCCATCTGATGTGTATAGGCATATTTTATATATAATAATGCATATAAAAAATATAGAAACCACGAGCAACTATAGAAAATGTGATGTATTAAAGAAAAATTCTTTAATAAAAAAAACAGTTATATAAAAAAAGAAAATGTGATGTAACATGTTAGCTGAAGTGTGAATAGATTTTGGGTGAGAATTGGGTATAACACATGCCATAACATAAAATTAGATTCTCATAATCTATTTTTAATACAACATATTTGAAAAGTCTCACAATTTTTTTTAAAATAAATTATATCCAGATCAAAATTACTCTCTGTGTGGCTGATGTATCAGAAAACCTTTCTAGTTTAATAGCCCTATCAGACTATGATAAGCAAAATACACTGCTTAAAAAAATAAAGGGAACAGTAAGATAACACATCCTAGATCTGAATGAATGAACTAATCGTATGAAATACTTTCATCTTTAAATAGTTGAACATGCTGACAACAAAATCACACTTAAAATATCAATGGAAATCAAATTTATCAACCATGGACGTCTGGATATGGAGTCACACTCAAAATCAAAATGGAAAACCCCACTACAGGCTGATCCAACTTTGATGTAATGTCCTTAAAACAAGTCACAATGAGGCTCAGTAGTGTGTGTGGCCTCCATGTGCCTGTATGACCTCCCTACAACACCTGGGCATTTTCCTGATGAGGTGGCGGATGGTCTCCTGAGGGATGTCCTCCCAGACCTGGACTAAAGCATCCGCCAACTCCTGGACAGTCTGTGGTGCAACATGGCGTTGGTGGATGGAGGGAGACATGATGTCCCAGATGTGCTCAATCGGATTCAGGTCTGGGGAACGGACGGGCCAGTCCATAGTATCAATGCCTTCCTCTTGAAGGAACTGCTGACACACTCCAGCCACATGAGGTCTAGCATTGTCTTGCATTAGGAGGAACCCAGGGCCAACCGCTCCAGTATATGGTCTCACAAGGGGTCTGAGGATCTCATCGTGGTACCTAATGGCGGCCAGGCTACCTCTGGCAAGCACATGGAGGGCTGTGTGGTCCCCCAAAGAATTGCCACCCCACACCAATACTGACCCACCGCCAAACTGGTCATGTTGGAGGATGTTGCAGGCAGCAGAACGTTCTCCACGGTGTGTCCGACTCTGTCACGTCTGTCACATGTGCTCAGCGTGAACCTGCTTTCATCTGTGAAGAGCACAGTGCGCCAGTGGCGAATTTGCCAATCTTGGGTTTCTCTTGCAAATGCATAACGTCCTGCACGGTGTTGGGCTGTAAGCACAACCCCCACCTGTGGACATCGGGCCCTCATACCACCCCCATGCAGTCTGTTTCAGACCGTTTGAGTGGACACATGCACATTTGCAGCCTGCTGGAGGTAATTTTGCAGGGCTCTGGCAGTCCTCCTGCTGGGTTGTTGCCCTCCTAGGGCCTCCTCCACGTCTCCTGATGTACTGGCCTTACTCCTGGCAGTGCCTGCTTGCTCTGGACACTACGCTGACAGACACAGCAAACCTTCTTGCCACAGCTCGCATTGACGTGCCATCCTGGGTGAGCTGCACTACCTGAACCACTTGTGTGGGTTGTAGACTCCGCTACCACTAGAGTGAAAGCACCGCCAGCATTTAAAAGTGACCAAAACATCAGTCAGGAAGCATAGGAACTTAGAAGTGGTCTGTGGTCACCACCTGAAGAACCACTCCTTTATTGGTGGTGTCTTGCTAATTGCCTATAATTTCCACCTGTTGTCTGTTCCATTTGCACAACAGGATGTGAAATTTATTGTTAATCAGTGTTGCTTCCTGAGTGGACAGTGTGATTTCACAGAAGTGTGATTGACTTTATGTTTTTTTTGAGCAGTGTATTAGGCCTTTAGTGTGGACCATGTCAGGTTGAATGCATGGGCACCTATAAGCATCCAGGCAAACCCATGCCTTATTGATGAGGACTTACAATGTTAAATGTTAGAAACTAATGGGGAGATTTATCAAAACCTGTGCAGAGGAAAATTGCCCTAGCAACCAATCAGATTGCTTCTTTCATTTTTAAAAAGGCCTCTGAAAAAAGTGGTCATCTGAGTGGTTGCAATGGGAAACTGTCTCACTTCTGCACATGTTTTGATAAATCACCCCATAAAAGTTAGAAATGGGTGTAATTTTTTTGGGAGATAACAAGGTTATATCACTAATTTTTATAGAGAAACTGTCAGCCTGTTCACCCACACTAAACTCAATACTCTGGGTTATAGTGTGGGTGAAAGTAGTCCTGAGATATGTCCTCCAGAACATTCACTCCTGAATTCAATGAATTGCGAGCAAGAGGCAGGGCTTGGCCAGCTCAATTTACATATCCATTGTCTGTGACTCCACTTCACTAGGATAAAGTGGAGTCACAAACAATGGATATGTAAATTGAGCTGATGAAGCCCCGCCCCTGTGCACAATTCAATTCAAGTAAGTAAGTGACCCCTCGTTGCACTCCTGTTCACCCGCACTATAACCCAGTGTATTGGGTTTAGTGTGGGTGAACAGGCTGAGAGTTTTCCTTTAAGAGAGAGTAATAGCAGGGTAAGGGATTTTTACCTTCTCTCTGCTCTACCTTTACCTCTCTTATCCTGTAAGAGGCATTTTTAATGGGCCATTAGGTTCAGCATTTTGATTAAATGAATCTAGTGCTGTTTTTTCAGTGTACCTAAGCCAAATACCTTCCAACTTAATAAATTATACAGTATTGAGATGCTCCCAAGGCTATCATCATAAGTGTACATACATCATTCGGGATTAAGGGCATGAGCACAGTTGAACCACCCCCTTGAGACACTGCATGTATCTCCTGAGAAACACATAACACAGGAACCTAGAATATAGAACAATGTGTACACCATATTATAATTCAGTTAATTAGATTATATGTAGATGTCATTTTCCAAACTGTAATTTCCCAAAATTGAAAAAAAGAAAACCTGCCATTTTGCTAATTTTGTGGGCTTCTGTCTCTACACTGTGCATTTTTTTTTTTGTAAAAATGACAACATTGGCCCTCATTTACAAAGACTGGAGTGTCGGTTAGTTTTTTTTTTTTCAGTGTACTCGTCTTTTTTTTCCTTGTGATTTACTAATCTGTCGCATGTGTCGTTTTTTTTTGTGTCGCACGATATTAAATTCTGTCGCACGGGAATAAAAAGTGTCGCACTGGAAAAATTAAAATTAAACCAAATAAATAAAGTAAGTTACTCTGCACAAGGATGTAACTTTACATTCATGATTGTTAATGGGTTAACAACCCAAAAGTTTTTTTAAATATATATATATTAAAAAAAAATGTATATATATAAATTTAAAAAATCTATTAATAATTTAATCATAAAAGCGTTGAGGGGTTAAAAATGCTTTTAAAGTATAAAGCAAGTAATTTAATCATGAACCACAATGGTCAGCTGTCCCTTCCTCAAAAACACTCAATTTTTCCATTTTCACTCGACCCCTGGGCTGTCGGTTTCTCAGAGTTGAGAAATCACTCTTTTCTCAGAGGGATTTCACAATTACTCCAAGCGATTTTTCCATTTTGTCGGGTTAACGCCCATTTTTGAGTAAACCACACCCATTTTGTAGGTTAAATTAAACTCTCCGAGTGTTTTTGAAAATGTAGGTTGTGCGTATAAATTTTGTGCGCAGATTTGGGCACAATAACCAAGAAAAAACGTTGGTTCTCCTTTAGTAAATGAGGGCCATTATATTTATTCTGTTGGTCCATATGATTAAAATGATACCCAATTTATATAGGTTTTGTTTTATTCTACTACTTTAAAAAATATATATATTTTTATAATAAACTGTTTGTACGAAATGAAGTATGCTTAAAATTTTCCTCTTTTGTCCCATATGAGGCTACGTTCACACTGCCGGCTGTCTCCGGCAGTGTGAAGCCCGTTATTTTAGGATCGAGAAAAGCTGGAGAAAAAAATAGTTCTTGAACCGTTTTTTTCTCTGGCTTTTCTCTCCAAAAATAACGGCGGCTATTGTATTCAAACTGTACTTATATGTTTGGGCCGGCAAACTGCAAAAAAAAAAAAAGAAAGGGAGTTTGATGGCAAAATTTGCCAGAGCCTGCCGGCAATGCGAAAGGGGCCTAACGCTTTTATTTTTCTGTATAGGGGCTCATTTTTTGTGCCGTGATTCGTAGTTTTTATCTTTAACATTTTTGTTTTGATGGGACTTTATGATTACATGCAATCTTAAGATTTCATACACTGAACAATGCTGTGACAGCATTCATCAGAGTTATTGGCGCTCCTTTGTTCTAGGCTGCAATGGCTTCCTGAAGCATTAAAGTGGCGATTAGATGGCAAGGAGGAAGGCAAGAGACCTCTTGCCCTCCTTTCAGCTGATCGGGACTTGCGTTTTTGCCACGGATGTCCCTATTAGCTCCACTGAGCTACTGGTGTGTGAATTTTCCCATTTAAGAAGCCGCAATTAAAGGGTTATTCCAGGCCAAAACTTTTTTTTATATATCAGCTGGCTCCTGAAAGTTAAACAGATTTGTAAATTACTTCTATTAAAAATCTTAATCCTTTCAATAGTTATTAGCTTCTGAAGTTGAGTTGCTGTTTTCTGTCTAACTGCTTTCTGATGACTCACGTCCTAGGAGCTGTGCAGCTCCTATGGGGATATTTTCCCATCATGCACAGCTCCCGGGACGTGACATCATCATTGAGCAGTTAGACAGAAAACTTCAGAAGCTAATAACTATTGGAAGGATTAAGATTTTTTAATAGAAGTCATTTACAAATCTGTTTAACTTTCCAGAGCCAGTTGATATATATATATATATATATATATATATAAAAAGTTTTTGCCTGGAATAACCCTTTAATTTGATTGTGGTGTCTAAACGGTAAACGCCAGACATCAGCCCCAACAGCGATCTCGGGCATTAGCCGTGGGTCCCAGCTCCTGAGCACGCTTCATATCACAGGTACAGGATGTACTTATATGTCCTGCATCCTTAAGAGGTTATTGCTGTCTACTCAAAATAACTCAGCACATAGCCATTAATGAACCTATAAAATCCCTTTCCCCAATGTAGGCTCCAGCACAAAAGATATAGAAGTGGAGGTTTATCAGAAATGACTAAATATAACACCTACAGTATGTGTGCAAGGCACAAGAACAAAACTCCAAATAATAAACAATTTGAATTAAAATATTAATTCTTTATTGATATGAAAAGTAACATTAAAAAGTACATATAAGGTGTCACACAAAGGGACAATATAATAGGCTTTATCCAGGATAAAGCCTATCCCAGCGAAACGCTTTGGAGGTGTGGTGTGGAGCTGGGGTGAGTCCTGTTTTCACTGTATGTGTCTGCTGCTACATCTCTCTCACAAAGTGGTTTCTCTTACTTACACTAATGTGCTCTATTCTGTCTCTCTAGCCTCAGTCCTCTGTATATGTTTAACTATGGGAGCTGTTTTAGCCTTAATATAATATGCTGTTTGCACTGTGGCACTTTATACTTTATATATTTAACCCTTTGCTGGTATTTACCTCTTACTATTTATGTATACACTGTGGCACTTTATACTTTATACATTTAACCCTTTGCTGGTATTTACCTCTTACTATATGTATACACCATATATGTACAGGGGTGATCTATTCTTGTAGCATTACATTTTATTCAGACATACAGTTCACTATGTGACCAGGATCTTCACCCCTGTATCCCGTTTTTTTCCCATCATATTGTCCCTTTGTGTAATTCCTTATATGTACATAGCCATTAATATCTAAACCTTGGCAACAAAAGTCTGTACACCTCTAAGTGGATATGTCCAAATTGGGTCCAAAGTGTCAATATGTTGTGTGACCACCATTATTTTTCAGCACTGCTGTTGGGCATGGAGTTCACCAAAGCTTTACAGGTTCAGGGCTGGACTGGGATGAAAACCAGCCCTGGAAATAATTGCAGACAGCATTTCGTCAGCCATGTGCAGATGTATTGCTTTACACTGCACTATACAGTGATCCCTCAACATACGATGGTAATTCGTTCCAAACGAGCCATCGTTTGTCGAATCCATCGTATGTTGAGGGATTTGTGCAATGTAAAGTATAGGAAGCTGTACTCACCTGTCCCCGCCGCTCGCGATGGTGTCCCCGCGCTCCCGATGGTGACCCCAGGCCTCCGCTGGGCTCTCCTGGTCTTCTCCGGTGTTCCGCTGTCTTCTCCGGTCCTCTGCTGTCTTCCGCAAGGCCTTACTGGGCCATGCGTAGCGACGTCATTACGCCGCTGCGTACGCCATTCCTATTGGATGACGTGCGCAGCAGCATATTGATGTCATCGGAGAGGGCCGAGAAGACACCGGAAGACCAGCGCTGGACCCGGAGGGCACCCCGGAGCGTCGTGGAGGGGTAAGTAATACTTAACGCACCACACGGGGAACATTAAGCTGCTATCCAGCAGCAGCTTAAGCATTTTGCGCTGCCGGATAGCACTTAATGCGATGGCCCCGACATAAAAAAGCATCGTATGTCGATGCTGACATCGACATGCGATGGCCTCTGAAATGATGTTGATTTGATCATATGTCGGGGCCATCGTAGGTCGGGGGATCACTGTATATCTATCTATCTATCTATCAAGGACATCATTTTCCACTGTAATTCACTATATTGGAGCCATTTTACTTTTTAAATATATGCATTATAAAACTGTATACCTCTAAATAAGTCATACATTTACCAAGTAACAATAGTATAAGGAGGGAAGGAAATATTACCACCATACTGTTACTGACCAAATTTTTAATATTGAGACCAGTATTACTAATAAAACCAGTATACAAGGAGGAATATTATCACCATTCATATTATTATCATACTGTTACTGATCAAATCCTGTATACTGACTATTATTACCAATAATACCAGTATACAAGGAGGAATATTGTCTCCATACATATTACCATCATACTGTTACTGACCAAATCCTGTATACTGAGACCAATATTAGCTATATACCAACACTACTAAGGCACTGCAGACCGTATAATTGACTCAGTTAGGGACTCAAAGTTAATGTCTTCCCCAAGTGAATCACAGGTAATGTCTTCTTTGATCAGAGTTGTTCATTCTTCTTCCTTTGTCCTGGGCATCATGAAGCATCATCCTGGTCCAAGATTTATCTACACAGAATCTGCCAGACAAACATTTTAGGCTCCTCGCTTCAGCACCATTCACATTACAGGATGTGGATTTTAGATTTATAGGGATAGAACGTTGATCCAGGGATTTATTCTGACTGCCATATTGGAGTCGGGAAGGAATTTTTACCTCTAGTATGAGCTTTTTTTTTTGCCTTCCTCTGGATCAACTCAGTAGGGGCTCATTAGGGATATAGGTTGAACTTGATGGACTTTGGTCTTTTTTCAACCTTAAGAACTATGTTACTATGTTACCTATATACAAACTTCCCATCAATATTGCCTCACGTATTAATTGTGCCCCATATAGCAGTTAGGCCTCCTCTGTGACCCCATATAGCAGTTGGGCCCCCGCTTTGCCCACATATAGCAGTTGGCTTCTTTCCCCCCTCCACTCAGGTAGGTAGGTGGCTTCTCCCCCTCCCCTTTGGTAGGTAGCTTCTCCATCCCCCATCCTCTTAGGTAGGTCGCTTCTCCATCCCCCCTTAGGTACGTGGCTTCTCCATCCCCCCCTTAGGTAGGTAGCTTCTCCATCCCCCCCCTTAGGTACATGGCTTCTCCACCCCCCCCCCCAGGTAGGTGGCTTCTCCTTCCATCCCTCCACCTTAGGTAGGTAGCTTCAGCTCCCCCCATGTAGGTAGGTAAGTGGCTACAGTCTCCCCTCCTTAGGTTGGTGGCTTCCCCATCCATCCCCCCGCCCTTAGGTAGGTAGGTGGCTTCAGTCCCTCCCCATCTGGTAGGTGGCTTCTCCATCCAACCCCCCCCCCTTAGGTAGGTGGCTACAACTTCCCCCTTGTAGGTAGATGTTACGCCTAGCGCTCCGGGTCCCCGCTCCTCCCCGGAGCGCTCACGGCGTCTTTCTCCCTGCAGCGCCCCGGTCAGTCCCGCTGACCGGGAGCGCTGCACTGTCTTGGCCGTTGGGGATGCGATTCGCACAGCGGGACGCGCCCGCTCGCGAATCGCATCCCAGGTCACTTACCCGTCCCGGTCCCCTGCTGTCATGTGCTGGCGCGCGCGGCTCTGCTCTCTAGGGCGCGCGCGCGCCAGCTCTCTGAGACTTAAAGGGCCAGTGCACCAATGATTGGTGCCTGGCCCAATTAGCTTAATTGGCTTCCACCTGCTCCCTGCCTTTATCTGACCTCCTCCCATGCACTCCCTTGCCGGATCTTGTTGCCTTGTGCCAGTGAAAGCGTTTAGTGTGTCCAAAGCCTGTGTACCTGAACTTCTGCTACCCATCCTGACTACGAACCTTGCCGCCTGCCCACGACCTTCTGCTACGTCTGACCTTGCCTCTGCCTAGTCCTTCTGTCCCACGCCTTCTCAGCAGTCAGCGAGGTAGAGCCGTTGCTAGTGGATACGACCTGGTTGCTACTGCCGCAGCAAGACCATCCCGCTTTGCGGCGGGCTCTGGTGAAAACCAGTAGCCTCTTAGAACCGGTCCACTAGCACGGTCCACGCCAATCCCTCGCTGACACAGAGGATCCACTACCTGGAAGCCGAATCGTGACAGTAGATCCGGCCATGGATCCCGCTGAGGTGCCGCTGCCAAGTCTCGCTGATCTTCCCACGGTGGTCGCTCAGCAATCGCAGCAGATTGCCCAACAAGGACAGCAGCTGTCGCAGTTGACCGCCATGTTACAGCAACTTCTGCCTCTGCTACAGCAGCAACCATCTCCTCCGCCAGCTCCTGCACCTCCTCCGCAGCGAGTGGCCGCTCCTAACCTCCGCTTGTCCCTGCCGGACAAATTTGATGGGGACTCTAAACTCTGCCGTGGATTTTTGTCTCAGTGTTCCCTGCATATGGAGATGTTGTCGGACTTGTTTCCTTCAGAACGGTCTAAGGTGGCGTTCGTAGTAAGCCTTCTTTCAGGAAAGGCCTTGTCTTGGGCCACACCGCTCTGGGACCGCAATGATCCTGCCACAGCCACAGTCCAGGCCTTCTTCGCTGAACTCCGGAGTGTCTTCGAGGAGCCAGCCCGAGCTTCTTCTGCCGAGACTGCCCTGTTGAACCTGGTCCAGGGTAATTCTTCCGTTGGCGAGTACGCCATACAATTCCGTACTTTTGCTTCTGAACTATCCTGGAATAATGAGGCTCTCTGCGCGACCTTTAAAAAAGGCCTATCCAGTCGCATCAAGGATGTGCTGGCCGCACGAGAGATTCCTGCCAACCTGCAAGAACTCATCCATCGAGCTACCCGCATTGACATGCGTTTTTCTGAGCGACACCAAGAGCTCCGCCAGGAAAAAGACTTAGATCTTTGGGCACCTCTCCCACAGTATCCGTTGCAATCTACGCCTGGGCCTCCCGCCGAGGAGGCCATGCAAGTGGATAAGTCTCGCCTGACCCAGGAAGAGAGGAATCGCCGTAGGGAAGAAAATCTCTGTCTTTACTGTGCCAGTACCGAGCATTTCTTGGTGGATTGCCCTATCCGTCCTCCACGCCTGGGAAACGCACGCACGCACCCAGCTCACGTGGGTGTGGCGTCTCTTGGTTCCAAGTCTGCTCCTCCACGTCTCACGGTGCCCGTGCGGATTTCTTCTTCAGCCAACTCCTCCCTCTCAGCCGTGGCCTGCTTGGACTCCGGTGCCTCTGGAAATTTTATTTTGGAGGCGTTTGTTAATAAATTCAGCATCCCGGTGACCCGTCTCGTCAAGCCGCTCTACATTTCCGCGGTCAACGGAGCCAGATTGGACTGCACCGTGCGTTACCGCACAGAACCCCTCCTCATGTCTATTGGACCCCACCTCGAGAGGATTGAGTTCTTCATTCTCCCCAACTGTACCTCTGAGGTCCTCCTCGGTCTGCCTTGGCTCCGGCTTCATTCCCCCACCATTGATTGGACCACCGGGGAGATCAGGAACTGGGACTCTGCCTGCCACAGGAAGTGCCTCTCCCCCCCTCCCAGTCCCGTCAGGCAAGCCTCTGTGCCTCCCCATGGCCCCCGTCCTGGTGTCACACTGCCCCGTGCCAGGCCTCGCCCTCTGCCCTCCCTCCCCATTCCCACTCCTGCTGTACTGCCTGCCGTTGAGGAAACCCTCCATTCTTTCCCGGTGTCCTCATCCCAGGGGAGGCAGTTACCGGACAAAGAGAAGGGGAGACCTAAGGGGGGGGGGTACTGTTACGCCTAGCGCTCCGGGTCCCCGCTCCTCCCCGGAGCGCTCACGGCGTCTTTCTCCCTGCAGCGCCCCGGTCAGTCCCGCTGACCGGGAGCGCTGCACTGTCTTGGCCGTTGGGGATGCGATTCGCACAGCGGGACGCGCCCGCTCGCGAATCGCATCCCAGGTCACTTACCCGTCCCGGTCCCCTGCTGTCATGTGCTGGCGCGCGCGGCTCCGCTCTCTAGGGCGCGCGCGCGCCAGCTCTCTGAGACTTAAAGGGCCAGTGCACCAATGATTGGTGCCTGGCCCAATTAGCTTAATTGGCTTCCACCTGCTCCCTGCCTTTATCTGACCTCCTCCCATGCACTCCCTTGCCGGATCTTGTTGCCTTGTGCCAGTGAAAGCGTTTAGTGTGTCCAAAGCCTGTGTACCTGAACTTCTGCTACCCATCCTGACTACGAACCTTGCCGCCTGCCCCCGATCTTCTGCTACGTCTGACCTTGCCTCTGCCTAGTCCTTCTGTCCCACGCCTTCTCAGCAGTCAGCGAGGTAGAGCCGTTGCTAGTGGATACGACCTGGTTGCTACTGCCGCAGCAAGACCATCCCGCTTTGCGGCGGGCTCTGGTGAAAACCAGTAGCCTCTTAGAACCGGTCCACTAGCACGGTCCACGCCAATCCCTCGCTGACACAGAGGATCCACTACCTGGAAGCCGAATCGTGACAGTAGGTAGGTGGCTTCAGTCCCCCTGTCTGGTAGGTGGCTTCTCCATTCAGCCCCCCTTAGCAAGTTGGCTTCATTTCCCCCCTCCTTGTAGGTAGGTAGCTCCAGTCCCCCCCTTAGGTAGGTGGTTTCTCCGTCCATCCACCCCCCCCCCCTTAGGTAGGTGTCTTCTCCATCCCAATCCCTTCCCCCCTTAGTTAGGTAGACAGGTAAGCTTCCCTCCCATATATAAAACAAAATAAAACTCACCTTCCCACCGCAGAGCTGTTCTGTCTGCTCCACAAATGTCTCCATTAAGGCCACACAGAATGTCTATGTTATTGCACCGGCGGTGCGATGATATGATGTCATCTTGCCTCTGGCGCCATGACAGGCGTTCTGTGCAGCCTCCCAACTGGTGCTGAATTGAGTGGCGGGGCTGGGAGCTTTTAGCTCCGCCACTCAGCGGCCGCTGCACACAAGGTCCTTACACTAAAGTCAGGACCTTGTGTGCTAGGTATCCTGGTAGGCCAGTCCGGCCCTGCACAGGTTGCCACTGGAGTTCTCTTCCATTCCTTCATGATGACATCTCAGAGCTGGTGGATGGTAGAGACCTTGTGATCCCCCACCTTCTGTTTGAGGATGCCCCACAGATGGGGCTTAGGTCTAGAGACATGCTTTACCAGTCCATCACCTTCTTGAGCAAGGCAGTGGCAATCTTGGAGGTGTTTGGGGTCATTATCATCTTGGAATACTGGACCCTAGTACAGTATTGTGCTCTCATGATTCCCTCAATAAACTGTAGCTTCCCAGTGCCAGAAGTACTCATGCAGGCCCAGATCATGACACTCCCACCACCGTGATTGACTGTAGGCAAGACACACTTGTCTTTGCACTCCACACCTGGTTGTCACAAAACATACTTGACACCATCTGAACATAAGTCTATCTTGTTCTCATCAGACCACAGGACATGGTTCCAGTAGTCCATTTCCTTAGTCTTCTTGTCTTCAGCAAACTGTGGGCTTTCTTGTGCTTCATCTTTAGACAAGGCTTCCTCATTGGATGACAGCTAGGCAGACCAATTTAATGCAGCGTGCAATGCATGTTCTGAGCACTGACAGGCTGACCATACCCACCTCTTCAACCGCTGCAGCAATGCTAGCAGCACTCATACATCTATTTCCCACAGACAAACTTTGGATATGGCACTGAGCACATGCACTCAACTTCTTTTGTTGTCCATGGTGAAGCCTGTTCTGAGTGAACCCTGTATGGTCTTGCCCACCATGCTGCAGTTCATTTTCAGGGTCTTGTCAACCTTCTTATAGCCTAGGCCATCTTTAGTTAGAGCAACAATCTGTTATTTCAGATCCTCAGAGAGTTCTTTGTCATGAGTTGCCATGTTCAACTTCCAGTGATTAGTATTGGAGAGTGTGACAACGATAACACCAAATTTAAGACACCTGCTCCCCATTTCCGCCTGAGACCGTGTAACACCACTGAGTCACATGACATCAGGGAGGGAAAATGGCTAACTTCTCTAATTTGTACATTTCCTCTTAGGGGTGTACTCAATTTTGTTGCCAAAGTTTAGACATTAATGGCTGTGTGTTGAGTTATTTTGGGGACACAACATGAAAAACGGTGGTTTCCTAATTTATGTATCTAGATACTTGACATTTTTTTTATTCATTTTCTTCCTATTGTACCATGTAATTTAAAAGTTTAATAAATATATAAAATATTGTAGCAAGCATTTTGCTGTTGTTTGTCACCTACTCTTGTGCTACAAGGCAGGAAACATTAGATTAAAATATACCTAAAATCAGATCTTTCATGACATTGGGATCAAACCGAGGTTTTGCAATATTTAATCTTTTGGCTCCATTTCAAATGCAGATTGCAAACCATGTTCAAGCTAAGAGTATTAAAGATGAAATAAATGCCCCTTCTGCATTCTGTTTCATTTAACAATATTGAAAAATAAAACCTGAAAACATGGTATATCTTTGTAGGAACTTTAAAAGTGCAAATGTGTGCAATGCGCTGCCATTGTGATCAATAAGCACACTTGTCTTCCCCATGCTGCTATAAAGATTTCAGTTTTTTGTTTTTGCTTCATAATAAAACAGCCATTGATCATATTAGCCTTTATTGGACTCTTGCACTTTTAATTCCTTGGGTGGATAGCACACCATCCTTAGATCTAAAGCATATGACTAGAGATGAGCGAATTTACTGTAAATTCGATTCGTCACAAACTTCTCGGCTCGGCAGTTGATGACTTATCCTGCATAAATTAGTTCAGCTTTCAGTCGCTCCGATGGGCTGGAAAAGGTGGATACAGTCCTAGGAAAGAGTCTCCTAGGACTGTATCCATCTTTTCCAGCCCACGGGAGCACCTGAAAGCTGAACTCATTTATGCAGGATAAGCCATCAACTGCCGAGCCGAGAAGTTTGTGACGAATCGAATTTACTGTAAATTCGCTCATCTCTACATATGACACCCACTCAAATAGAGTAGTTGGAACATCATCATCCGGAAATAAAGTCCATAATGTGAATTAAAGGGGTACTCCTGTGAAAAGCAATATTTATTTTAAATCTACTGGTGCAAGAACATTAAACAGATTTGTAAATTACTTCTATTTAAAGATCTTAAACCCTTTCAGCTGCTGTATACTACGGAGGAAGTTCTTTTCTTTTTAAATTTATTTTCTGTCTGACTACAGTGCTCTCTGCTGACACCTCTGTCTATCTCAGGAACTGTAGAGAGCAGGAGCAAATCCCCATAGCAAACCTATTGTCCTTCTCTGGACAATCCCCGAGACAGAGGTGTCAGCAGAGAGCACTGTGGTCAGACAGAAAAGAAATTTTAAAAGAAAAGAACTTCCTCTGTATTATAGAGCAGCTGATAAGTACTGGAAATATTAAGATTTTTAAATAGTAATTTACAAATCTGTTTAACTTTCTGGCACCAGTTGATTTAAAAAAAATAAAATACATTGTTTTTCACCAGAGTACCCCCTTTAAGTGTATTAATGTTTGCAAATATGTGGCAAATTTTTAACATGGCACTGGAAAGTCACCTTTCTAATTAGTAAATTTCCTTAACCCGTTAGGACCCAGGGCGTACCTGTACGTCCATGGGAATTCCGGTCCCAGCCGCGCGCCGGGCGGAGACCGGACCGGGATGCCTGCTGAAATCATTCAGCAGGCACCCCGTGCAAACCCCTGGTAGGGTCCAATTTCGGATGGGCGATTTGCTGCGATTCCAGGTCAATCGGGTCCCCCGTGACCCGTTGACTTGGAAAAAAAGGGTGATAGGTGCCGTCTGACACGGCACCTTTCACCCTTTAGCTGCAGGAGTGAGGTGGCACTGTGCCTCCTCACGATCATCCTGATTCGTCGTGGGGGTGTCCCTACCGGCACCCGCTCCGCCCCTATTCCGGAGGGCGAAAGCGGGTGCCTGGAGTTTGAACCTGAAGTGGGGGCCCCGATCGGTGGAAGGATTGGGCCCCCGTAGTGGAGACAGCAGCAGCAGCGACAGGCAGGATCCGGCATGTGCAGTAGCAGGAGGTAAGGCTTGCCTCCTGCTGTTGCTTAGCAACAACTCCCAGCATGCACAAAAGGGCATGCTGGGAGTTGTTGTTATTCAACAGCAGAAGGTACAAGTACAACTCCTAGCATGCCCTTTGTTAGTTTGTGCATGCTGGGGGTTGTAGATATGCAACAACTGGGGGTACATTTTTTCTGTGAAAAAGTGTGCCTCCAGCAATTGCATAACTATGACCCCCAGCATGCAGAAACTAACAAAGGGCATGCTGGGAGTTGCAGTAGTGTGCCTCCAGCTGTTGCATAACTACAAGTCCCAGCATTCCCTTCGGCTGTAAGTGCGTGCTGAGTTGTAGTTTTGCAACAGCTGAAGGCACATTGGTTGCGAAACACAGAGTTTGTTACCTATCTCAGTGTTTCGCAACTGGTGGGGATCCAGCTGTAGCAAACTACAACTCCCAGCATGCACTGATAGACTGGAGTTGTAGTTTTGCAACAGCTGGAGGCACACTGGTTGCAAAACACTAGTAACAAGCTCTGTGTTTTGCAACCAGTGTGCCTCCAGCTGTTGCATAACTACAACCCCCAGCATGCATGGGTAGCCAAAGGGCATGCTGGGAGTGTTAGTAGTATGCCTCTAGCTGTTGCATAACTACAAGTCCCAGCATGCCCTTCGGCTGTCCATGCTTGCTGGGGGTTGTAGCTTTTGCAAGAGCTGAAGGCACACTGGTTGCAAAACAAAAAGTTTGTTACCTAACTCAGTGTTTCGCAACCAGTGTGCCATCCCTCACAGAATGTAATAAGGGGTGCAGTAAGCATTTACACCCCACTGGTGTCTGACAGATTTTTTGAACAGTGGTTCATGAAAATAAAAATTGTTATTTTTCATTTGCACAGCCCACTGTTCCTAAGGTCTGTCAAACGCCAGTGGGGTGTAAATGCTAACTGAACCCCTTATTACATTCTGTGAGGGGTGTAGTTTCCAAAATGGGGTCACATGGGGGGTGGGGTCCACAGTTCTGGCACCATAGGGGCTTTGTAAACGCACATGGCCCCCGACTTCCATTCCAAACAAATTCTCTCTCAAAAAGAGCATTTTCTGCTATTACCCTTTGTGAAAATGAAAAATTTGGGGTAACACCAGCATTTTAGTGAAAAAAAAAAAATCTAATTTTTCATTTTCATGTCCAACTTAAGCAGAAATGTATCAATGCCCCCAAAAACCATTTCAGCAAAATTTGCTTTCTAAAAGCCAAATGTGACTCTTTCTCTTCTGAGCATTGTAGTGTGCCTGCAGTGCACTTGAAGTCCATACATCGGGTATTTCCATACTCAGAAGAGATGGGGTTACAAATTTTGGGCAGCATTTTTTCCTATTACCCCTTGTAAAAATGTTAAATTTTGGGAAAAAACTGCATTTTAGTGAAAAAAATAATAATTTACTTTACACATCCGATTTTAACATAAAGTCGTCAAACACCTGTGGGGTGTTAAGGCTCAATGTACCCCTTGTTACGTTCCTTGAGGGGTGTAGTTTCCAAAATAGTAAGCCAAATGTTTTTGTTTTTTTTGCTGATCTGGCACCATAGGGGCTTCCTAAATGTGACATGCCCCCCAAAAAACCATTTCACAAAAACTTACTCTCCAAAATCCCATTGTCACTCCTTCCCTTCTGAGCCCTCTACTGCGCCCGCCAAGCACTTGACATACACATATGAGGTATTTCCTTACTCCAGAGAAATTGGGTTACAAATCTTAGGGGGATTTCTCTCCTTTTACCCGTGTAAGAATTCAAAAACTGGGTCTACAAGAACATGCGAGTGTAAAAAACAAAGATTTTGAATTTTCTCCTTCACTTTGCTACTATTCCTGGGAAACACCTAAAGGGTTTAACACACTTTCTGAATGTCATTTAGAATACTTTGAGGTGTGCAGTTTTTATAATAGGGGTCATTTATGGGGTATTTCTAATATGAAAGCCCTTCAAATCCACTTCAAATCTAAACTGGTCCCTGAAAAATTCAGATTTTAGAAATGTTGGGAAAAAATGGAAAATTGCTGCTGAGCTGATGTCAAAGTAAAAACATGTCAACTTTATGATTCAAACATAAAGTAGACATATTGTATATGTGAATCAATATATAATGTATTTGGGATGTCCATTTTCCTTATAAGCAGAGAGTTTTAAAGTAAAAGAAAATTCAACAAAAATTTACCACTAACATAAAGTAGAAAATGTCACGAAAAAACATGCTTGTAATCAGAATGAAAAGTAAAAGCATCCCAGAGTTATTAATGCTTAAAGTGACAGTGGTCAGATGTGGAAAAGATGCTCTGGTCCTTAAGGGGAAAATGGTCTGGGTCCAAAAGGGGTTAAAGAGACACTGAAAGCCTATTCATATGCACTTAACCAATATACTGGGTTATAGAGTGAGTGAACAGCTGTAAAAAAGAGGGATTACTTACATTAATAGGTGTAGTACTTGCAGAGTTATGTCAGTTTATTTAGTACTTGCTATTGCACTGCTGTGCACAATGGAGGTGGGGAACCGGCTTACTGAGCTCCCTTGCCTCCTCAGTATTCATCGCCTGGCCCGCCGCCATGATGAATATGCAAATTTGTTCACTCTCACAACACTAAGATTTGAAAGCCTGCCCGTGGGGGCTCACCCACGGCAGGTTAGTGAAGATGTTTACATATTCATTACGGGGATTGCCAGGCGGTAAAATTGAAGAGGGAGAGCCGGTTTCCGCCTCCATTGTGCACAGCAGCGCAATAGCAAGGACTAAGTAAACGGACATAACTCTGCACATACTACACCTATTAATGTAAGTTACTACTCTTTTCACCCGTACAATAACCTAGTATATTGGGTTTAGTGCGGGTGAACAGCCTGTCAGTTTCTCTTTAAAGAAGAACTTTAAGATTTTTTTTTATTTTGTTCATTGTTTATCTAGTCACCCAATATATAAATATATATATGTATAAAATTCAGCAAGTATTACCTTATTTAGTTATTAATTTTTATCTGAAATCTCCTGGAATTATTTTCTTCAGATAATGTGATTTTATAGTGACCCCCCCCTGGAAATGACACGTGCAGATAATACATCTCCTGTCACACAGTTATAATGGAGGGAAATTCAGCTGGTATCGTAACTTTTTTAGAATAATATAGAAAGGAAGGTTATTACACTATCCTCCCAGCTGGCAGAGATGTTACTGGATTTAACTGCCCATGCGATGCTGTGCTAATGCATCATGGGTGTTACGTTCTGCACTCCGGCCAGACATGCTGGCCATGAGCGCTTTCCTTCTCCTCCCTCCTCAGCCAGCGGAGTCGGGATTTGCATCGCTGGACGTTCCCGCCTGCGAATCCCAGCCCGTCACTCACCTCCGCTTTGAGATTTAAAGGGCCAGCGCACCCTTAATTAGTAATCACACCTTTAACATGGTTATAAATTTCTGCACCTTCCTCCACTCTCTGCCAGATCTTTGTTGCCTTGTGCCTGAGAGAAAGCTTTCCTTTGCCTGCTACGTTACTGACTTTGCACCTGTGCCGCCAGCCCTGACCTTCAGCTATTCTGACCACAACTTGCCGTATCCCTCCTGTGCTTCGTATTTCCTTAGCAGCCTGTGTGGTCAAGTCGTGCCAGGGGTAGCGACCTGGGTACCACCTGCTGAAGCAAGACCATCCCGCTTTGCGGTCCAGGTCCAGTGGATCCACTACTACCCTGTGTGCTACAGCTTATTGCCATAAGTCTTACAGTAAGATCCAGCCATGGATCCCGCTGAGGTACTTCTGCCTTAAGTTACGGACCTCCATCGTGGTTCTACAGTCGCAGCAGTTAGCCTGTCAGGTGCAACAACTGAGCCAACTGTCTGCCATGATACAACAGCTTCTAGCAGTGCAACAGCAGCCGCAGTCTGCTCCTGTCTCTCCACTTGTTCCTGCAGTTCCTTCTGGATTCAATCTTACCCTTACCCACGAAGTGTGAAGATGATCCAAAGTTGTGTAGAGGCTTCATGACTCAGTGTTCCATTCATCTGGAGCTCATGGAGGATCAATTCCTGATGGAAAGAGCTAAGGTGGCGTTTGTGGTCAGTCATTTGTCCAGAAAAGCCCTGGCCTGGGTTACTCCTCTCTGGGATCATAATGATCCGGTTTCCTCTAACCTGACGGCCTTCCTAGCAGAATTCCACAGTGTATTTGAAGAACCCGCACGAGCCTCCTCAGCTGAGACGGCTCTTCTGAACCTCAGCCAAGGGAATTCCTACGTTGGCGACTATGCGATTCAATTCCGCACTCTTGCCTCTGAACTGACTTGGAACGGCAAGGCCTTGTGTGCTACATTTAAAAAAGGACTGTCCAGTAGGATTAAGGATGCTCTCGCTGCACAAGATCCTTCTTCTACCCTATGTGAGCTATTCCATTTAGCCACTCGTATTGATGTGCGTTTTGCTGAGAGGCAGGAGAACCTGCCCGAACACGGCAATTTCCTAGCTTGGCTCCTGTGTTCCAACGTCCATCTCTACAATCTTCGTTGCCTCTTGCCGAAGAGGCAATGCAAGTGGACCGTTCTCGCTTAACGCAGCTGGAAAGATCCTGACAATGCAATAAGAATTTGTGCCTATATTGTGCCAGTCTGGAGCACTTTCTCAAAGACTGTTTTTTTACATCCACAGCCTCCGGGAAATGGTTGCACCTAGGACACGTGGAAGAGGCGTCCCTAGGTGTGAATACTACCTCTCCTCATTTGACCATTCCAGTTCAAATCTATCTTTCGTTCTTCGCTTCTGCATTTTTGGACTCAGGTTCTGCTGGCGACTTCATAGAGGCCTCCTTGGTCCATAAACATCGTCTTTCTGTGACTCAGCTTGCTAAGCCCTGGTATATTTCCTCTGTTAATGGACAAAATCTGAACTGTATGTTGCTATTCTGCACAGAACCTCTCGTCATGCAAGTAGGAGTCTTGCATAGAGAAAAAATTGAGTTCTATGTGCTTCCACATTGTACTTCGGAGCTTCTGCTCGGTCTTCCATGGCTTCAACGTCAATCTCCTGAACTTGAATGGAAATCTGGTGAAATCACTCTCTGGGAACAATTTTGCCAAAATCACTGTCCTGCACCAATCCAGTCTAAAGCTGTCTCTTCTCCGCCTCCTATGCCTGGTCTGCCTCTTCCATATCAAGACTATTCTGACGTTTTCTGCGAAAAGCAGGTCGAGACTTTTCCACCACATCGTCCCTATGATTGCCCCATTGACTTGTAGCCTGGAACCATGCCTCCTTGAGGAAGAATCTATCCATTATCTGTTCCTGAGACACAAGCCATGGCAAAATATATCCAAGAGAACCTCCAAAAGGGATTTATTCAAGAGTCCTCCTCTCCTGCCAGAGCAGTATTCTTCTTTGTGGGGAAGAAGGATGGTTCTCACCGTCCATGTATTGACTATAGGGGTCTTAACAAGATCACTATCAAAAATTAGCATCCTCTACGTCTGATCCCTGAACTTTTTGATTGTCTACGGGGAGCCAAGGTCTTCTCAAAGTTGGATTTACGGGGAGCATATAATCTTATCCGTATCAGCGAAGGAGACGAATGGAAGACGGCCTTCAATACCCGAGATGGACATTTTGAGTATCTTGTGATGCCTTTTGGTCTCTGTAATGACCCAGCTGTCTTTCAATAATTTGTCAATGATATCTTCCGAGATCTCCTCTACACTTGTGTTGTCATATATCTGGACGACATTCTGATCTTCTCACTTAACCCCTCAAGGACCAAGGACATACCGGTACGTCCTCGGTCCTGCTCCCGTGATATAACGCGGGGTTACACGGTAACCCCACATCATATCACGGCGGGCCCGGCGTCATAGTGAAGCCGGGACCCGCCGCTAATAGCGCGCGCTGCCGCTCGCTATTAACCCTTTAGCCGCTCGCTCAGAGCTGAGCCACACGGCTAAAAGTGAAAGTAAAAACTGCCGGTTAGCTCAGTGGGCTGTTCGGGGTAGCGAAATCGCGGCATCCCGAACAGCTTACATGACAGCCGGAGGATCCCTACCTGCCTCCTCGCTGTCCGATTGCCGAATGACTGCTCAGTGCCTGAGATCCAGGCATGAGCAGTCAAGCGGCAGAATCATCGATCACTGGTTTCCTATGAGAAACCAGTGATCAATGATAAAGATCAGTGTGTGCAGTGTTATAGGTCCCTATGGGAGCTATAACACTGCAAAAAAAAAGTTAAAAAAAAGTGAATAAAGATCATTTAACCCCTCCCCTATTAAAAGTTTGAATCACCCCCCTTTTCCCATAAAAAAAACACAGTGTAAATAAAAATAAACATATATGTATCACCGCGGTCAATGGCGTATGCGCAAAAAAATTCCAAAGTCCAAATGAGTGCATTTTTGGTCACTTTTCAATGCAAAAATGGTACCGTTAAAAACTTCAGATCACGGCGCAAAAAATTAGCCCTCATACCGCCCCATACACGGAAAAATTAAAAAGTTATAGTGGTCAGAAGATGACAATTTTAAACGTATTCATTTTCCTGCATGTAGTTATGATTTTTTCCAGAAGTACGACAAAATCAAATCTATATAAGTAGGGTATCATTTTAATCGTATGGACCTACAGAATAAAGATAAGGTGTCATTTTTACTGAAAAATGTACTACGTAGAAACGGAAGCCCCCAAAAGTTACAAAACGGCATTTTTTTTTTCAATTTTGTCGCACAATGATTTATTTTTCCATTTCACTGTAGATTTTTGGGCAAAATGACTGACGTCATTACAAAGTAGAATTGGTGGCGCAAAAAATAAGAAATCATATGGGTTTTTAGGTGCAAAATTGAAAGAGTTATGATTTTTTAAAGGCTAGGAGCAAAAAACGAAAATGCAAAAATGGAAAAAAAACCAGTCCTTAAGGGGTTAATCTGGAGGAGCATTGCTCACATGTCCGTCTGGTTCTTCAGCGCCTCCGGGAGAATCATCTTTACGCTAAACTAGAGAAATGCTTATTCGAGAGATCTTGTCTTCCGTTTCTAGGTTACATTATTTCTCACCAAGGTCTACAGATGGATCCTGACAAACTATAGACCAAAGGGGGGAGGGAGGTAAGTACTGTTATGTTCTGCGCTCCGGCCACACACTGTGAGAGTTTTCCTTCTCCTCCCTCCTCAGCTGGCAGGGCCAGGATTTGCATTCCGGGACATGCCCGCATGCGGATTCCCAGCCCGTCATTCACCTCCGCTCTCCACTGTCTCCTCTGTGCTTCCTCAGCGCCAGTGTGCATGTCCCCGCCTTCTAAGGCACACGCAACAGAGCTTTGAGATTTAAAGGGCCAGCGTGCCCTTAATTAGTAATCACACCTGTAACCTGGTTATAAGTTTCTGCACCTTCCTCCACTCTTTGCCGGATCTTTGTTGCCTTGTGCCTGAGAGAAAACTTTCCTTTGCCTAGCCTTTCCGTGTTCCAGACTCCATTGTTCCATGACCTTAACGTGCTCCTGTGCCGCCTGCCTATAGACCTCCTGCAACGTTCCTGACTTCCTGACTTCCCTCACCCTGACCTTCAGCTATCCTGACCACGACTTGCCGTATCCCTCCTGTACCTCGTATTTCCTCAGCCGCCTGTGTGGTCAAGTTGTGCCACGGGTAGCGACCTGGGTGCCGCCTGCTGCAGCAAGACCATCCCGCTTTGTGGTGGGCTCTGGTGAAAAGCAGCAGCACCTTAGACTCTGCTCCCTGGCGCGGCCCGCGTCATCAGCCACACAGGTCCAGCGGATCGAGTACTACCCTTTGTGCTACAGCTTATTGCAGTGAGTCTTACAATGGGATTGATAGCAGAGCACAGTGGAGGATGAAATTTGAAAGAGAAGGTGGTCGCTGATCAGAAGTCACAGTGATGAAATGTAGGATGCAGCAGAGCTGGGATTAAATAGATGACGCAGTAGTAGTGTGGAATACACATTAAATGGGGGGGGGGGGGGGGGGGGAAACAGAATGCTTCTCTTCATTTTCTTTTTATCCTATTTAATGCTAACTCCCCACCAGTATTCCTGTAGTGTAACTTTCATTCCACCTCAACTGGTTCGGCAACCAGGAAATGACATGCTCTAATATGTTGACAGGATGTCAGTCTCCCTTGTGAGGCTGACTTCCTGTGAATGACAGGATAGCATAATTTCTTAGACCCCCTCTCTCCCAGGTCCACCCTTGTTCTTTGTATTTCCCTTATGCACAGAATGTATTAAACTAGTAGTGAAGTGATATAGTAGGTGAGTTAATACATTGATTAGCTGCACAGTCATAAAACTCCCCTGATCACACTTTAGTGTGTCCTATGAGGTACAACACTGATCTTTTTTGTGTGTAAAAGCTGACGGGAAAAGAAGACAGACTGGAGCTGTATATTATATCATGCTTCATAAAGTGAATGAGAGAAGTTCTTTTTCACTGATCTATCACTTGTTATACTTACATAAGATGCAAAGCAAGTGATAAAACTTCACCCCCTCTGCCTCTGGCTTCTCCATTCATCTCTATGGGAGAGCCCTCCATGCATCTCTGAGGGAGCTTGTTGGATATACATAAGCATTGTACTTTTGAATCTTCAACTCTCTCATAGAGATGCCGACCCCCGCTCCGTGCATGAGGGAAGTAGCAGGGGAGGTTGCAGCAGTTGGACCCCTTGCTATTAGCCACTTATCCCCTATCTTTTGGATAAGGTATAGAAAATAAAATGCTGGACTTTATGAATATGAATGTGTGCTATATCTAATGATCAGAGTGGGTCTGAGCACTGAGATCCTGACCGATCTAAATTGTTGACATGTCTGTGCGACATGTCAAAAAGTGTATTTGAGTGACAATAACTATCTATAAATGTATATTCATTTTCTGTGAAATGAAGTCTTGCATTACATGCTTGATAAAGCACATAACTCCAATTACCAGTTACTACAATACTGAGACCCAAACTGCAATGTCAGAACCTGTTGTTAAAGTGCTTCACTGATCCATGGCCTAGCATACAAGATCACTATGTGCCACTTATCAGGCTGGCATAGAACAAATCACAGTTACTGTATACCTACTGAGGTTGGTAGGCATCTGGCAAATGCTGTTTGCCTGAATGTATTTTAACATGCTTGTTACTTTTATAGCAAATGGATGAAGACAGCATAGGTTGTGGCCACAATTTATTATTTGCTGTCGTTGTTCCTTCTTTGTGTTCTCTCTGAATAAATTTGTTAGTAATGCTGTGTAGACTCAGTGTATTAGGAATCGCGTGCAACTTTCGAATCAAAGGGAATATGTGTATGTATTTAGGTGTGTGCCATATAAAATGCATGTGAACCTACCAGGCAGGCACTTCAAAGTGGAGAGAAGGTCCTGTGAGATGTTAAATAAATCATGCTTCTTCCCAGCTCATATACCATATCATTAAAATCAAAGTCTATTCTGACTATATAGCTTTATTTGCTTGGAAAGTATGGTAGTATGGTCATTGTAATACTAGCTTTATGTAAAAAGTAAATAGCTTTTTTTTAATGCTTTAAGCATTTAAGTAAGACTTATCAAAATTCTCAGATTATTAAATAATAATAAATCATTTTAAAATGTGTATGCTGCATTTTTTACACCATTAGTATGACAGTGGTAAAGCTAATATTTGTTTAGAATACGATTGGTAGCATTTTCATCAGTGTGCATGTAAAAAGCCATTGGTAAATGGCAAACAGACCAGCTCTGAGAAATAGTTGTTCACCGTGGAGGGGGGTTCTTACCACTCTGAAAGGTTAAAGGGGTGTTCCAGTAAAAAAACATTTATTTATTTTTTCATATCAACTGGTTCCAGAAAGTTAAACAGATTTGTAAATTACTTCTATTAAAAAGTCTTAATCCTACCAGTACTTATCAGCTGCTGAAGTTGAGTTGTTCCTTTCTGTCTGACAACAGTGCTCTCTGCTGACATCTCTGTCCATGTCAAGAACTGTCCAGAACAGGAGAGGTTTGCTATGAGAATTTGCTCCTACTCTGGACAGTTTCTGAGACAGACAGAGGTGTCAGCAGAGAACACTTTTGTCAGACAGAAAAAAACAACTCAACTTCAGTAGCTGATAAGTACTGGAAGGATTAAAAAAAATTAATCTAATTAATTTACAAATCTGTTTAACTTTCTGGAGCTAGTTGATATTAATTTTTTATACTTCAGTCATCTAATTTTCCCGCCATATCCGGACTGAAAACCTTGGTCTGCTTTCTTTTCAGGATGCTGTCTCCTGTCACCTCATTGAAATGAATGGGGTACGGCACAGGTCTGGCAGGGATATGGAAGGGGGTGGTTTTGAAATTCCCCAGCCTTATCCGACAGCCATATACCTCAAACGTGGTGTGAATGCAGCCTTACAGAATTAGACTTATTAAAATGTGGCTCTTTTACCCTTATTTTTTCTTCTTCCTTTGTAGCGAAAGCAATTTCGAAATGCACAGTGTAGAAGTTAATGGTGCTATTTGTCTGTCACCTGCTCATCACACTTTCACTTTGTAACATTTATTTCATACTTAAGATCACTGAGGTGCCTGTTAAAATGTTATTTTGTGTTGATCTGGAACACACCTTGTGAAGCTTGCCATTGAATAGATATTGTGGAAAGTGTTGCCACTTGTACCTTTTTACTTAGACTGGGAGCCTGGAACTGGAAGTCTCATTTGTTTTCATATTGTTAAACAATACTTATAGTATTATGTTCATCCAAAATACTTGTTTTTAGGTTCTACAAGGTTGTTTCCTTGAGATACTTGATCATGGTGGGATTTTATATCAGCTAGGCATCTCTTGCAGGAGAGGTATTGATGGGGCTACAAAGAAAAGTCAAGTAAAACTATGTGAAACTACAGGATGGTCCATTTATATGGATACACCTTAATAAAATGGTAATGGTTGGTGATATTAACTTCCTGTTTGTGGCACATTAGTATATGTGAGAGGGGAAACTTTTCAAGATGGGTGGTGACCATGGCGGCCATTTTGAAATTGGCCATTTTCAATCCAACTTTTGTTTTTTCAATAGGAAGAGGGTCATGTGACACATCAACGTTATTGGGAATTTCACAAGAAAAACAATGATGTGCTTGGTTTTAACGTAACTTTATTCTTTCATTAGTTATTTACACTCGCTCTGTGCTGTAATGATAGCGGGGTGCCGCAGCGGGGATCCCGGGGCTCCCCAGCAGTGGGACTGCAGCGATCTGACATCTTATCCCCTATCCTTTGGATAGGGGATAAGATGTCTAGGGGTGGAGTACCCCTTTAAGAAGAACCCCTTTATATATTGACAAGATTTCCTGTGACAGATTTTCAGTCCCATCATATACAATGCAGAATGACCATATGATTTGGGAGGACTACCTTGTACAAGACTGTTTTCATTGTAGTGATGAGTGGTTGCTTCTAAGAAGTTTAACTGTAATAATAATCTGAGCAAAATTTTATTGTTTTGTATAACAGGGCTTATCTGAATTGAGAAAATAAATAAGGAGACAACATTGCACTGTCAGCAATTTAAATATAGGCAAAGTAACATGTAAATTAGTCCATTAACATTCCAAGAAAAAGAAATGTCTGTACTGTTAAAGGTTTAAGTGCTAGCAAAACAAAGCTGATGATTTAATTAAACACAACTATTATACAGGGTGGGCCATTTATATGGATACCCCTTAATAAAATGGGAATGGTTGTTAGTATATGTGAGGAGGGAAACTTTTCAAGATGGGTGGTGACCATGGCGGCCATTTTGAAGTCGGCCATTTTGAATCCAACTTTTGTTTTTTCAATAGGAAGAGGGTCATGTGACCCATCAACCGTATTGGGAATTTCACAAGGAAAACAATGATGTGCTTGGTTTTAACGTAACTTTATTCTTTCATGAGTTATTTACAAGTTTCTGACCACTTATACAATGTGTTCAATGTGCTGCCCATTGTGTTGGATTGTCAATGCAACCCTCTTCTCCCACTCTTCACACACTGATAGCAACACTGCAGGAGAAATGCTAGCACAGGCTTCCAGTATCCGTAGTTTCAGCTGCTGGACATCTCGTATCTTCACAGCATAGACAATTGCCTTCAGATGACCCCAAAGATAAAAGTCTAAGGGAGTCAGATCGGGAGACCTTTGGGGCCATTCAACGGGCCCACAATGACCAATCCACTTTCCAGGAAACTGGTCATCTAGGAATGCTCGGACCTGACATAATGTGGTGGTGCACCATCTTGCTGGAAAAACTCAAGGAACGTGCCAGCTTCAGTGCATAAAGAGGGAAACACATCATCATGTAGCAATTTCGCATATCCAGTGCCCTTGAGGTTTCCATTGATGAAGAATGGCCCCACTTTCTTTGTACCCCATATACCACACCATGCCAACAATTTATGTGTTCCAACAGTCTTGGAGGGATCTATCCAATGTGGGTTAGTGTCAGACCAATAGCGGTGGTTTTGTTTGTTAACTTCACCATTCACATAAAAGTTTGCCTCATCACTGAACAAAATCTTCTGCTTAAACTGAGGGTCCTGTTCCAATTTTTGTTTTGCCCATTCTGCAGCACCTGAAACTACGGATACTGGAAGCCGGTGCTAGCATTTCTCCTGCGGTGTTGCTATCAGTGTGTGAAGAGTGGGAGAAGAGGGTTGCACTGACAATCCAACACAATGGGCAGCACATTGAACACATTTTATAAGTGGACAGAAACGTGTAAAGAACTCATGAAAGAATAAAGTTACGTTAAAACCAAGCACATCATTTTTTCTTGTGAAATTCCCAATAAGGTTGATGTGTCACATGACCCTCTTCCTATTGAAAAAACTAAAGTTGGATTCAAAATGGCCGACTTCAAAATGGCCGCCATGGTCACCACCCATCTTGAAAAGTTTCCCTCCTCACATATACTAACAACCATTCCCATTTTATTAAGGGGTATCCATATAAATGGCCCACCCTGTATAATAGTTGTGTTTAATTAAATCATCAGCTTTGTTTTGCTAGCACTTAAACCTTTAACAGTACAGACATTTCTTTTTCTTGGAATGTTAATGGACTAATTTACATGTTACTTTGCCTATATTTAAATTGCTGACAGTGCAATGTTGTCTCCTTATTTATTTTTTCAATTCAGATAAGCCCTGTTATACAAAACAATAACATTATGCTCAGATTATTATTACAGTTAAACTTCTTAGAAGTAACCACTCATCACTACAATGAAAACAGTCTTGTACAAGGTAGTCCTCCCAAATCATATGGTCATTCTGCATTGTATATGATGGGACTGAAAATCTGCCACAAGAAATCTTGTCAATATATAAAGGGCTTCTTCTTAAAGGGATACTCCACCCCTAGACATCTTATCCCCTATCCAAAGGATAGGGGATAAGATGTCAGATCGCCGCAGTCCCGCTGCTGGGGATCCCCGGGATCCCCGCTGCGGCACCCCGCTATCATTACAGCACAGAGCGAGTTCGCTCTGTGCGTAATGATGGGCAATACAGGGGACGGAGCAGCGTGACGTCATGGCTCCGCTCCTCGTGACGTCACGGCCCATCCCCTTAATGCAAGTCTATGGGAGGGGGCTTGACAACCGCCACGCCCCCTCCCATAGACTTGTATTGAAAGGGGCGGGCCGTGACGTCACGAGGGGGCGAAGCCGTGACGTAACGATGCTCCGGCCCCTGTATTGCAAGTCATTACGTGCAGAGCGAACTCGCTTTGTGCTGTAATGATAGTGCAGTGCCGCAGCGGCAATCCCAGGGCTCCCCAGCAGCGGGACCGCGGCGATCTGACATCTTATCCCCTATCCTTTGGATAGGGGATAAGATGTCTAGGGGCGGAGTACCCCTTTAAAGAGGTTTCCCTGTATATGAATGAAGCTTTAGGTCATAGTAAATAAAAGTGAATTACTTGTCTACATGTAGCGTATAACTGACAGACTACTGTGCCTGTTCTTTGTTGACAAGTGTATGAGAACAATGGAATGGTATGAGAGGCAACAACCAATCACGTTTCCAGCTCACACGGGATTACAGTTGTGCACCCACCTGTCATATGGAATTTTATCTTGGCAGTAGAAGCGTTCAGAACTCTAAGTGACAACTTACCCAGTTATTCATGACTGCTATATTTTATAGCTGAAGTCAGAGATCAGGAATGCTGTCTTTTTACTTGGGCCGCAAACCAGACAACTGTTTAGACTTAACATCCAATTTGAAGCAATTTTTTTCATCAAAGTAGGATCATTTATGAATATTTCTATAAACATCAGTATTTGTGGCAATAAATTAAAAGGGGCAGCTAACATTACTATAGTAATGTCATCGGGTTGCCTTTCAGACTACAATATATGCTCATCCTTTTTAATAAATGCTCTTTCAGAATGTTTTAAAACTTATTCTTGAGTGGTAGAAGTTATAAATCTGTAATGAAGAAATGCTATGGGCCTTTTACATCAGTGCATTTATTTCCTGCCCGTGCTGTCAGCTCACTGTTATCATAGCAGCAAAAAAGATCACTCAGGAAGCCTGATTGGTTCTTCAAATGAATCTAAAAATGCTGCATATGGTGCACAACCAGATCTACACATCTCAGATCACATGAAAAGTGTAGAAAAAAAACAGTCCTGAACACTGTGTCAAACCAACTTAAAGGCCTCCATCACACACAAAAGCCCAAAGTTACCTACTTTTTTTCTCTCTGTTCCTCATGTCTATAACAGAGATGAAAAATGCTTATGTGAACCCAGCCTTAGACAGTATAAATGTAGGTTAGACAGTCTTTAAAAGCACCAAATGTATTACAGTTGCTTGGGATATTTGGCCAAGTCTGGTATATCTTTAGACTGTCTCATCTATATTTATTACTACTATTTGATGTATTACTACTAGTTTTTTGGTGCCTGAAGTCACATTGAAGCCAGGCTACAGACACACTGACAAGCCATACAGCCTTTTTACTAGCTATCTAATACCAATAAAGAGGACAAATACACACATCAAAGCCTATCACAAAACACCAGACACCAAATCTCAAAGCATACACATTTTATTGCTTGACACAAAAACAAATAAACAGACATTTAAAACCACATTAGAAGCCAACCAAAAAAACATACAAGTGCATCGATGAGGAAACGGGGAATAAAAGAAGTAATAAGTATCAAATGTCCCCAAATTTAAATATATGGATACAAACAGCTGTAACATATACTAAATCAGTTGTACACCATGACCGATAATATAAGCTGCTATGTTTATGCATGCTACTGATTATGAATACAGGACATAGCTGATTACACAAAGCAATAAAACAATCAGTATTAATGACTATGGTAAATAGAAGAAAAAAGGCAATGTGTGCAGCCTTCCTACAGTGAGGTTAGTAGTAGAAAGAACTCACTGTAAGGTCTGGTTCACACTACAGAATTCTGCTTCTGAATTTTCATTGGAAATTCCACTGCCTGATGGTAAAATGTAGGTAATGGGGTTTCCTTAACCCATTCTCACAAAAAAAAAAAAAATTCGGCCAGAACACTGAACTTGATCAGTGTTCTGTCGGAATCGGTTCTGCAGACATTGCCCTCTATCGGGATGGCAATGTACACGCGGTCCTAGCACCAACTGATTTCAGTGGCTTCCCGCACTCGCAATCTCCGGCTGAAAAAATTCTGGATGGCGATCTTCAGTGTAAACCTGGCCAAAAGCTACATAATGGAAAAACAGTACCATAAGGCTAAGTTTCTTTATTTGGGGGGAAAAATGCCAAGAAAAACACAAATTCTGCCGCGTGGCATTTTTTCCAGCCAAAAAATGATGCGGCCAGATGTAGCTGTAAATCAATGAAAAATCGCCAAATTCTTTTTCCACTTGGCATTTTTCAGTTTGGCATTTTTTTTTAATCCTTTTGGTGTTTTTTCACTCTTTTTTAGCTCCTTGTCGGTTTTGCAAAGTCGCAGCCTGTTGAGCCAATGGCATTTTTCACCCTGAAATCATGGTGGTTTTCTCCCATAGAAGTCTATGGGAGTGAAAAAAATGTCAAGAAAAACAACATGTGGATTTTAACTTTGGTGTTTTTGCAGGTGTTTTTTATTCTTTTTTTGGACTTAAGCGATCCAAAAAAGTGAATCTCCTTTTTTAATTATATTTGGTAGGGTACCATTAAAAAAAAAAAAAGATACAGTAGTGAAGGAAAAATTGTATCTAACGAAATTTATCTTTTTTATAACAAAATTTTTATTAATTTTTAACCTGTTAAGGACCCAGGACGTATGGGTACGATATGACGCGGTGTCACACGGTGTCTCGTCATAGTGAAGCCGGGACCCGGCGCTAATAGCGCGCGGCACTGATCGCGCTCAAAGCTGAGCCGCGCGGCTAAAAACTAAAGTGAAAGTTGCCGGTTAGCTCAGGAAGCTGTTCGGGATCGCCGCGGCATATTTTCAGCATCCCGAACAGCTGTAGTACAGGAGGAGGTCTTCCTACCTTCTTCTGCGCTGTCCGATCGCCGAATGAATGCTTCAAGCATGAGATCCAGGCTTGAACATTCAATCGCTGAAAACACTGATTGATCCATTCCTATGGAGATGCATCAATCAGTGTTAAAGATCTGTTAATGCAATGTTTGAATTATCCCTTCCCCTAATAAAAGTTTGAATCACCCTGCATTTCGAAGAATAGAAAAAAGTAAACAGTGTAAATAAAAATAAACATATGTGGTATCTCCGCATGCGGAAATGTCCAAATGATGAGAATATACCGCTTTTTAAACCGCACGTTCAATGGGGTACACGCAAAAAAATTCCAAAGTCCAAAGTAGCGCATTTTTGATCACTTTTTTATACCACAAAAAGTGATCACAAAGTCTGATCAGAACAAAAATGGTACCGCTAAAAACTTCAGATCACGGTGCAAAAAATGAGCCCTCATGGTGCCCTGAACACTGAAAAATAAAAAAGTTATAGGGCTCAGAAAATGACAATTTTAAACATATAAATTTTCCTGCATGTATTCATGATTTTTTTCTGAAGTGATACAAAATCAAACCTATACAAGTAGGGTATTATTTTAATCGTATGGACCTACAGAATAAAGATAAGGTGTCATTTTTGCCGAAAAATGTACTGCGTAAAACGGAAGCCCCCAAAACCTATAAAATAGTATTTTTTCATCAATTTTGTCGCACATTGATTTTTTTCCCGTTTCACCGTAGATTTTTGGGTAAAATGACTAATGTCATTACAAAGTAGAATTAGTGACGCAAAAAATAAGCCATCATATAGAATTTTAGGGGAAAATTTTAAAGAGTTATTATTTTTTAAAGTTAAGGAGGAAAAATTGAAAATGAAAAAACGGGAAAAGCCGGTCCTTAAGGGGTTAAAACAGGGATCAATTTATGTGTGCGGGCAGGGCACTAAAAATGTAGCCGACAATTTTAAAAATGTAGTGTGTGTGTGTGTGTTTTTCACTTTTTTTTCTTTTCTTTTTTTTGGTAGTACTACTACTCCCAGCATGGAACACACTGTTCCATGATGGGAGTAGTAGTACCTGTATTAAATGACAGATCGCCCCTTTGCGATCCTACTGTATAATGTATAGATGTGGGCGGCCACTCTTCTATGGTCCCCTGCACTGCCGTATATATACCTATTCATATTTCCCACAGAGAGCTGTGATTGGTCAAATGATTCCAGCCAATCACAAGAAAATGAATAGGTTTATATATACGTCAGTGCAGGGGACCATAGAAGAGCGGCCGGCCGCATCTATACATTATACAGGAGGATCACAGCGGGTGCCAGGAGTGACATTCGCTGTGATCTTTCCTTAACTGCAGAGTGTGCTCCATGTTGGGAGTAGTAGTACCTGCAATTAAGGAAAGATCACAGCGGGTATCACTCCTGACATCTGCTGTGATCGTCCTTTCTATTGCAGAGATGTGGAGCGGCTCTATACAGCGCTCACATCTCTGCTCTATACTCCGGCCAGTGATGTGAATAGAACATCACTAATTCATATTTCCCTCAGAGCTGTGATTGGCCGCAACCGTCTGGCCAATCCCCACTCTGGGCAGCAAATATGAATGAGTGATGTTGTGTTCACATCACTGGCCTGTCGGAGTATAGTGCAGAGATGCAAGTGCTGTATAGAGCGGCTCCGCATCTCTGCTATATTATGGACGATTGCATCGGGTGTCAGGACTGACACCAGGGGCGATATGTTTATTAGTACAGGTACTACTACCATCATAGAACAGTCTGTTCCATGCTGGGAGTAGTAGTACTACCTAAAAAAAATAAAAAATTAAAATTGAGAGAAAAAAGTGAAACACACATACACACTTTATAAAAAATTAATGAAAAGTTCATTATAGAAAATAAAAATTTCCTTAAATAATTTTTTTCCCATCCCTACTGCTTTCTTTTTTTTTTTTTTTTGGTACCCAACACATTTAGAAAAAATGCCATTTCAACTCAAATGCAAAAACTGCATTTTTTCTGGTATTTTTTTCAGTGAAAAAAAGCTGGAGGAATAACCAAATGGAATCCTAGCCTAACAGTGGAGTAAAAATGGAAATCTCTGCTTGCTTATAAATATAGGGTTAACATATTTTTTTTTATCTAAATATAATATGATATAAGAGATATTATATGAGATATAATATCATGCAACCCACCATGTCTCTCTTTTTCCTACTGCAGATTGTGTAAATTTTCAGACCGTATCACCGCTGTCTTCTCAGGTTTCATGTTCACTGCATGGGCAACAAATAACAAGAAATCTATTATGAAGATAAATATATATAGAGATAAATAGATTTACCTACAATACAACAGGCAGAGCAATAGCCATAGCTTTTTACTAAACAAGGGTTGCTTCAAGCTACAGATGGGAACATTATTCTCCTTTACTTATCATGAGAGCAGACTGTGTGGAACAGTCTTACTCAAAAACACATGGACATTTATGTAATGTATATGTCATATGGGCATATTGCTCACCCGGTGGATCTCTTGTGGATGAACCTAAAAAGTATACCAAAAGAAATAAACTTTGTTCAGCTAACCACTAATTGTGGACATTAGTAGATAGAATTGCGGCTTTCATGCAGCTTTGCAGTAGAACTTGGAGCTCGGACAGAGCGGGCCGTATCCCGGAAGATATAGTACGATCAAAGCAGGTTGGGGGTCCAGCTCACAAAAATAGATAAAACTTAACTTTTACTTCACATGGGTAAAAAATATGGACAACGAACAAGGGAAAACAAAAACCTATAGGTGCATTAAAAACAAACGCCTACGCGTTTCGAACATGGCCATGACTAAGAACTCATAGTAAGTTTGAAATGCGTCGGCGTTTGTTTTTAATGAACCTATAGGTTTTTGTTTTCCCTTGTTCGTTGTCCATATTTTTTACCCATGTGAAGTAAAAGTTAAGTTTTATCTACCGTATTTTTGTGAGCTGGACCCCCAACCTGCTTTGATCGTACTAAAAAGTATGTGCTGCATAATGAGAAGCTTAGTATTAAATCAGCTTCCAAACCATCATGCAGTTGTTGGGTCCAAGTACATGTCATACTATGCATGAGGTCCACAATGTGACCCTTTATCGTATCTGTAAGTAGATGTAGCCTCAGTGTGATATCTCGAGTTACATATGGAAGTAGTCATTTATTTATTTTATGCAGTCCTAGGTATGGCAAACCTCTCTCAGTAGTCTGCACTCCAATCTTTATAACATGGACATTAAAAGGCATGTTTGTTTTGCTTGTTCCAGGTACCTTTTATATCTTCAAATAAAGAGGGACATTTTTCACGGACGTCTGTTGTGCTCATTTGCTGATGCTGCATTCCTTGGTGCTTGCATTGTTCAAGGTAACTATGTAAATGCATTACAAGTTCCAGGTGTGTAACTAGAAATACTGGGGGTAAGTTGTCAAACTGTGTGAGAGAATAACTGGAGTGATTCTCCGATAACAAGCAATCACAGCTCAGCTTTCACTTTACCACAGCTAGATAAGAAAGCTGAACTGGGATTAGTTGTTGGGGGCATAATCTCTCACATTTTTCTCTCACTTATTTTGAAAAATCAGGGCCACTGGGTTTCATAATAAACTTTCGAAATGGCCCCCCAAATGGTTAATACATTTTGTACATCAGAGCAGAAAAAATGTAACGAGTTAAAGAAGAAGTCCAGTTGTAAGAAATGTATCCCCTATCCGCAGGATAGGGGATAAATGTCTGATAACGGGGGGTCTCCTCACTGTGGGTCTCCCATATGGGGCCGGCTCTGTGCTGCTAGAGCACATTTGGTACCCAACTCGTCATCTGTTCGAAACACGCCCCCTCCATTTATCTCTATGGGAGAGGGGGAGACACAGGAATGCTGTGTCTCCGCCTCTCCCATAGAGATGAATGGAGGGGGCATGTTTGAATCAGCTGACCTGTTGTGTGTGAAACGTCACACACAGCAGCTCAGCCTGGGGGAGATCGCAGGGGGTCCCAGTGGTCGGACCTCCCACGATCAAACATTTGTACCCTATCCTGCGGATAGAAGATACATTTCTTACCACTGGACTTCTTCTTTAAGTTTCCACACAGGTTTTTTGTGGCATGTTTGACGTGCTTTTTGCAGCCTTTTTTCTGCATTGTGTTTGCTGGCACTTTTACACCTGTGCGGAAACACCATTTTTTGATCCTGTGGCAGTTTTTCACTGCCTTTAGAGTACCTTTTCATGGGTCGGATGCAGAACGCTCAGCCCACAGAGTGTAAAGAGATAAGAAGTGATACATAGCTTCACTGCTTACTTCTGCTGAACGTACAGTATACATAGCACACTAATGTATACAGAACTGGAGCCTGGACTCCCGTCCTTATACTGATGGGAGTCCCTGCTCCTAGCAGGGCTGAGCTTTGCCAGCAGCCATACAGCTGCAGGTACTGCTCAGGCTGGGCAGGAGATACACATTGTATACCTTCTGATTAGCTAGAACATACAGTAATGCAGTGATCTGTATAAATCGCTGGTTTACAGTAACCAATTGCTGGGCTAAGCACTATGCACAACTCTTTTGTGAACATACATCGTAGATCGTTGTTTCACTGTGTGATTTGCACGGGCCAAGCAAGGAAAGAGTTATCTATCACTTCTGAGCATAACTAGTAAAAGCATACCGGTCATATCACAGAAAAAAATAATGCCTGCATATGTAACTCACTAGATCATGCGGATTCTTTACATGTCTTTTTAATGTTTCTATCTTCTTTGTTTTTTATTTATTACTGAATTGAGGGTTATTTACAACAATTTCTATATATAATTGGACACTAGGGGGAGATTTATCAAAACCTGTCTAGAGGAAACGTTGCTGAGTTGCCCTTAGCAACCAATCAGATCG